>NW_025935295.1:0-600000 GCF_000764305.2 Hyalella azteca | reverse complement strand
ATGAACTGTCATTTGATCATTTAATTTCAATGTGTAAATCGTTTTTCCATTAGTTCACGATTACGAATGAGAATCAAATGTCGACACACCGAGAACCGTCTGTAATGTACTGTAATAATAATGGTCTTCATTTTTTGGAGTGCAGAGTTATTCCATAAAAATTGGATCAACGTCCATTTGATTTGAGATTCGATTGTGGCGAATGGATTCACGCGTTAGATTTTAATTATAATCTGTTTCGTATAGATTTGTCGGTCAGTGGTCAATTTTCCAGCATCATTTGTGAATGTTATTAATATGCTGCATGCAAAGTATTTGATAAATTCGTAAAGTTTTCAAAATCTATGTTCACACGAGAATGCATTGTATCATTATACTCGAGTTGCATATTAATGTTGCATTTACATTCAAAGGCAATAAACACACGCTATGGATTTTCTTGGTTTGGTCTCAAATTGCGGTCCCTGGCGAAAAATTGTGCGGACTTTACGATGAAAAATCATGTAATGCAAGGTTCAAATTGTATAATAGAGCAGAAATAAAGTTTTCTGCATTTTTTCTCCCTGTTTAATGGCCCTGTCACATTTGCAGGTTAGAGCTAATTCGGTTGCTGTGCACCGCAAAAAAAAAAAAAAACTTCGAGACTAGAGTTTGCCTGCGCGAGTTGAATAATGTCCTGATCCTTTCAGGCTTGCCACTGTCGTGCACTTTTATTCCACCGTGAAACGCAAATTTTGTTTTAACCAAGTTTTGTCCATCAAGAATACTTTATTTCGAATGTTGTTTTTCGTCTGCGCTGTTGAAATTATTTTCTTTTGTGCAGATGTTAACATTGAAAGCAGGTTCACTGGTCTTTCCAGTTGGTATGATTCGTGTTCATTGTCGGTCTATTATTTCAGCGTTCAAATTTACGCTTTCGGTGAATAAATCTTGGATAAGGTGATTAGTTTTGTGTAGAATCTTCTAACTTTTTTACGATAAAACTGTGTTTTGTTGGTTTTTACAGCCGATGTACATTTTTTGTAATCATGTAGTTGCAATGAGCGAGTGATATAGTGCCACGGATAAATTTGTTTAATTTAATTTTTTTCTGGCTTATGCGCTTCGATTTTTCTTCTAACTTAACGCAATTGAAAGTGAATAAGACCCTCGAAACAAGTCTAGACGGCTTCTAGCCATATGAGCTGACTTGAGATATAAAAATGGGTTATATATTTTTTCAGTAAGAAACGTTATCTATTCATTAATAAAAACTTTTCTCTTTCTTGAAGAATTGTTTTTATGCTTACTTGGATGCGTTTGTACATGTATACATTTGGTTTTGAAATTATGTAGCTTTTTTCTGTTCGGCCAAGACATCTCTTTCTTTCTTGGAGTATTGCGTTGACTTCTGGTCTACGAATAAAGAGAGGTAAGAACGCTTGTTTCATCAGTCATCAGAGGCTGCCGTCCCTCTCACAGCCATCACGCACTAATGGCTCGGTCATTTGTACTAAGCAAAACGCTCCTCTTGCTTAATCGCTCAAATTCACGCTCCCTCTGCCGGTCGTTTCCGATTAATTTCATCGTTATTTAGATTCTACTCACACGTTGCGTCGTTTGCATCCATCACGTAAGTTGAAAAACTTGTGCTTTGAACAAGAAGATTTACATTCATGCACAAAATTTTTGTTGCTTTCCTCCTTGCATTTTTTTTTTGCCCAAATTTACCATCAATTTCATTGACCGACGTCTCTCTCTTCAATGCTCGTTGTACCACCAGTTTTACATTACCGCTTGTTCGTTCTATAAGACCTCTCCACCATCTCAGTACATAATGCCTGGTTTAACTTGACGAGCTACAACATGCGTTTCATTTGTAGCGTCTGTGTTGTCGAGCTCGCCAAGGAACGGCTCGCAAATTGGTGCGAACGCAACAGCGTTTAGTGTCAGAGCAGCGGCTACTGCCGAGCTTTCCCCAGTGTCAAAGCGTTGCGACCAATCTTTTCCTATTGATTTTGTAATTCCATTGCAATTACTTAAAATTGCTACTGGAATTAGAGCCTTTGTCTCTCTTCGTTTAAAGTCTACTTTCTTTTTACTGTAACTATATAACAATTTGCTGTCCTTTCGCTAACATATGGCTTTTTGAATTTATTTTTAATTCTGTTTTTTTAAGCATATCTACGACGAAGACAAAACGACTAAAACAATGGCATGCTATAAGGCTATTGAGGAAGAGACGTTTCTACTATCGATTTTTAAGTTTAGAGAAAACCTAATCGTTCACGTTCGTGCTTCAGGAGCGTCGAGTTTTAGTCATTGTGTTGTGCTGATTCCTGAATGAGGCAAGTTCAGAGTTTAAATTAGAAACATTGTCTTGACCATGAAGCTTGGAACAGTTAGTGTTAAACTTCAGTCGTCTTTGCTTCGTCGGAGACTTTCCCTCGAAAACGAGAAAACATTTCAAAAATAATCAATTGTGTCTCATTAATGCTTGCATCATGCCAATTTTTATTTATATATTCGACGCTTTTTACTTTCCTCCATATTATCCAATTATATTGTTTATAAATTAACTAGATAAATTTGACACCACTCATGAAATTATTCCGATATATTTCCGCAGCGCCTAGCAAAGCAACTGAATCTAATATTACTCAAATGCATCATTATTAGAAATTATGCCTGATTCTCATTTCTTGAATAAAAGTTTTTTATGGTCAAGCTCGAGTTAAATTTACCACTAGTTGTTTATTTTAAAACCTCATTTCGCAGCTCCAGCATGACACTGTGTCGTAAATTAATTCACTTAAGAGTGCCACACCACGGCAATCTATTTCACCTAAAGGGGCTCTTGCGGGCGTCTACTTAGCCATTCGTAACTAATTACTCCGCTCATGACCGATCGCTATCTTCGGCGCCGCTTCGCCGGCTTCAGCTCACACCAAGCTGTCTACAATCGTACGTTTTTTAAGACTTCCCACCAGGGCATTTCTCTCCTTTTCTAGTCTAATTGAGTGAAGCCCTGTAAGATTTTCAGGCGCACCAAGTGCCAATAAAGCTTGTTTTCCACTATACCTTAATCTCAGCGTAAGGAACCGGAAAATAAGTTCACACCGCTGAAAAAATACCCACTTTACTTGGCATTGCCCTGCGCTCCGCCGTGATTCGTAGCTGAGCAGACGGGCGGCTTTTCTGGGCAGGATTGACGAGCGTTGGTGGGATTTACCGCACTAGCCAATTAAGAGAAGCCATTCGTGAAGTCATGGTTGTGTTCTAGTGCCTCGCAGTGACGGATTTACGGCCTCGCAACGCAGTGCACTTCTGATCTATCGCGTTTACAAGCTCGTCGCACGCTGGCTACCTCGTACCTTATAATTCTAATGTCAAGGCCGCTCCCACCTCTTAATCCCGTGCAGTTTACTGCACTGCTCGTCAAGTAGACTGCTGGAGACTTTCGCAGGTTTAGCGCATTCTCCAGGTAAGTATACAGTTCCTTACTATGCCACGGATTTTTATTTCTGAGCTGTATGTATGAAGTGTTTCATTAATTTTTATTCTTGAAATCAAACATAAATTTAAACGTGACCGAAAATCTTCCTGGTACTTCCGTAAGTGTGGCTTGACCAAAGAAAATTTACGACTTGGTTGCTGGCGATTTTCTCTCTTGGTTGGTCGTTGGCAATGAGGAATCTGACAGGGAAAAGGATCCATTATGGCTCATAAGGTCGTCTAATTGCACTTCATTTACGCACTTTAAGCCTCCAAGAGCCTGTGTTCATCGATTGAGGGCACCTGCTTGTTGGCCATGTACACCCCTCACTATTCGTCTTCATTTCCGAGAGCTGTCGAGTAGCTTTTGATGAGCCACGCACTAGTCATGGTACGACGACTTGCATGGACGGCAGTTGTTGGTGAAATGCTTCAGCTGCAATTGATCACGTAATTGACGGTGCATGATTATTTACAATATTAGGGTAAGTATAAGCTCTGTCAAAGGGAAGAATGTTTTATGGTCAAGTGTTCAAGGCTTCTTGGTTTTATACTATCAAGAATAAATAGGTCTGAGCTTGATTTGTGGAAACCCTACCGTTTGTAAAACTAGACCGACAAAGCGTTGCTATCAAGCGAATTTGCAAACGATATTCTCCGTTTTGTTCATAATTCCTAAATTCAATTTATTATTAAGTTAGTTAAGCTGTCCGAGTTATTAATGCTTTTCAAGGCGTCAGAAATTCTAATTTATTAAATGTTGTGTTTCAATATTTATTGTTAAATGATATCTCGGTTTTCAATCTTTTCTGAATAATTACCTGAAATGCTGAGAACGTCTAATAATATAACTCGATTTTCAATCTTTTCTGAATAATTACATGAAATGCTGAGAACGTCTAAAAAACATATTGTACCCTTACGCAAAGCCATTCTGAAAAAAGGAGATGAATATTGTACGGTCCTGTATGGTTGTGCGAGATTGAGTTGGCTCACTTACATGTGCTGCTGCAAAGTGTTACGTCTGTCTCTCCCTATTGTGCTGCCCGTTGTGCCGCCAATTGAGTGATCCCTTAGCGCAATTGTCTGTGTCGGTGTAGGGGCCATCGTGATGTTCACATATAGCTTCAATACATGTAGAACCTTCAGATCGCGTAGAGTGGGACGAGCGGAATTTAATGGTTCGCTCTGAAACACGAGCGAGAAACAATCTGTGACAGACCTCTGATCGCGAATGCCATATGGCGCTTTCTTTTCACTTTGAACGGCAAAGACTTCATTGATTAGCCTTTGTGCTGGATCTCGTGAAACACGGCTGCCTCGTACGGTTCAGGCGGTGTAACTCGAGGAGCTGTCCGTGCAGGGGCCTAAAACGCTGCTCCTGCCGCAGCTGTCGTCTTGATTAACGGTGAGTGTGTTTCAATTTCAAAACACACAAGTTTCAGCTACTTGGTAAATTAGTCTGAAGCTAGAAGCAGCAAGTTCCATTCGTAAATAATCGTTTGCTGAGAATTATTAATTTTTGTTTGCATGCATGTGCAATGATAAAAACACAGAATTTGTAGTAAAAAGTTTGATTTAACTTCACACTCGTATAATTGGCACTCGTATCCGGTTAATGTACGAAAATATAATGAGGAAACGTAAATGTTTGCGTTTAACTCTTATCTTGAGGCGCATTTTCTCATCCAAAGTGTATTCGACTTGTTCGATTCTTGAGTTATATTCTATTGCTATATATAACAGTTTTATGATGAAAATGTTCTGAGTATTTTTCCTTCTACTAATTTCGATAAATCGTTCATTCTGGTTTGACTGATTTTAGATGGCCACAAAATTTTCAAATTTATTTTAAAAAATTTGCCGCTTTCCACAGTCCCTGCATCCTGATATCGTATTTATGAGTGCTCGGTTGCCTGAGGTTGAATCATTATTTGATTTTTGTGTTGACTTAAAGTATTTGAGAAGCGGTAGCGTGAAAGCAGGCCTCATTTAGCGCGATTGTGGCAGCCAAGACGACCGCTCTGCGTCGCTCGCCTTCTCTAATCTCCTCCCAATCCTATTTGCATTCGGCTCCGCCTGCCCCGAGTCATAAACTTCTTAGAAATTTTGTGCCGTTCCAATAAATTTCTTTATTGGGGTCACGAAGACTTGTTCCCTAAAAATTAGCTCGATTTATGGTGAAAGTCTTGAATTTTTGAATCGCTTTAAGGACCCGAAGCTTTGCTCTCATACATTTTTATGGCCACTGTAACGTTGAATTTTGCTGCCTGTTTCTTTTTGCTCATTTTAGACCTGTGCAGAAATCCTTTACTGTCTTGATTTCTTTCATTTGCTATCACGTGTATAATCTTCAATGCTACCGCTTCTCGACTCTGAAAACGTTCAAAGCTCTTATTTAACCTTCATATTTTATTATCGACGCCTTGTGCTAACAATGGCAATAATAATAAGCTCTGTTTTTTTAACATTCCTTACCATTTTTATAAACGACATGCCCGTTGGTCGTTTCGCAGCAAATATAAATCAGAAACGATCGACCCACCGGTTGGTCGTATGGCACTCAACATCTTAATTAAATCAATGGTGAATAATGTTCATAATTTACACTCGATAAGTTTAAGCTCTGTGTCTCGTGATTTTTTGGCGAATTTCTCAATGTATTATTTGGGATGAAATTATTTCGAAATAAAGCAGACGATAATTTGCTGCATGAAACGCTGCATGTGCCAAGACCGCGTGCGCCTTTCATCACTTCAGCATCCTGCATTATTTTGAACTTTGGAAGGTTTTTTGAAGTCTATATTTTCGGGTTTTCTGCTCCCCAGTGTCTGCCGAACCCAAAGAGTGAGGGCGCATCTGCGGCGCATCGATTTACAATACTCAACAAAATAAAGTGCGCACTGTGATGTCAGAGTTCCTAGCTACACCCCCGGTCTCAAGCTCCGTCGCTGTGCCTCCAACGATCAAGACTTCACTGGCCTTCAGTCTTAATTTCTTCGAGGAGTTGCATTTCACTAGTGACATCAGGTTTATTTTTAACTGCCTTTGTGTCTGCCACGCGGTTGTTAATAATCAGTCTAATGAATAATAACACTACTCTTGTTTTCCGTTCCCGCATTAATATTTATTAAGTAATTTAATTATATGCATAAATTTAGATTATATTATTGAATATGCAATGGCACGCACGTCGGCTGGAGGTGAAGTGATTTTTGACTTTTTTTTATCTTTAGCGCACTCTCGCAGTGTTGCAAGTTTTTTAATTTTCCGGCGCTGGTGCGTATGCGAATAATTCTATGACCTTATTGCGTACTCGAAAAACCAGTGAATGAATGCTCTGTGTAGGAGTTCACTCATTCTGTCTTTAAGTTCAGAACTAACAACCGACGCCTCAGAGTGAAGTATGCGCATGTTTGTAACGTATATCGTCTAATACGGCAAAACTTTTCCAGTTCCAGCGACATCAAAGAAGTTGCTAATCATGCGAATTTTATTTTCGATATGGATTTGTTTATTTCTTTCGCCACTAATTTAAAAAAATGAGCAGCGCTAACTGAACATGATGAAATTATTTACTGCAAGATTTTTTTGTGAAGTTACGAATTCTTCACCTCGAGCCAACTTTCTTGACTTTTAAATAAGTTTAACGAATATGTATTAGTTTATTATAGTAAAAACTCAATATTTCCACATGATTTTTCTGTAAAAACGAGAGTAACTCACCAGCGATTTTTATTTGAATACCATTTGATACAATGCGAGTATAGGTTTTCATGTAAACTTGTAGAACATTCAGCGTTTGGAATTTTGTATTTTACGAAACTCTGACCTCTGGAGCACGAGCGACTGGAAGGAAACGAACGACTTGTGTTGGTCGTGTTTGGTTCAACCTTCCATTTGGTGCAGATACGCAGACGGCGACGACGCTATCTGACGCGCATCGCAACGCCACCTCGCGGTATCTCCCAAACTCCCTCAAAGTTCAGCCGCGTTTTTATATTCTTTCCTTCTCCAGCCAGACGACAGAAGTTGGTTGATCGCAAAGATTCAAAAACAGCTCAGGAGTAATTCAATATCGCAGCGTAAGTTCTTCTTTTGAGGAAATGTTAGTCAAATACAGGAAATTACTTGATGGATTTCCTTCGTTGCAACGAAGCCTCGTCGAGTGAACGGCGACGACAAATCTACTTGGAAAATTATTTTGAGTCTTGCAAACAGGAACGAGCTGGGTTGTCATGAATAAATTATGTAACTGTGTGCAGCATTGAATATCTTGTGCGAATATTATATTTTGCGTTGATGTACCTGGAGGTTTATTCGACCAGCATTTATACTAGAGTTTTAATTCAGCAACGCGAAAATTTTTGAAATCCATTTGGTGGACGTTGGTATTTTGTTTTGAAATGTTTTCGAACTAGTCGAGCAGCGTCGTCGAGCATGGAAATGGGTTTAGAATGTCAGTATCATGTTTTTAACGAGAAAAGAATGCGTGTTTCAGTGAGATTTTCTAAATTTAAACATTTTAGAATCATCGGCTAACTCATTTTTACTTGTTTTCATACTACGAAAACAAATATCCTCGGTTATGAGGTGACTCTTGAACTGACAACCCGCATGATTCTTGCACTCGCATTGCTGATCTTGACTTGACGACCATTTTTTCGTTGACTTGGCAGCTTCAAACCGCATTGAAGTATTGTTCCTTGCTTCAGGGTCGGTACATATCACTCTTAATTTTGAGTGCCTATTTTTTCTTAGTTTATATCCTGGTTTGCATTGCCCAAGAATAGCGTGAGAGTTTTCCGTCATTCATTGCGCCCTCATGGCTCAATTCTATTCTTTTAATGGTTTGTTAATTAAACACGACGGAATTTTCTGCCTCTCATGTAGAAGTTATACAATACAATTACAATTTACAACTATTTGATAACATTCTATTGAAATATTAGTCGCATCATCATTATCAGTATTATCGTCCTTTGAATTTTCCTAGTAAAAAATAACTTTAACTATCATAATGGATCACTTGTTTAATGTCTTCATAAGTTTTTCAATTTTTGTTGGGATCTTATCAATATAGAAAAGTAGATAAATAATAGAATAAAAGATTTACATAGATTTTAATAATAGATTATAATAGATGTGCAATAATTAAGGTAGTTCAGTCCCGTAAAACGAAATTCTGACGCTCATTGATTAATGCATCTGGCAATCTTCGCACACAGACATAATAATTAAACTAATGACTTTGATTTTCATTGCCTACTAATTGATTGACTGTGAAACACGCAATAAATAAATTATTAAAATCCGCAAATAATACATTGTTTTATGACTGTGAAACACGCATTAACTAAATTATTAAAATATTATTAAAATTATTAAAATATGCAGAATAATTCATCGTTTTATATGTTTTAAGTGTAAACAATTGATTTAACTATCCATTTACGGAAAAAAACTCGTTTTAATTTCAAGATGTACATTGAAGGCAATCAACCGCTATATCAGTACAGTCATCCATCACTGCGCAGCATCTCGCTACATGCCTTGCCACAGCCATTACGCTATAATACATAACATATTAAATAGTGTTGCTATAACATATAATAAAGTTTTGCTATAACGTGTAAAATAGTGTAGTTATTTATTTTAGTATTAACATGAAATTTAGTGTAGCAAATAACATAGTGTAGTCATAGCTAGTGTTGTTGCTGTGCCCCCCGAGCATTGAAAATCTAATGCAATGAATCGAGAATAAAAGCCGCATGTATGTCCACTGTCTCAAATTTGCCAGTCTCAAATGAATATTTGCCAAATAAAATTGCATACGTCACATCAATTTAGAGTAAGGCAAAGAATTATTTTGATCTGAACTACGTTTGTACTGATGTATCGTTAATGTTTAATAAACGTAACTGCGTGCTTAATTAACCAGATATTTCTTTGATAAATTCAATCCTAGACGGTAATCGAATATGTTTATAGTCTGAGACCCTTTCAAACAGTGTAACTTTGCACTTACAAGGTAATCGAAAGGTTTTGGCATTGCTTTCACAAATATTTACAGCAATTTATGACCGCCTTGCTTATATATTGGTTTTCATGACGTGAAGAAATCATTGTACTTATTATTTGTACCTTACCGAAATCAATCACTCCATTTGAACATGTCATTTACGTCGTTAGAAATCGCGCAAATGATTGACATGAGTTCTTATCGCTTGCTGTTTGTTGTTTAATGATCAAATATCCAGGCATATGTTTTATGCGATTAATCTTCCGAGATATTCACTCACTCTCAAGTTTTTTCGGATTAACATCGAGAGTTTCGTTCCCATTCTTCCATTTCGATTCGCGATGCTACTCGATTCGTATGGCGAACGTTCACTCGCATTCGGTGTACGTCAGTCAGCCAGACGCGGATCTCTTCGCAACCGCCCTTCAATTGGATTGCATTTAATGGTAATCCGAACAATTCTTCTCCCTTGACACTGATATGTACACCGACGAATTTTGTTCGCCCAGTCTCCCCATACGACGGCAATCCTCTTTAGTCGGAGAGTGCGCGATAGTAAACATGGCTCTGCTCTGCTGGAACGCGTCTGGAATGACACCGAGGCACGTTGAACGTCCTGCTACACACACACGAGGCCTGTTGCCTGTGAGCTTCACGTGCCGATAGCCTCATCACTTCTCTGATGTATTTTCCCTCTATTCTCTGAATATTTATTGATCCATAATTTATTTATTTTCGGCTCTGAGAAGTGTTTCAAGCAGGAAATAAAGAAATATTGCCCTGCAAAAAAATGAATTTTTGCCGAGTCCTTGTTTCCAAGATTTTGTAAATCAAGTTAGCTTTATTGAGGTTTTTACTAGCAAATGCTCGAATATTTGCTCGAAAACATTTCGTACTCGAAAATTACTTTGCGCACGTAATGTGGTCGTCATATTTGGTTCTTGCAAGGTTACGATTACATTAGAAAGCCAGTGCTTTCTAGTCTTTCAATGATTCCTAAATGCCTTCCGCAAATGCTCGGGTCATTATTGGTAATTTTACATTCACATGTCTTATCGTAAATGTTGCCAGAACTATAAGTGCAGCTCTTGCGGCGGTTCCAAAAGGCTTTGCCATTTTTTGAATTCGTTGTTGACGCTATAGTGGTTGAAAAGTTTGTATTCGCTTCTAAATTCACATTTGATTAATAATTTAATTAATACTGTAGAGAGTTCGTTCTCCGAACAATTAAACAGTGAGATGGTAATGACCGTTACGGGCTCTTGTGGGTTACAGTTGGCATGCTTTGAGCTGTAGCTCCTTCCCTACTTTGCATCAGCCGTGCGCTCTAAATTGTAGCCGTCATCGGAGCCTAATTGAGAGGCCATTACGCATACCATTTGCGAGGGCGACGACGAAATGGGACGACCGCTGTAGTAATATTTTCTAATTTCAGTGCTCTATTAATCGATTCTTGTTTACCTTGTAACATGTCTACTGTATAATTTAGTGTTGAACTCTTCCATTAATCGAAATTGCATGATGTAGTACTGTACATGTAGGCTCCGTCAAATTACTAATTCAAATAATGTTTCATATCTTTTTATGAATTTCTTTTAAAAATGTTTAGTTGAAGCTGAATTTGGAAATCGTCTGTGCAAAAATTTTGTGCTGCAACTCATTTATACGCTGGCATACACGCGCCCTGCCTCATTCGTCAATCTACTTACCGTATAAGCCGTGTCTCAAGCCCGTGATGGCGTGCGTTTTTCCCTCTAATGTTATTCATAAAGAAGGTTATTGTGCTTCTAGCGCTCATATCCTGGCCGTTATGTCGCGTTTCCTGCTCGCTTCCATTGTCGCTGTTTTTTTTTCGCGCGCGGGATGCAAATCTGAGCGCGGGTTTTGCTCTTTGGCTGCTGGAGAGGTGACGGATCTGCCTTTGTTGCGAAGGCCCTTAAACTCTTCCTCTGGAGCGTGACTTGGACGCGACGCGACGCGCTTGCTGAGTTGCATACGACGCGCTACAAAACGAAGCAACCGCTGAACTCAATCTTGAATTCCCGCTTTTTCTTACGTTGTCTTACGTTTTCTCGTTACAGGCTCAAATATTTTCTAAGTGTCTATCAGAATTAATAGTAATTTTATGCAAGATATTAAGCCAGAATGTGACTTGGATCCGATTTTTGGAAATAAGTTCTCTAAAATTTAGTAAGCCATAGTTTATACTATAACTGCAAATTTTTATTTTATCCTTCCTCAGATCTTTCCTCTGGCCGGTCCCGTCGAAGGTGGCACGTTAGTCACAATCGAGGGAAGTAACTTGGGTCTGCGAGAGGAAGACGTTCACGACAACGTCTTCATCGGGAACGTTCCTTGCGCCGTTCGTGACTATCACATTTCAGTAAAGATCATTTGCCGCACCGCCCCAGTCTTCAGGGACTCTGACTCCCAGGATCTGCAGTTCCCAGTCCGCGTCACTACCCCAGCAGGCACAACGACCTCCACCGTCAAGTTCACATACACAGTAAGATACAAGTAGATTTATTTTCACATACACAGTAAGATACAAGTAGATTTTTTCACATACACACTTAGATACAATTAGATTCGTCGACGTCTAAGACTGAACTTTTTCGCAGAGCCTTTGAATGTTGGGGCATAGTATTTTCTTATCCGTTCTTATCCTTTCTCGTACTTGTGGAACGTGCCCTCGAAGTTCAGTTGAATCAGACGCCTTGTCGATCGCTTCGTAGAGTAGTAATATGTTGACTTCAACCACGACTTGATTCTCTTATTTGACGATTTCATTACTATATTCCATTACTGATGTTTCATTTTAGCGTATTAAATTTAAATAATCCCCTGGAAAACAATGGAACCGTAGAATACAGTGTCGCATGTTTTCGGGCGCAGACCTAAAATTATCTGGGTAATTAAAATTAATCTGTTGCCACATTTCGGGAGACTAATTTGTTTTCTCCATATTATTGAGCTTCGTTGTCACTTGATAACTAGGACCCTTTAGTCTTCATGTTACACTATCAAGAATCATATTCTCCATTTGAGCTAAGGCATAGCAATCCGCTAAAGCGTTTAATCCACTATCGTCGAGCGGCTGTCATCGGCCTTGTCACCACACAGAGCAGCTAACCGTATCACTGCTATTGCTCCCTCCCCAAAGACACGTGACCGACCAATCTTTGCCTTCCGATGTCGGGGCGAAACGTTATTCGTTCCATTATCATCTCTCGGCAAGATTTACGATTTTGTTCCGCTCCCACAGTCATGAGACGAATGCCACGACTTAATTGGCGCAACAGGGCTAGCACCGGCTACATGTCGCGGCCGACAGTTATTCTCATTTACCGAATTTAATATTGTTTGCCATGTCTCAATCGTGTCGAATCAAATTTCTTCACTGATTGCATTCCATCTTTTATAATTTCTTTTGGAAGTATTAAATTTCACTGGATCTCGTCATTTTCTTGGCTACGAACCTCATGATGATTTTTTTCCTAAATATTACTGAGAATTCAAGGAATTCAATGCAATCACCGTGACTGCTATTTCTTTCAACAAAACATCTATCATATGTTTGTCCATTTTTGTTTACATTTTTATAGCGTACATGACAATCGCCAAATATTATACTTAGACTTTAAGTCCAAATGAAATTTGAGTAATAGTTATATTTTTGCTCGTTTATTCGCAGAACATAAGCGTGTCGGGAGTGTGGCCGTCCATGGGTCCCGTGTCGGGTGGCACGACGCTCTCAATCAGCGGGCGCTTCTTGAATGTAGGCTCTGAAGTGACAGCTTTTCTGGACGACTTACCATGCATCGCCAATAAGACGCAGTCGTCTTCTCAGCGTTTAGTGTGCGTCACCAGCGCCACTCAACTGCCAGGATCTAACGGCGCAGGTGGAGGATATCCTCTGCAAGTGCGCACTCTTACTGTCAAACTAGACGGCGCTACTCGAGTCCTCACAACGCCCTTCACGTACACTCCTGATCCTTCCATTGTTGATATCAAACCGCTGAGGAGCACGTGGGATGGAGGCCGCATGATTACTGTTCACGGATCACACTTGAACTCGATTCAATCTCCAAGAATTACAGTACTTTATAATGAAGAAGTTCTCAATACATCAGTTTGTTTTGTGCATTCACCAGCTTTAATGGAGTGCCCATCGCCAACGTTAGACCAGGATATGGTCTTGGCCCTCATTGAACAAGGCAACGGCCAAAGACGCCGTCGAAGACGAAGAGCTCGTGATCGCACCTCAATGGATAGAACTCCAAGAGAATCCAGTTACGCTTTTGAGGAAGTCATTCTCGACCTTGGTTTCATTATGGATGGTGTAAAATCCGTGCAGCATTTACGCAAACATTTTCCGGAAGTGCGTTCCCATGTAACTTACGTTTCTAATCCCGTCTACTTTTCATTCCAAGGCGGTCTCAAACTCTACAAAGGAGACACTTTAGTAATCGAGGGTGAATTTTTGAACGCTGCCGCTGACGAGTCAGATGTACGCGTCACGATAGGAACCTCTACATGCAATATGACGTCTCTAGCCAGCACTCAGCTTTTGTGCTCGCCTCCTGAGGACCAACCTACCCCCACTGACGAGAGAGGTGTCACCACGTCGGAGCT
The DNA here is from genome assembly GCF_000764305.2 of Hyalella azteca. Lineage (NCBI taxonomy): Eukaryota > Metazoa > Arthropoda > Malacostraca > Amphipoda > Hyalellidae > Hyalella > Hyalella azteca. The sequence goes on along the minus strand of NW_025935295.1, from coordinate 585,869 downwards.
TCTACCAATGGTGGTGGTGCACGTGGGGCGGTATCAGCGATACCCACTCGGTGTCCTGCGCTACGAGAAAGATGTGGGTTTCCTATTGAGCCCCGAAGGAATAGCTGGACTGGCCGGCGGTGCTCTCTTCATCGTCATCGCATCCTTCATCGCCATGGGTATCTACCGTCGTAAGTCATCCCAAGCTGAGCGTGACTACAAACTCATGCAGCTACAAATGGATAGCCTTGAGAGCCATGTACGAACGGAGTGCAAGCAAGGTTAGTGATGCTCATATTCATGTGCAGTTGTATATATTTTTTACAGATATGTTATGAAATTACTTGATTGGAATTTACATAGTTGTGGAAACTTTATAAGACAAGTTAGGGTTGCGGCATTTGATAACCTAGAATTGAGATACATGATATCATATATGTTTTTTGTAATAGCCTGATCGTTTTAATGCATTTCTTACCGATTTCACTATAATTAGTTCACAAGTATTTAATATATATTCTTGTTCCGTACTTTCTTACGCCGTGTATCCGCAATTATTATTTAAAAAGATAATTCTCAAGCTATCAAAGTTAGGTGGATAACAAGCTGAGCAATTTTATTCCTGACGTGCGCAGCGTTCGCTGAGCTGCAGACAGACATGACAGATTTGACAGCTGACCTGCAAGCCTCGGGCGTCCCTTTGCTCGGCCTCCGCTCGTACATCATGAAAGTCTTCTTCCCAGGCGTCTCTGACCACCCGATCCTCAATGAACCCAGGGTGAGCATAGTAGTACTTACTTCAACTTTACATTAATACATTCTCGTGCAGGTGTTGAGGTAACTTTAAAAATATTGTCGAAAAATATTAAAAAGTATATTGTCGTTTCATTTGCCTGCTACGGTATCAATTCATTTACTGTGGTTCTATGAAATTTCACAAGGAAACCTGTTTGGGCGCTAGTTTCGATGGATGATTCTTAATAGGTAAGTGTACATCTATGTGTTCATCCTGGAGCTGCTAAATTTCATTCTTGGAAGTAGTCAATTTGCTGATCATTTTTCTAAACACTTATCGGTGTTATGAAAAGGTACCATAATAATAATTCGAGTTTTCAAACTCGACTTTGATTTTAATAATGTTCATCTTTCTTAGTTTGATGTAAATCTTCAATTTTAATTCTGTGTTAAAAAATCCGTTTAAACGCATTATATCTTTCAATTTGCCGTGCTTTAACTCGTGTTCCCTTCATTCCTGGCATTGCACAAATCAATTTGTGGCTACAATGACTTGCCATGCATGCATTTGTGGCACAGAATCTCTTCGAAAGATTTTGCTCGGCGATAGATCATTTATCAGTGGGATGAAGATGGATCAATGGTGCCACCATTCGAGTCTGGGGCATGAAAATGAGTGCTGTTCTCGACTCAAATCTTGGGCAAGATTTATCGATCGGTCGGCATGACTCGACTGCTGATTGATTCTCTCGCTCTCGAGCTGCGTTTTTCCCTCAGCCTGCCTCTTATGTTTTTGTCACATTTTCGCCTGGCGCTTCACTGATATTTGTTTCTATTTAATCTCATATTCAGGTTACATTATTATATTATTATATGAGATGACTTTACTTAAACGAATACCTATGGAGTGTCTTTGTAAAATTCAGATTTTTTCTTTCGTGTAACGGAAAAAAATGAAATCAAGACTTGAGTTCAGAAATCATTTGAAAATTTCAATTTAGCTTTAATTTGTTCACGAAATAATTTGTCACCTGTCAATCTCGGGGACAAATTTGTGTATTAAAATAATTTGTCAATCTCTCAATATTTTCCGTAATTATAAGAATCCTGATTGATTGACGTATTCATTGTATGATCTTCATGAGGTAGTCAACGGCTTTTAACTAACATGATATAAATTTTATCTGGTGCAGAATTTATCAGGCGGACGCAGTAACTACGACGTAGCGATGTTGCAACTCGAACAGCTGATCGCAAACAAGCATTTCCTTGTGGTGCTTGTCGAGGCCCTAGAAGCTCAGAAGACCTTCAGCATCCGAGACAAGTGAGCTGCAATAATTTGCCGATTGTTCTCAGTTAGGCATTTTAGCGATTTTTCATTTTTCCCAAAACTCAAAAAAGTTAAATTATATGAAAAGCTCTTTATATGCAACGACTGTTTAGTAGTGTGTTGCCGGATGTTTAATTTCAAGTAATGTAGAAGGTGAGCAACATGAGCAAATGTTGTTAAATTAAGTACATCGAGAGGCAGTCACCGCTCAAATCAATCCTGCATTTTTTGCATACAGGGTGAACGTGGGGTCCCTGTTAACTGTGCTGCTCATGGGACGCATGGAGTACCTGACAGAGATTTTACGTCTGCTACTCAGTCGCCTTATTTACGTGACGGCAGCGAACAAGCATCCCCAGCACATGCTACGCAGGACCGAAACTGTCGTTGAGAAAATACTTACCAACTGGTTTGCGCTCACCATGTACTCCTACTTGAAGGTAAAACACTTTTATTTTAATTAAAATGTGAGAAGCAGCATTTAAAGTAAAATTAATATCGATGGTTATTTTTTATTTTCTTTACTCGGATTCACATTAATTTTTTAACGGACAAATATTTTTTTAAGTGCCATTATCAATATAATATATTCTTTACAATATATAATCATTATAAGTGCGACATTTTTTTTCTCTTGACTGTCGCGCGGTTTTCTTATGATAGAATCTGTCGTGTTACAGAGCGAATCTGGCAACGCGTTATTCCTGCTGTACAAAGCGATCAAGCACCAGGTGGAGAAGGGGCCCGTGGACGCCGTCACCCACGACGCCCGCTACTGCCTCTCAGAGGAGCGTCTCCTTAGGGAGCAAATCACCCACTCCCCCGTCGTGAGTACTGCCTCATAACCTTCCTCACCTGTCGCGACTACTTCCTCATAACCTTCCTCACCTGACACGAGTACTCCCTCATATAAAAATAACCTTCCTCACCCGTCATGAGTAAGTCTCTCCTCCACTCCTCTGCCGTGTCGCTCTTGCTCGCCTTGTATCGCTCGGTCGCATAATTCCTGGGTTTGTTCGATTTTAGTGACTTTTCTTTCCGGCCGCTCTTTAGAGAAAATCACGAGCACAACCATCACAGATGTTTTATTCGGGAAGACAACCACCCTCCAACCAGCCGCCATTCCATGTATTCTCTGGACTCTCGTAATATGTCTCTTCAATTTGAGTCTTGTTAGAAATTACTCGGTGTGAGCTAAAAATTTTCAAATAAATCCCTCCTACTAATGAAGGTTTCTCCTACTAAAAGTTCCTCCTACTTGTTAAGTTTGTCAGACTCACCGTTTTTATGCGTTATGAAAAATCGTTTGCTCTGATTAAACAAATATATATTACGTAGTCAAGCTCGCAAATATTAAGAATCTTAATCTGTTTTCAGTGTAAAAATGAAAATAATTTCAAATTCCAATTTCGGCATCAACAATTTTGGGTGCGGTATTAGTTAATTATGTTTGGAAGCATGTTTGGGGGATGGGAGTGTCTGTAGTGGTCGTGGCCTCCGTGGTATAAAGCAATAAATCAATTAAGGCGCGCGTGTGTGGACGTGTTAGGTGTTGCCTGCTGCACAGCACCATGTGTTGTAACACCTCCCAGCCGCTCCTGGATCATGTTGCACCAGCACCCTGTCTTGCTTACCCATATCATACTGTTTCGATGCGTTCTGTATCCATGTATTAATATTATATTTATATATTAATATAGTTTTAATTTAGTTTTAAAAGACACTTCGATGAAAATAAAATGTTACTCACTGTAATATTGAAAACTTTTGTTCATAAAAAATGTAGGCCTATCATCATTCCATTGAATGGTTTTAGAATAATCCTAATGTTTTAGAATAATCCTAATGTAACTTAGAAAATTGTGCGATCCTTAAATTTTGTGAGTCTAGTGATCATGAAAATGAAAGCTCGTTTTCACGGACAAATTCCCTGATTCAAGAGAGATAGATGACTACATAATAAGCCTAATTACAACACTTCTCTTTAACTTCACTTCTTGTTTGTTTGTTTGTTTGTCTGTCTGTCTGTCTGTCTGCTACAAATCTTGTAATCGAAATTTAACACACTTCTACTTATCCTATCAATCTAAAATTTTGTACACTTGTGTAAAGTTGGAGACAATGCATGAATCAAATGTCAAAATAAATGATTTTAAAAATTAAATTTTTTTTTTCAATATTAAAAAAATTGAAAAAATAATTTTGTCAGCTACAAATCTATGAGAAATTCATTGTACATCTGTAAGATTGGAGACACTGGATTCTTTTGAAGTGTTGTCTTTAAAAAGTAATTTTTAAACGTATATTATTATTAATATTCAAAAATTAAATGAGAAATTCATTGGACATCTGTAAGATTGGAGACACTGGATTCTTTTGAAGTGTTGTCTTTAAAAAGTAATTTTTAAACGTATATTATTTTGTTACCAAGTTCTCCTACTGCTGTTTTATTGGCAGGCTTTTTTTTTTGTATAGTCGAAAATAAAACGCTGATATTCTAGCAGAAATTCTCAGAAATTTTATTATAAATTTTAAGTTTGATGGCAATGGTAATGAACTGAGTGTGCTCAACACGTATTGCCCAGCTCCGTCCGTTTAGCCATTCAGTATAGTAGTCATTTGTCCCTCTGTGAAAACGCGTATCTGCATAATGTATTAATTTTTATGTGATATTTCTCCAATTACTAATCTTCGTTGAAATTTGATGTTACTGTAACAATTAATTTTTACTGGAACATCATTTTTGAAGTGCACGTAGATTAAACCCTAGGCATTTCAATGTCAATAAACCACAAAAATATTTTTCTTCATATCGTATTCTTATGCAGTTATTTTTGGTTATTGTTTGTGTTTATTTTCTGGAGCACTTTAGGGCGCACGGTAAATTTAGACCAAGTTTTCCCTCTTGCAATGAACAGTTAGCGCATGAGCTGAGCGTACTCCATAAATTGCTCATGGGTGGGGAATCTGTGGCTCTTTTGATGGTTTGAAGAGCGTGTAGCCGCACAATACATTCCTTGCTGCTGCTGCTTCACCATGTATAATGCATGGGGCCGATCACGGTAGTAGAGCGGCTCCCCTTCGTCCATCGCTCTCCCTCCTGTCTTCACCATAACTAATTCCATCCTCCCCTGCACACCATCATAATTTACGGCGCCATCCCCATTAAAAAGAATCTCCTTCCCTCGAGTGTGTTTTTTGCTAGCGTGTGTGGACGGACCGCTGTCCGTCCGTCTCGCGTCGAGCGGCTTGATCTTCCTCCTGCCTAATGCTGTCCAGAAAAAAACCTAGGCTCGGTTAGGCTGAGTAATTGCCTCTGCTTCCTATTGTCCCTTCGATAGTCCTTGTCTTCGTACGCTGCGTGTATTTATGTACGCATTACACATCTACTGCTCCTTAGGCTAGGATTGCTTGTCCTGAAAAATATGTACGGCACACCATTTTTTGTTGGCCCCAATCCCTTCACTATTTACATGCAATTTATTAAGTGGTTGATAAGAGCGTGACAAAGATATACTCATGAATTCCAGACACCGAAGGAGTTCATTTAGAGAACTCCTTCACTGAAAGTAATTAGAGTTTTTATAGAGGCGCATAATATTCCTGATATAAATTTGCATCATTAGTTATGTATAATCATCACGCTTTGAATAATTTTCTTTAATAAGCTGCACGATATGTTTGAAAGTACTGCGAATTGCCCCGTAATTCAAACAGTGTATTGATGAGACATAGACCGTCGCCTGACATTGTTGTCTTGATGTCGCGCAGCCTTTCGATGCACAAGCACTGCCGTTGATCTCCGTGGACGATGCACCATCCATCAGCGATAGCTGGGCGCATGGGAGGGAAAACCTCGCCACTTTATCGCGCGCTCCCCTCCTCATATAGCGCATCGTGGCTGCCCCAAATCTGCTCTTGAAAATAGCCCCATATCATTTTTCTATCGAGAGCTTCGTGTTTCGCCTTTAATTTTGTAAACCATGTTCTCAACTCTTCCTAGTTTCTCTGTAAAAGTTCATCTTCATAAACCGTTGTCTTCACTCCGTTCGTATTGACGCTGCACCTCTTGATTATTTTCATTTTGCTTCTTCTGTTTGTGTACCCTGCATTTCCGATCATCTCGCCATTAAGTTTTTTTTTGCGTCATCGTCTATATCACTATTTCGACTTGAGAATAAGTCGTTTGAATAACTGAAACTCTTTGTACTTTACCGACTAATTGGATTTGCAGATATTGTCAATAATACTGCGAAATTATTTGATTTATTTGATATATTTTGCAAGAAGTCCAGCGAAGTTTTTGACGTTTTTTTTTTTCTTACTGCTTCAAAGCTCTCGTGAGTCTTGACCACGCCCTCAATATGATTAAGTCGTCTGGCAGTAAATTTGGCACTACACCATAAATTTGATATCTTATCATTAATCATAATAAATCATCATGGAGGTAAAATGTGATCTTGCGATTCACGGAGCTGTGTATGCAATTAGTGAAACTCGTTTCTATATATGAAAGGGCATTTCCCTTCATTTGCGATGTTTATAAACAGGTATATTATTTTTTTGACTCCGATTAACTGAAAGTACTTAAATTCATTCTCCCATATAAATCCCCATTATCATTGCCAAGCATTTGTGATTCGTCAATTTAATCATGGATTCCTCATTCAATGCTCAGCGTTCAGTCTGAACGTTACAACTCTGAAATTATTAAGTTTCTGAGTGTTTATCGAATTTCTTTCTGAACTTCTCGTATTTTTTCTCGTTTTCAAATGTAATATTATAAACCCTTTCTCCCTGCTGCGCTTCAGGTAGGTTGTTGGCGATTCCAATGTATATATCAGTTTTCTGATGGTTATGTCAGGATGTTCTATGGGCCGAGCGGCACAGTCGGTTGTTGTGGCTAGACGAATGGTCGCGCACTATTCCAAAACGAGCGCATTATTGATATGGTTTGGAGGCTGTTGTTGCTGGCGCTTTACTCAAATGCCTGCCATTTAGAGCAGCGCTCGATAGAGACGTTACTTTGGACCCACGCTCCTCAGGTCGACTCTCTTATTCATTGCCAGCGCTGCGACTGCCGGCATTGTTTCCTTACTCGAAGTCTCGCCTACAAATGGAAAGTCCTCTCGAGAGGTCCGCCTGGGTCGGCCTATTTTTTCCCCATCGTTGCCTCCGCATTCAATCGACGGGCGGATTCAATCCCGTAACATATTGAGGTTCCGGTCAAATTTGATTTGGAGCGAATTTCTTGGAACAACGATTGCGATATTTTGCAGATATCTAGATGAACGCATAAGGTTTTATAATCATTAAAAAAGTATATGTCTCAAAAATGTTTCCTCACTGTCAAGCGTATTTCTCTCTAAAATGTTCCGCAGAATTGAATGAATTTTTAAAAATTTTTAAAAATGTGTATCCCGACAATACAACTTTGGAAGAATGCTCACTTTTTTGCGAAAAAAGTTGGATTCGCTACGGTCCTGTGCTGGGCTGAGCGCGCTGCATGTTTTAATATTACTCACACCGCGACACTTGAGAAATTACTCGCTGGGGGAGAGAAAAGCCGCTGATTGCTTTCGTATTCATGCGGCCGAGGGAGGACCTCATAGCGGCGTTCTCGCACCAATGAGCAGGAAGCGGTCGCCCGCTCCACAGCTCACTTTTGCTGTGACGTTGTTGTCCCCATGTTAGCTTCATTTAGTACTACGTCTAATTTGCTGCTATATTATACAATATAGTTCCTAAAGTAATGTAATAAAAACGTTTCACTGTTTGATTTACTTAGTTAAACAATTTTAGTATGTATTGATTAATCATTATTTTCATCAGTGAATATTGTGTGAAGGAAAGAAATATATCTGTGAATATTTCTTTCCTTCATTCTAGATTGTTGTTTATATTTTTTTACTGGCGTGTGTTCCAAGTTGCGTGGATATTACTCTTATTTCACGTTCTTTAAATTGTTACTCTCTCTCTGTCTTATTTCACGTTCTTTAAATTGTTACTCTCTCTGTGTCCTAAGTCTATGCTAACAAAATTGAACTATTCATCGACCCGACGGTTCCAGGTTCCTGCTCGTGCATGATGTCGCATGTGAGCTCCCTGCAATTTGTCACTGTAATAATATCTTGGTGTTAACCCGTATTCCGGTTCCGAGGCTCATCTAGACTCTAGTGAAATATTAGACTGTACTGAGATAACGCAAAATCGAGAGTTCAATTTTAATTTAGTTTACACTACTTCCAAATTTTGTCACTTAGATTTCTTGGTTTCATTATTATTCATGTAACGCAAGTCCTGTTAAGTAACAAAATTTCTGTTTTCGCGTATATCGTTTTTCTGAGGGTCATAAATATTCAGCGAGGTTGTTTTCCCAGCGCCCTATTTAGTTGTTATTGTAGGATGTGGAGCTCGTTGCTGGTGTTTTCACATGTTTAGGCAAAGGTGCGTCGGTAGCGCACCATTGATTATGCAATTTAGCGAGATGGAGCAATTCTTCTCTCCGCGACGCACCTGCCAGAGCGCAATGGGCCGTCTCACGAACCGAGCTCGTCTCCCGCCACTGAGCCGATAATATAATGATTTTTGAAAGCTTGTAAAACTTGGTTACTTTATCGTCTATTATGAGTTTACCGTGCATCGACTCAATTTAATAACGATAACCTTTCAAAATCGTTTCTCATAAAATCAAATCAAAATGTTTTCTTGTTTTATTATGGTCATCTAAGGAGTATTTCCATTATTTCTTTCGTCCTGCCTCCTCATATTCGATTTATCTTTAGTTTATTCATTGCAATAACATTGAAAGTTAGTTTGTCAGTCGTTTTCATATGTTCTGCCACGTGACTGATAACAAAACTTTTTGCCACATCCAGGAACGACCTAAATCACTAATTTTGTAATTAGCATGCAAGCCTCTGTCATGCCAAATCGTTTGATCTGAAGTGTGAGACCTGCTGTAGGTGTCCCTGGAAATTTTTGCATTTTTGGATCAGCTGCAGCTCGCAACGAAGCATAGCTTGTGTACAGTAATCCTTTTTGTTGTTGATATTTCCTGTTATTTGTTCCTTTCAACACAGATGTTAGCTACTTCTCATATGCTAGATGCAATCAGAAAGAATTATCGTACTGCAACAATTATTGCCTTTATCACAACTATATTATGTCAGGATGTATGATATTAATTTTTTTGGCGGATGAGATTGAATATGAAAATAATTTGTAAAGGGAACCTCTAAAGGTCATTGATTGAAAATTTACTCTGATTCAAGGCTTATCGTTCAACTCCATCTCATAACATTTCAGATGAGGAAATTTATTCCGCAGTTTTTTTCTGTTTTACTGTGTTGTGCTAGCGAAAAATTCACTTTGTAGAGCGGGATGTATTGAATGTCAGGCGTCATAATGTGAGCGTGTGATCCTAACCAGCTGATGAGGCGCCATTTACTTGAGATATCTGGCCATCAGGCCGATAAATTGCTGCCTATCTATAGCCTACCCACCCGGCCTTGGCTTCTCTTCTCTAGTTGAACTTTCCGACCGACCGCTTCAAGCTCACAAATGTTTCGTTTTTTAACCTCGGAAAAATGTGTTCTTCGTTTTAGCGGCACCTCGTTCGATCTCAGCGCTATTTATTTTTTGGGTTCAAGGTATTTTTCGCTGCTACTTGTAAAATTCTACGGTAATTCATAGTAAATATATGTTCTTTACACGAGTATCCGCACTAATTTCTGCGATCGTGGTGATGGTTCTTTTAGTTTTCTCTCAATTCCCGCAAATTTCAGAGCAATAAATGTGATTACAAATGAAATGTTTTTGTTTAACGATAGACTTTTCCTTCATCTTCTCTTTCCTTCCTTCAATGATTTAATTATTTGCACTCTTTGGCTTGAGAGAATTCTCATTTAATTCCAACTTCAAAGTTGTACAAGAACTTTGATTGGCTGAGCCAGTGTCGTTTCCACTCGTAAGTTTTCGTTAACCCCTTCAAGGAGCATCACTGATCCGAGAAAAGCGATTTACGGTTCCGCAGCCGATATTTCTAACGCTCAGAAAAAGTGCCGTGGCTCAGTTACAAATGGTCTAAGTTGTGGAGGTGGACACTTGCGTGAAGTAATTGCTCTCGTCCCGATGTAGGAAGTGCGCAAACTTTTCGCCAATATTTGACTTCTTCCTATCACAGTATTTGTTTTCTTCTCGTTTGTTTGATAAATCTCTTTATATCGAATTTTCACTGTGACTGATCTTACATTCATAAGATTATTCGTTGAAACTTGTGTTTATGCTCAGCATATTAGATTTATTCATACTAAGGCATATTTTTATTGCACCTATTACTTTACAAGTTAATTTGAACCTATACCCTTAGCTATTCTGTTTGTGCTCTAAAGTGAATTCTGTTTCTGTAACGGTTACCTCCAATAATTGCTACCATTTAATTTAGCATTCCGCTTATGCACAATGCACATGCATTTTTGGTAAAACATCGTTCAACCTTTTTGATTTAGTGGAGAGTGCACATCGATGGGTTGTCCACATTACAATCTCTGTTAGTGAAAAATAAGAATTTACCCAAAATGGACAATGGGTCTTGAAGTGACATTTGCCTTGTTGCGTTGCCTCAAATCATGTAGCTGTTAAGTGAAAAGATCGTCTCAACGATCTTCTGAAATTCATTGCTTCGCTTTCTTAACACACGAATGCTTTCTCTTCGTTGCAGACTATCCACCTCCTTCACGATGACCCTCATTATGAGAAAATACCCTACCAGACCACCTACAGTGTATGTATCCCTTGTTAAATCCCACATCTTACCAAATCAGGAGCGAACCTGTTAAATGGATGAAATAAACTGCACTTTAAAGCATGCATTTTCTGCTTATTTTTACGTTTTTTTTACAGTTTATGAATTTATGGAGTTTATAATTTTATATTGGAAAAACATTCTCTGATTGAATTTAAATTCGACACGAATTCCTGACTTTTTCGTCTAAAATAAATGTGAATTTATCGTACAAAAAGACTTTGGGTATTTTCAACATTAATTCAATGGTTAAGAATATTTTTTAATTTTCAAAATTTGTGTGTTTGTGTGTATCTTGTGCATGTATTTTTGAAACCCAATTAATTTTTTTAAACTTCAAAGAAAATCTGCCAAACTGTAAGAACATGTTGCCGTGTATTTCAAGTGCATCGTTATAACCCTTTAGAAATTCATTCTGATAAAATTTTTTTAAGCACACGAACCTAGTCAGCTTCCACTTTTACTTTTAGTTAAAACACAGCGTCAAAACATTTTCACCGCGGATTTTGCCCAGAAGGTTTTCTTCTTTCTCTTGTGCGTTAATCCTGTCGGTGGTTTGTTTTATTATAATTTGTAAGCCGCATGAAAAGCCTTGAGATAATTCGCTAACTTGCTTCTCTTTCCTCAACCTAGACTGTGGCAGCTTACTCAGAGGAGTACGAGGAGAAGGTGCAGGTCAAGGTGCTTGACTGCGACACCATCAGTCAAGTGAAGGGCAAAATTTTAGATGCGGTCTACAGAAATTCGGCTCAATCCATCCGGCCTTTCGTGCACGATCTCGATCTCGGTAAGCGATCTCATTTACATCTCGAATTCATGTCAATTTGCTGCCTTTACCAGAAATTTTTGTCGTTATTAATGTGTGTGATGCATAAAGGGTGAGGTGGGATTCCTGAGTTATGTGTATAAATCTTTGTATCTTGATGACGATGATCGTTTCAATCACCAGTTTTTGTATTATCATTCATCACAACGAACCTGTATTCTAGTACACTTTGTTAGATATTATCACTTGAACAAAATTCAATGACTACGTTTTTCGCTTGCACAGCTTTTTAAAATGTCAAACGTCTTACGTTTTATCTGGATTCGACGATTCAATTTCCTATCCATGATTCACTCTTCTTCCATGAGCGATCTCATCTGCCGTGCGCGGCTCTAAATACCCGTCGCTCAGCAGCGATGTGTGAGGCTTTTCCGGATTTGCATCGGGAACATGCAAGAATCTTTTCTGGAAGAGTCGCGCATTTCCATTCTAATTTTATCTTTGAATAAATGAGGACTGCTTTTTGTGTCTCATCAAGAAGGGCTTTGCGACCGAACGGCGTCCTTAAGATGACCTGAGCCGTAACATGCTGACATAATAAGCTTCTTTTTTCTGGAGACCTGCAACCTCAGGTGACATTAAATACTTATTTAGCACGAATTCTTTTTCGTCGGGATATATTAAGTTAGTTCAGTGACGAGAAGATTTCCTTCACAGACCTCAGGTCAAAGATCTTATTTGTTTCTATTCAGGCCGGTAATTACGACGAAGGTCGTTTAATTCGTTTCTTGGAGTGATCACAACGATGTTTGGCTGATGCGTGCCTGTCTTGCATTCACCGACGACCGTGAAGTAGTTGTATTTTTTAATCTAGCTGCATAACAAAGCCGTGCGTCTCACCATATAAGAACTTCGATTATGGACCGTCGCCGTATCAGCGGTCTCATCTGAGTCCCGAGGTGCTGACCCTTTGACTTCGAAGACTTGGATACGCTGCACCACTTTCACTCTGCCGCGTTCTTCCACTAATCTTTCCCAGGATTATTCATTCGATAGATTCGTGGATCACAGGATACTTATTTTTCATATTATTAATTATACTTATGCAGTGTTTACCCATATATGTACGCCGTTGAGCCGTTATCCCGCGAGCGTAAATTATTGTATTTTTCTGATGCGCGAAAAGTCTTGTATTTTTTACCGCGAAAAGATCTTAACTGCAAAAAAATATGTACGTAACGCAGCTCTACAATCTATCACATGAAACATATCTCTAAGTATCAAATTTTCAATCATATTTTCATGCTTGTACATCTGTAAAGCTGTCGTAATTTATCTCATATGAGCAACTGAAATTCGGTAGGCTCCCAAACTGCTCTTTTCACACATTAAGCGCTGTAAATTTTCTCATTGCCGAAATTTTTAGTTCTAAATTTATCATAGTTGGATCACAACTTATGTTATTGATTTCATAGCTTTATTGTACCTAGCTAATTTGGCAGAATTTGAAGTTTTAGTGTCACGCTGAACAGACTCGCGTTTCGCTTCTATCTCTTGACATGTGCTACATCCAAGTAGTTCGCTTCGCTATGATTTTTATTCCGATTTCTGGATACAAGTGTGATCCATTTTACTTATCCATATTATTACACAGTTTATCAATTGCGGGAAAACATTGTAAGGATGTGTTGTGTGGCGTAACGAATACGTGTCGAATTATTATGAGCGTGGTGAGATAAGAATGAGTGTCACCCTTACACTTTCTCTGGTATTGTCCCACTGGAGAAAGCCGTGCTGCATGAAGCAAATCCTAATGGTAGGATGTTGTTGCAGCTCCAGCCCAACCTGTGAACTCTATTGGCTGGAGATTACAGAGAGTTTCCATTAGAAGGGCTGTCATTCGTCTCAACTTGGCTTTTCTTATAGCCCCTCATGGACCTCAGCCTAACTGATAAATTTAACCCTTTGCTAAGAAAGGTCTGCCTCCGTGTACATTTGCGAAGACAGCTTACTCATGTTCTCGATGATAGATGCGGCTCATCTTTTGACTTGGAGCATTCCTGATCCATCTGAGTGGGATTAGAGACGGCCTTCGCCCTACTAATTCTTATATTGTTGTTACTTTGTTCGCGTAATCCGTGCTTTCGAGTTCTTATTCATGGTTTATTGACTCAGCAGAATTTCGACAGTATTAATACCTACATCTGTTAAAACGCTTTCCTTTAAAATAATCAAACTTTATAAGTGAAAAGGGAGCAATTCTCTTCTTAATTATTTTTAATTTTAATGTCGTTTTTGTATCTTAAAAAAACGGAATGTTTTTAAACTGGCGAGTATATTGATTCAACTTCCTTCTCTCTATTTGGTTCAGACAAATTTCCAACGAAATCTGTCATTTCGTGCAAACTTGTGCATAGATCTAAATTTTTGTCGTCCAGGTAGAATAGGTATACAGAAGTTATTTATATTCAGTGTCACTGGATCCCGTAATTAAAGACTTCTATTCATCAAGTGTAGTATAAACAGATAATCACCTCGATTGGGCTGTGATGTAGGGACAAATATGAATAGTCATTCTCATATGTTTCAAAGGCTTTATTCGCAACATAACCGCTGTCTCGTTTCCGTGCAAACCAGAGTGGCGTCACGGACAAGCTGGACGAGTGACGCTGAGCGACTTCGACCGTACAAGTGTAGTGCAGAATGGCTGGTGTCAGATGAACACTTTGCAACACTACGGCGTCAAAGACACCGCGATCATGGCTCTCTTGCCTCGACAGAGCGATTCTACGTACTCATCTTCTAATTGTAAGTTTATTCTTTGAACTATTCTGTCTTACAATTTGATTTTTCAGCTATGGTTCATCGTATACTGTTAGTTCCAATATAATTTTGTGTGACATTAATTATTATATCATTAATTAGTTTACTTGTGTAAACTAAATAATGTTATAATGCTGCGATCCCTTCAAAACATTTGCATGATTCATCCCACGAATTAAAATGAATCTATCATTTTTTCCTGTTATTCTTTATTTTCCTTCTCTGTTCCACCCTCCTGGTGATCACCTTAACTGTTCAAGAAAGTAACGCCGTTACCCTCATTTCTGCCTGATGAATGCCTCGAGGGTTGACCCTTTCATTAATTGCTGTCCGCGTGGAGCTGGAAACTTAGTGCCGTCGCTCGAAAACTTTCTAGCTTCCGTAGTTTCATGCCACTTCCTTTTTTTCATCAATGTCTTGCTCCGGCCGAGTAGCGTCAGTGATCATATTTAGACGAGCGAGAAATTTACTATTCGAATGTAATTTTTTGGAGGTTAGAATGAATTAAAACGTTAGAATGAATTCGCAGAATGAATGGTGAGAATGAATTCGTGGCAGTACTTTGTTCAAATCAATATCGATTTTTAGTGCAACAAGCTAAGTTTTCGATAGTAAAGATATGAGTGTCGGATTTAATGTTTAATTTTCAAGTATCAATAAAGTAACCATTTTTCGAATCATTAAGTTGACCAAATGATCGTAAAAGCAGCCACTCGAAGGAGAATCGGCCTTCTTTGAAAAAATTGCAGAATTGTTGGTGTTAAATGTTTAATTGTTTTCCCGATTAATTATTGCGTTTGAATCAAATACGCGATTTAGTTTAAATTGCTTCTCCCGTTCTCCATTTAACTTAAGCTGTTCAAAAAATTACAAAAATTTATGGTTATTGATTTTTGCATTTCTGCGAAAGCTTACAAGAGCAGTTTCACTTTACTTGCAACACTTTTTAGGAACTTTGTGTAGGTATATTTGCAAATCTGATTAAAATTTTTTTTCATTTTTTTATTTGAAGTTTTTGTGCGTCATTTTTTTCTCCGTAGGTCATTATTGTTTCTCATTTTCATTGAGTTTGTTTTTGTTTGCATTCCTCCCACCTCGTGTAGGCACCGGCCACTACTCGTACGCTAACAGTGGCTGCCTCCTGGCGTCCCTTCCTTCAGGCGCCGATGTGCCGCGTAATGCGTACCACATCGTGCGTCCCTCTGACGACAACACCACTTCCATCATTCGAGGGGACCACGGCACGCATAAAGCCATCCCTGAGATCTTCCTCACTCGCCTCCTCTCCACTAAGGGAACTATTCAACAATTCGTAGACGACTTTTTCCGCTCAATCTTAAGCCCAAATGACGGTCTACCACCACCTGTCAAATGGCTCTTCGATTTGCTCGACAGTGAGGCCCGCGTTCACGAAATTAATGATCCCGAGGTTGTTCACGCATGGAAATCCAATTGCCTTCCTCTCCGTTTTTGGGTCAATTTCATCAAGAATCCTGATTTTGTTTTCGATGTTTACAAGTCGCCAACCGTTGAAGCATCACTGGGAGTCGTTGCACAAACCTTCATTGACTCATGCGCCACAACGGAACATAAATTAGGCAAAGATTCTCCTTCCAACAAGCTGCTCTTCGCAAAAGATATCCCTCGCTATAGATCTATGGTAAGTCAGTTTAATTCAATTTTCTTCCTAATGAATTTTACATTATTGAATGTACTAAAGAGTAAATACTTTGAATAAATATATTCATTACACATGACTCTACCGGCGTGTGACATTTTGGTCTTCATGCTCGTTACAGGTGAAAAACTTCTACCGTGACATAGCAAGCTCCCAGCCTGTTAGCGACCAGGAGCTCGGTCAGCTGCTGCAGCAGATGTCGGTAGCACACATGGGCCAGTTCAATAACCTAGCTGCCCTCAAAGAGCTGTACATCTACATCAGTAAATACAGCTTGCCGGTAAGTATTGTACCCCTCTTCTGTTTCAGCAAAAAATTAAAAAGGTTGAGGAGTTTTTTAATAGAAAATTTTAAATGGCTGTGTAGCACTGATAGCATTATTATTATTTTTTTCAAATATCCTTCGCTGACGAAGTCAGATGCTTAAACGAAAAAAGATCACAGTTCGAAAAAATTGTTAATCTCTCGTTCATTTTGTCATAATTCTCATCGTTAGCGTGGATTAACGATTATTACCCCTCATCTTCTTGTTATAGGTAATATTATACGTATTCTTAACTTGGTATAATATTTTTCCCCAGATCTTAGAGTCCCTGGAAGCTGATCCCTGCTGCAGGGAGCTAAATTTGGCGCACAGGCTGCAGGCGATTCACTACATCGTGGAATCCTTCAGTCACTCTGGTCCCGTTTCGCCTCTACCGCCGTCACAACACATCACTTCTCCTTCTCATGTGTACCCTCCTACTTTCATTAGTTCACCTACACAGCTCACTTCAGCCCACTTGGCTACTTTACCTCACGTCACCCCCACATCGTCGTCAGGAATGCACATCATGCAGGCCATGCCACACGTCTCTTCGTCTCCTCACATTACGTGTGCGTCACAACACTTGGCTACGTCATGTTCACCCTCCCACCTCTCATCCAGTTCGTCCACTCATGGCCACTTGTCGGCTCTGGAAATGTCGCCTCTACATCATTTGAACCCGACGTCTCAAAATCAAGAGTTTCTTCACCAGCATCATGGATCTACTTCATCCTCATCTCAGTCACACCAAACCCTGCCTTCGAACTCTTCGCAACTTTCGGAGCTATGAAACTTATTCTCTTATGATTACTTTAAGAAAGATATAGTAAAGGAATATTGCGCTGAGTGGCAGACTTGATGGAGTGCATTAGAAAAAGTTTACTACGCGCCGTGTCTTAGCTTAGGACTTAGTGAAGTGTGTTCACCTAGTGATGTGTAGACAAGCGCCCTGTCAGTCAGTGCACTGTGATCAAATATCAATTAAGAGCACTTCGCTCCCAACATTGTGAACTTTTAGTAAATTTATTGAGTCAACTTTTTACTTCTTAACCGTGAGTGCTATGTTAATAACGATGGTTTTTCAATCTTAAATTCGTGTGAGAGGCATTGAAAAGTGATAGTTTGCTAGGCCTCGACAGTACTTACATTATATACTGTAGCAATTGCATAGACTTTTCGGTGTTAGGTGTTGAGTATAAGAAGCTAAGATCATGAACTATGTAAACATTGCCTTTAAACGAGCATGACTTATAAGTCTTCTTTGTGAATACCATTGCCTTAACTGTGGCAAATACTTTGTGATAAAGTCTATTCTTTCTCCATGCGTTGTTGACGCTGGCCCATCGCTGTATTTTCTAGAAGTTATTCTGGTGATAGTTTTAATTGCCGTGCTAACTTATTTAGGTGTCACCTTTTATCTTTTCTGTTGAATTTACTCCTGGACCAGCATATTCGCCGACATTTTTTTTTATTTTCAAGTAACGGATTTCCTATCGTTAAAGCTAACGAATTTCCAAGCCTATTGATCACTGTTGAGGGCTCCATCTTTTGCAGCATTTTTAAAGAAGAGTCTTCGTGATTTAATGATCAATGGCTGATTCTACTTCTATTTGTTAATAATACAATTTACTAAAACTATTGCTGACAAACCCATCTTGCTAAATTTTAACTTCATTTTGAGACAATTTATCATATTTTTGATATATTTTAAAATCGACAATTCTCTGCTTAGCATCTGGTTTAAATGGCGATAATTGCTTTTTATTTCAACTTAAATAAGTAACAGTACGTTTTCTGTATGTGCGCCAAGCATTGCTGTATTTGGATGCCTCTGTGAGGTTAGAATGAATTTTTGTTATTGAAATTGAACTCTTAAGTTCATTTCCCGACTGCGCCAAAATTACACCCTTTTATTTGGCAATGATCTGCCGGAAAATTATTTTAATTGCCTTACGGAAATATCTTGTAAATCAACATATTCACTATCGCTTGTCACATAATTTTACTGTTTCTCGTTTATTTCAGTTGGTTGTTCGTTCCATCTTCCCTAAAAATATATTTCCATTCATCGATTCAGTTTTGTGTATGTTATTTCAAGAAATTACAGCAGTCGAGAAAGCTTATTGGTACATGTAAATAGCATCGGTGCTAAAACTACTGCGTAAATATTGTTATGAATATTGAATTTCGCATTATCTGGTCATTATTATTATTAGTTTACGTAAACGTTAAGCGAAGGTGGCGCCGACACCTTGGCTGCCCTGTTTCTGTTTTTTTTCCTATTTATGGACATTGATTTTTGTAAATGGCTCTTTCTTACTTTTTAAGGCTCTGAAAGCGTTTCTTCATTCCTTAATTTATATATTCACTTGAACTGCTTTCTTCTTGTATGAATAATGGGAAGAACTTCCAAGTAACGATCAGAATTTGAAGGTTTTTTGGTCTGCCTCCATCATGACCCATATTTTTATTTTCAGACAATAATTCAATTATAGTTTTTGCGCACTCGTCACTTTTTATGGATGATGGAAAAATCTACCTAGCTAAAATGTTTCTTTATTATTTTTTTTAATACTTGGTTTGTTTTTTAAACCCATTGTCCAAAAGTTTGTCTTGGATGGACATTCAACTCTTTTATTCCCTCGTGTTCTTATTGAGATATAACGATTCTTTTGAAGTAATCTTTGCCGCCTCAGTAATGCATATAAATTATGCTACACACTTCATAAAATATTGGAATAAAGCTCTTCTCATTTCAAAGCATAATATTTTGACCAAGTCTGAGTAATTTCCCACGCTTTCTGTTTCAGGAGCTTGTTGTTTTGCTCGCCGTGCACAATGAACGTTAAAAATCAACACGATGTCTCCTACAAATTCCTATAACAGTTCTTCACGAATTGACCCATACTGTATATGATGTACAGCAAGCTAACTGTTTTGTTATTCTAAAGTATTTTTGTATATGTTCGAAAAGGAAGGGCATTGTACCATACAGAGAAGTTTACTACAAATAAAATGAGTGCCAAGAAAGATTTTTATAACCCACAAACAAGTGAAGCTGTGCTTCTCAAAACGACAAATTTACATTTTTATTACAGCAGATATGTCAACTATCGTTTGCTATGTAACATCTATAGAATGTAAACCTGAACATCGCCAAGAATTTCTAGAATCTTCTTGAAGAATTTGAAATGGATAACTGATGATGATATCTAAACGTGTTCAACACATAATTCATTTTATCGGCAAATTATGGTTAGATTCGTAGATTCGTTCCAGCCCACTCATTACACTTGAATTATCGAATGAAGTTATTAAACAATCTATTCATTCAACCCTTTTGAACGAGCATTATCACATTTTCGTTCAATCCGGCAACAGAAATATACTCGTACTCAAATTTTCCGGCTTTCAGCAGTGCATGAAATGAATGGAGACCATTATGGGTATGGGATTTGATTTGTGCATCTTTACTTGTTCAACACTTGCAAGAGAAGGCAGATGGCTACTCTTGATCAGAAAGGCGTAAAACAAATATGAGGAGCTCGCGTACGGGCTTTTGGAAGTGGAGGCCGTATGCCGTATGAATGCCGAGTCCTAGGAGGCCTACTATGTTCCACTGGGTAGCAACGGTGCTCCAGTTTAAACAATGGCGCTTCCAACAGGCTGGCTGCCCTTTGGATGCGAAGCTAAGAGTGAAGACTTGTCGTATGGTAATTACTGGATTTGATTATTACCACCGTTGAAAGAATATGCTGTATAATGTAAATGAACTACTTCAAGCTATTATAACCACTGATATTCCACCTAGCTAAATCGCTGATTGCAAAATACGTAATTCATTATAGAAAAATTCTATCGAATATCCTTTCGTTGAAAAAGCCTTAATCTGGTGAAATACTGTCTTGTGTAACTATAGGCGGCTAGTAAACGTATAGATATATATTTTTAAATTAAATTTATTTGCCATATCACGTGCTATATATACTACGTGGAATTTCAACTTCAAATATTTATAGAACTCGGGGAAAGAGAACTTTCAGGTGCCACGCACTGACCTATTGTCTTAAATTTGTAGGGAGGTTACTCCCTACCTGGTTTCTTTCACTTTTTATATTTATCGAGTAAGAATGTCACAGATTGATTTAATCTCGTGTAAGGAGACCCAATCGAAATGCCTATAATTTAATCGCTTGGGGGGCTGCGTTTGCTTTGTTAGGTGCAAGTGCAGCCAACTATTGAGACTAGAGTCATTATTCCTCAACATCTTTTCTCATCAACAGTCAAAAAAGTTTATTCTTCATAATCGGATAATTAAAGCATTTAGTGGTCGGAAATTGACAAAATTCTGAACGAACATAGTAATGAATTGCTTTAATTGTTACGGAACTATCATAATGCAAGTAAATAATCCGCCACGTAATTGCTTTCCCAATTTATTACTCAACTGGATTTGGCGACAGAGAGAACAAAGTTAAAAAGTCCTACAAGTTCCAATTTAACGCATTACATAGATATCACATGCAGACATTCCACGCAATTTATTATAATTGACTTGTTTTTATTATTTTCTGCGCATAATCTGACAATGAAGAAATATACTACGCATTTCCATGCCTGAAAAAAGCTTCTCAGCAACGTTGTGCAAGTTCATCCAGCCTGCTGTGCCCCGATGGAGCTGTAGCTTTTATTCCAGCTAAGAGATTGCTTGTGTATGAATAAACAGCCATTTTCTGGAGATCGCTAGCACAAAAGAAATGCCAGATGATGCACTTGGGACCCAAAAGAGCACTGCGTACGCACACAAATTTACAACTTGAACCAATAAAAGGAAATGCAGCTTGTGGTCTCTCTGGAGTTGTTGTGAAAGGCGGCAAATTTGCTACTGCGTTCAGTGCTGCAGTACTGTAGCGCTCAAAGAGATCCGTGACACTTCTAAGCGCATTCCAATTCTCTTCGCTGACAGCCCTAAACGGCTCCGAGATTGGAGGCGGTGCACTGCAATCTAGGGAGAGACTGAAATTGAATCTGCTAAAATAACAATGAGCCATAACTGGGCGAACGGGCACAGCTTGTTTGTCAGAACTTGTCAGGATTGTTGAGGATAGAATTTTATTCGAGTCTCAGCCGGTAGAAATACTGGAAAGCTAAAATATATATGAATGCACGTTTATTTAGTTCCATGAAATAATGTCATTGTTGTTAAATTCTGACTGAGATATTTTAGAGTTGCAAGCTTTAAATTTTACAAGAGTTGATGTTTGCCATATTTCTATGCATTAACCAATTTGAGTTTATTTTATCGAAAATAATGTCAAGACCGGATTTTTTTAATGAATGATATTTGGGTATACGGAAGAACAGTCCCTGGTATTCTTTTCATTTGGAAGATCTTGAGGCGAGCCGTGTATATACGGCGCGACTTTTGTTAGAAGACTCCATGTTTTCCCGAACGTCTCATTCATCTCGGCACGAGAAAGCTGACGGGCTTCGTGTTACCTGTTCTACAAGACAGCTGCTCAAGCATTGCTGTATACCGCTCATCTTGCCTGACGACGGAATGCCTGCAACCGCGGGCCATACACAAAAAAATTCCTCCTATATTTTGATCATGATTAGTTTATCAACTTGGTTGAATTAGCGATGTTGTTCTGCCTTACAGACAATAAATTTAGAATTTTTCTCGTCATGAGCTTCATGGAATTACGAAAATACATACTCATTTAATGTTGCTGCAAACATCTTTGCTAAGCTATACTTAATATCCAACCAAACTAATTTTTGTACAGAGAAAACTACGCTACATTTTTAATTGTTATCGTCGACACTTTGCGGCGGTATAAATTATTTACAGGAGGGCCGAGATTCAAATGAAGAGACAACTCAACTTTAGCAGGGACCTAACAATGGAGCAATTACTTAGGATATTCGCAGATATTTTAATTAGTTTTTGTGAAAATCAAGAGATTTCAATGGTTCACAAGCATGGCAGAATAAAAGATCGTGCTCCGTGCAAATATGACATGAAGCCGATTTCATGTTTACAGCAACCACTTCAGTCTAGTGTCGATTGATAGCCTATCCAAAAAATTGTCTTTATCTGAAAATAAAACCGTAAAAAGAGCTGGCTATAGTGAAATACATTTTTTCAATAGCTAGGTCAGTACTGAAGACGTTTTTCATTCGAACCAAATTCCTTAGTAGGTATTAGTTTGATTATATTCAAATACAGGGAGCTAAACCAAGCACATGCTTGAGCAATGAAATTGATGACGAGCTCCCATCAATTCCATCTTGAAGCGAACAGCACATGCTGATCTGTGTAAATTTACGTATAGCAATGTGTACATTTAACTATATCAAAATAAACTATGATGTTCCAAATAAAAACAGAAAATAGTCTTTATATTTACGCTATGGAATAAATCAGTCATGGAATTCATTGTGTTTAAAATATTTTAGATTTTAACGCAAAAAGAAAAATAGATAGAGTTTACCATCCGAACCGAAGAAAACGCGTTATTGAGGGGATACTCCTGATTTTTTTTTGTCCCGTGGCCTTTAAATAAACTTCCTTCCTAATGGAAATTCTGGTTCAGATGAAGTTTTACATTTGATCCAATTTCAACCAAAAGATTTTATAATTCAAAGGGAAAAGGGTAATATTATTACAACGGTGCCAGAGGATGTTGTATAAATTATAATGGCTGATCGTGACACGTATTAGGACTGATTGAGCTCTGATATTTTGGTGCTTATAGACATTACTATTTTAATAATCTTAATTGATATTGCTCTAACTATTAATTTGGATGATGTTTTCAATGTCTTAAAAATACGATTTTTTTAACAAGTAATTCTTCTGCATGCAGGTTACTAAATCAAAATTACACGTAAAAATATACGCCTTGTAAAATGCTTCACTTGCTGTAAAATTGTTCATCATTCATTACTTAACATTACTAGAAGACAAAGCCAGTTTTCAAGGGTGCAGAATTCAATTACGCAGGGTATAATTTTCCTAATGATTCTGCCACCTGCGCACGTCAGCAGGGTGGCGGCTACACTTATTCATCCGAGCGTGTCAGCGCTTATAGGCAACTTTGTTTCAATCCAAATCACTCACACCATTGGAGTCAATGTCCAGCAAATATGATTAAAATGTATATACTAGGCATTGTCTTGAGACATCATCCTTTGAATTGTCTGAATAATATTAGAAGAGACAACTCAAAAAATTTCCAGCAAATACGATTACAAAGTATATACTAGACATTGTCTTGAGCCATCATACTTTGATTGAATTGTCTGAATAATATTTGAAGAGACAACTCAGAAAATGTCCAGCACTTATGAGAACAGTGTATATACTAGGCATTGTCTTGAGCCATCATCCTTTGAATTGTTTGAATAATATTTGAAGAGACAACTCAGAAAATGTCCAGCATATATGATTACAGAGTATATACTAGGCATTGTCTTGAGCCATCATCCTTCAAATTGGCTGACTAATATTTGCTAATACCAAACATTTATAACCACCTATACATGTTTGAAGAACTATCCAATATATTTGATTTAACCTATTCATCAAGATGTTATTTGAAATTAAATTTACATAGGAAATCAACGCTATTAAGGATTTACATCGTTACGATTAGGACGGTTGGAAAGTTTAAAGGATTAATTATAATTGTTGTCTTCTATGAAATTATTTGATTTATGATGTTTCTTTTTTGGGTTAGTTATCATACACAATGTCTAAAATAATTTGACCTTAAGCAGCCAAAAATATATCAATAACGTAGCCCACATGCTACGACAGAAGCTGAATTCTATAAGGCTCAGCGAAAATTGTGGGCTAGGAGTTTCGTCATTTACAGTACTTCGATTTTCAAATCTAAAGAACATTGACCTCGTGAAATAAAGTACACTCAACAGCATCTAATTAAATCGATTTAAATAATCGCTTACATGTAATTTCAAACATAAACTGTTGCTTGTAGTAAGAATAATATCCCATAACATGCAAGAAATTATAACTCAAGCATAGTTGAGAATATGAATACTCTCGCGTCAGAGAATGATGTTTAACAGCTCCGGTTTAATATTCAACTGTTCAACGCAGATGAAAAAATCATATTAGCTAAAATGCGGTTTGGCTGAAATCTCACGGGAAATGCCCTCTAAATTCTTTTCCATAGCGTGCAATCGAGTCGACAAAAAGATGCATTCAAATAGCAAACAATTTATTGAACACAAGAACAGTTAAACGCTATTTAGCGTGCACTTTATCTAGAGAGCAATCGTTGATCGCTAGAGGCCCGGACATCTTCTCATTCCATATCAATCGCCCATCAGTCAGAAATGATTACCACCAAATCGCAGCGCGCAGATTCTACTGATTGATAACCTTTTGGTTTGTGAGAAGCAAGAACTGAGCCAGCCAGCCGGGCTCTCCTCAGCGGGCAACCTCAAGTAGGCGGAGTCTCTGAACCCAGTTTGGTGTTGGTCGGCCACCGGAGCGGCATCGACGCAGTGGGTCCTGGAAGAAAGGCCTCTTCCAGCATTGCTAAGCCATGATAAAATGACCTGTATTGTATCGTATTATAAGTTTGGTTTAGGTGCAAGAAGTGAAACATAGGTAAGAGTTCAGAATGCCTAGCATGTTAATGAAATCCCTCTGCCAGGTAGGATAAATAGGCGAGCTTTTAACACACTCGACGTAGAGCAATTCTTTCTGGGTGGCAGGAGTCAACGAAAGTGACTAAAGCTACTCGAAATGTCCTCCAATCTGTCAGCAAAAATGCCCTAATTACTTATCACTATTGTCGTTTTCGTGTGCCATATTACAGATATAAGGGCAGAAGGGGTGAACGGTCTGGCTGGATGTTTAACCTTTTACTGTGCGAGAACAGTCTAATTTATTCTGCTTCTATTTTCGTAATGTATTTTGATCATTTTCCTCGCATACCTTTGTAACTTTTAATTGGAATGAAACAATCCAAAGCAAAGTCCTTCCGTGATTAATCGAGATATTCATAATTTCTGTTTATTGATAATCAGGATTTATCAATCAGATTATTATCGAATTTAAATAGGTATCGAAGAACTTTTCAAAATTACATTTTCTTCTGAAAATTCGAAGTATCATGTATGGCTTCTTATGTTGCCAAGCAATTTACATGTATTTCAGCACTCCACCTCATGCTCATGTTATAAATATAAAACAATGTGTTCTGAGCATAAAAATTTGAACCTGAATAAAAATATAACCGTTTCCCCAAGCTAAATGAAAATAGAACTGTATACATTAGGAATGCATTATCTTACGACAATGAAATTATGAGTTCATTTCAGTCATTATCCACATATGACACTTACTGTTTTTTTCAGTTTGGTGTAAAATGCTGTAACACTAGATTTTTTTAGAATTAATTTCGACCAAGAAACGTAAAGAAACCCCGAAATTGTCTGTAAACAATTGCTTCTGTTCCAGATGAAATACGATGGGTAAGAGTTAGAGGCCCATACAGAAGACAGCCCACACTTCATCACTCCCACAAAATTTATGGGTTTCTCAAGTCCTTGAGATTCTTTCATCGACACATCTCTTCATCTTCGCATTTCTGCTGAAATCGACAACCCACCCAATTCCCTCCCCTCTTCCTGCCGCTAACGCAGTGGCCGAGCCGACCTTCCGACCGAGTCGGTAGCCGCAGGCGAAACAAAACAGGTCTTCGTCAGACCTGTCGAGTTCAGTCCCTAAAGACCTGTACTGCTTATTTGTTTATCCTTCCTTGCCTTGTTACCTTGACTTGAGATGTGTGAGACAACACAGCAGCTCATCGAGTGAAGCAATGAATGATGCGTGCGATGACTGATTTTTCAGTTATCGATGAGAAGTTGATCATATATCTCTTCGCTAGCATGCGTTAGCGAGTTGCAAGACGTCGTTAAGAGAATACCCTTTGTGATTTATTTTTGCCATGTTTAAATTTATAAGAATATGTGATTTAGCAAAAAAATTCGAAGAATTTCTGTTTGTTTACACAGTTTCAGACGTATAATATTTTCATCGTTTCAGTTGAAGATTAGTTTCTTTAAATTCTATATTCACGTTAAAGTTATTAATTTCAATGCAGCAAAGAGATTAATGTAATGTGAGTCACTCAGACAATAAATAATTAGTTTGAATTGATAGGCTTTCAGGACATGCGTTATGACAATATTCTATAACGCGATGATTGATACGCAACGAAAATAATGCACTTTCTAATATGTATCTATTTATTCCGAAATGCGTCAACAGAATTGTTACATGAAATGGATTTAACATAAATTAGCATTAAAATATTATCCTATAATTTTTACATTGAATGTGAAATGTTATTTCTGATGCAAAAAAAATCATAAATTAGCTCTCTTCGTTGTTTGGTGCTGACCGGCTAGGCTATGATGCACATATTGAAATTTGTTTTCTTGCTTTTTACTTGAGTTAGCCATATATAATCAATTTTTCTTTGCATCATCGTAGAAAATGTTCATTTCAGTAGTAACTTCTGCAGTATACTACACTGATCCTGGAGAACTAGCCCTGCTTTCTTAATCAATTTTTAAATAGCTGTCAAAAATAGACTATAGAACAATAGGTGCACACATCTGCATTACCTGAATAGTCTTATTCTTATCATATCATACAATTTTTCACTGAGCATCTATATTTGGATCACGTCCTCCCATTCAACAAGCGAGAACAACACCCTAGCCAAGGTTAGTGAGGATTCTCTTCTGCTTGTTTTACCTAATATCTTGCATAATTTTGATTGGTGTACTATATTTAATAATATAAAATGTACCTTAGTTTGTTTTTACTCAACGAGACATTCTTATTTATTTAGTATTTTTTCTTCCACAGATTAGACCTATACCGCATACCGCTATACGGCTGAGCAGTTTCTTCCGCAAGTTCGTATCTGAATTTGTTTCCGTGTTTTCGTCATAATCTTGGTTTGATTTGTATTTTTGTTACCGTCACATAATGATTTAGTTTCTAATGTAAATTAACTTAAATTAAATCAATAATATCAATAAATTTATCGGTATATATTCATCATACAACCCTAGTTAATTCAATTGAACCAGCTTCCATTGCAAACAATATGTGCAAATTTGCCGCCTCATTGGGCCTCTTGCTAGTATTTTATGTGACACCGGAGGTTTAAAGAGAGTAATTCGTTGCAAAATCAGAGTCAAACCTACTTGACAGGAAAATCATGCCTCTCGCGGCTTCCAAAACTGCTCGTATTCACTAATGTTTTTTCTTTTTCTATTTTTATTTCAACCCCAACTACATGTATTTTTACCCTACCCTATAATAAAAATAGCAAGAATTTTCTCGTGAATTTCGGAAACCGTCTTCTAAAACGATTTGTTGCTATGTGTTTGGATAATTCAGCAAGAAATAACATTCAAATTACATTCTTGGCATATCTATGCGCAGCGGCGGATATTTACGTGTTGAATAGATGAACCTCCCGTCTGCTAAGATACGGTCATCAAAGTCGGCTTTCAAAGATTTGGCCAAAAGATCAATTTAAAGACCTCTTGTGAGCAAGACAAGAGCATTGCAAGAATTGACGACGGGTCAGACATAACAATATCTATATACTAATACTAATACTATACTATACTATATACTATACTATACTATACTATACTATACTATACTATACTATACTATACTATACTATACTATACTATACTATACTATACTATACATACTATACTATACTATACTATACTATACTATACTATACTATACTATACTATACTATACTATACTATACTATACTATACTATACTATACTATACCACACTATATTATACTATTTTACATATAAGTCTTGGTTTCATAATTCGTGTAACAAAACTTCTGATCAAAAAGTTAGCGTAAAATGAGAAATAATTTGTTCATTTGTAAGTACTGTTATATGTTCAAATTAAAATGGTGTATACTGCACAGCTGTACAAGGAAGTTGAGTACGTAAAAATTTGCCTTTAAAGCTTGATTGAGAATGTCGAGTATACATGGTAAGGAGTTCGCCAAATGAGAGGTAAAATAGATGAAGGGCAGTATCCTCTATCAGCCTGCCCAATTGATTAATTTATCATCATTTATTTGGCGATCAATAAGATATATCATTCATTTTAAATTTCGATTTGCTCTAAAGTTTCTGCTATGAATGTTATGAAATTCCTTCAGGTATAAAACAGCTTTGCACACTCCAACGTAACGATGGATTTTTACGATGCCAAGTCCACTGGGCACAATTTCCTCTGAAACCTTTACAGGTTTTGTTACGGGTATTTCTGGGTCTTGGAAGCCGACCATGGAAGGCTCAAGAAGTCGCCTTGTTAGTTGCAGAGCGAAGATTTCCCAGTAATTGGTCTAAATCGAGGCGCTGGAAATTGGACTGTTTGTAGAGCGGCTTATTCCAACGAATAGCCTTCCCGCAATCGATCGAGCCGCGATAAAATGAATCCAGTTTTGCTCACGAAACAGAGCTGAGCTTGGCTCTCGAAAGTCATGTTCTAACAGCCAAAATGCAGCATTTTAGAGTTCAAATTTTCGATTTTTGTGCTTCTATTATAATAATAAAAAAATTGTATCCAGGTAATTCGCCCTGAATTAAGAGAGTTAAATATGTACATTTCTCTGAACAAAATTGTTGAACGTTCTAATCCATATATATAAGCATAGAATAAAATTTAATTGGTTAGTTTTGGGTTTATTTTTTCGGAATTTTTTTGGATGAAAAGCACTCTGCCTCTTTTTAATATTGAGGTTCTGAATCATTCAAATAAGCCAGAGAAGCAGTTAGCGCGTTCCGGTATTTTCATTTATGTTGTAAAATCTCCGTGGAGTCATTGACCACTTTTAAACGCTTGGACCGTTCGTTCCTTTCAGTCTGTAGCAGTCGAGCAAATGGACATTTAAAGAAAAAATATGAGAGCATTTTAGGTAGAAGGGCAGAAGTGATGAATGTTCAACGATTTGAAGTGTCTCACGATACTTCAATTATATAAAATTTTTATCCAGGTGATATTACCACACCTCGAAATACCTCTTTGTATTAGAATTGCCAGGATTCGAACACAAAAAAAAAAAGAAAAAAATACATCCGCTAACAACCAGAGAGTTTTCATAAAATATATAATAGATGAAAACCTTTCCTGATAAATAATTGCAATACGATGTATTTCACCAAATCTTTACATCAGTCACGATTTTTTACTCTTAACAACGACAATGATATAATATATAAGTTATTTCTGTGCCAAATCCGCGTTTAGTTACCTCAGGCTCAGTTATGCATGGAGCCTTAATTGAGATACTCGAGAATTGTATCAGATAAATATTGCGAGTAAAATAAATGGATGACACGAAGACAACACTGACAAGATACTTGAAGGATAAATTTAATACATCACTGATTAAAACACTTGCACAAACTGACTAGGCAACTGACTGTAAGAACGGTATCACCATCATGATTATCCTAAATTAATATTCTAAAGGTAACATAAAACCTAATAAACCTAATAATAACGCTTGGTAAGATCATCAGTTTGAACGTTTAGGTTGTGTGTAAAGAAACAACAGAATTTTTTTCCATGTTTATGTGAATCAAACTTCGGGCCTTAATACAAAGAACGACAATCAAGGAAAGTCAACGCATTTCATCTACCTCATGCGAAATCATCAACGAATCCTAGCATCATTTATCGCGGTCGTGTGGACACAAATATCGCGCGATGACCCAGAAAAGCTAGAGCCTGCAGGACTCACATCGAGCCCCCTACTTTAAAAGATATCATGCCATTTATTTTTTATTGAAGCTACCCGGTACCTGGCCATTATTTTGTACGAGACGCTCTATTTCAGGGACTCCAGTCCCAGGTTTACCCTTGAACGAACGATGTGTGTGGCCCAGCCCGCGGCGCCCGCTACCCAGCAGGGCTTGTAGCGCATTAGTGTAGGGGGCACAGCTTGTATCCTGGAAAGGGGCATGCATAAATACAACATACAATTAATATTCGTTAGTAAAAAGAAGCTTAAGAGACGGACATTTCATAAAAAACGATTTTCTTCCGATGAAAAATATACGTATCTAACTTTGAGAGTTTGGAATAATATTTTTATAAAAAACACGGGCGTAATGTTAGTGGATGAAAATTAATGTCCTACAGTTAGCTTTTTTTAATACCTGTATTGGGACAAAACCAACTCAGTGATGTTAATTATTAACAAAGTTACGCAGCTCGTGTGGTTAGCATTATACAAAAAATACATAAAAACTTATTGTTTAAATAATGTAACACTAGTAAAAAGTAAATTTCTGCAGAAAATCCAAGCCACAAACAGTAATTAAAAGAAAAAATACATATGGAGAGAAGATGCCGTCGGGAGATTATTCTGATACCTATATAGAGTAACGAGCTAATACGATTGTTTAAAAACATATTTCTCGTTTGTACTCAGTGTGTGTACGTGATCCTCATAATGTTGAAAGAGAAAAAAATTTTCAAAGTAAATCAATTTCACGTGGCCTCGAGAGTTTCTATTGGATTGGTTCCTTGTAATATCGGGATAAAACAATTAACTTCAAAAAATAATTCCATCGCAATCCAGTAGATTTGTTACATATTTTTTGTACAAAATAATTTGGAATGCATCAGATTTTTGAACTGTTAGAAAGCTTGCTCACGAGGTGCTTAAGGTTTTTGCACCTACTGAGGCAGCAGGTCTGCAAAATTCGGCTGTCAAAGTCGTTCCCAAAAATACATGTATGTACCAGTTTCAAGTTTAGGGGATGATTAAGGTATGTGCCGTTTAAGAAATCATTGAATGAAGTAGTTATGTGTAAAAGTTTGGCCTTATAATTTGATCCTACTTTCTCCTATTTCTGGCATTTCCTATAACAAATTAAGTGATGACAACCTTCGCCTTATAAATCAATTCTCGTGTGGAAAATGTCTCCACATTTTTTCTTTCAAGCCTCATCTGATACTGTCACACGTTTGTCTAAAGTACTGAATTTTAATGGCAAAATCCATTCGGTATTTTCGCCTTAAAAATAGAATTGCGAACGTCTGTGGTGCGCGTGCGGTAATTTTAAAACCAAGTCGCATCACCAGGAAGACGAACGCCTGGAGCTAAAGCGAGCCAGCGAGCAATGGGAGAATTTCGTGGTTACCCACAAGCACGCGCGTCAGTCTGGACTGCTTAACCACGAAATTCTAACACGGAACTAAGGAATTAACGTAATGCTCAGTATTTCTAAGTGCAAAGTGAAATGCACAGAATTTTATTCGAAAGTGGACCGTAATCCACTTGGTCGTGAGTGATGTTAAACACTGAATTGTCATAATTATTTTAACGCAAATAATAACCATTGGATTTGGCGATACCGTTGCTTAATTGTTTAATGAAAGCTGACAGGTTTTGCAATAATTAGTAAACGCTGCACCTCGTATTTCAATGATTAATCTGTTCTATACGTAAGTTCAACAATGGGTATAAGCTGTTTCAAAGTCCTGTATATCCCTATATATACTCGATCAGAATAGAAACAATAAAAATACGTAATATATTGTCTGCCTGCTCATTGGTCCACTCATCAGTATTGATTCTAATTTTCATAGATGTAATCTGTTTCAACTTTAAAATTGTTCTCCCTATCATTGCAAGAACTTCATATTCAATGATAGGGTTGCAAGCTGTATTAGAAAAATTTCGCGGCAAACGCTCGCCACCTGCTCATGGCTTGAGGACATTTCCTGATTAGAGGTCGGATTACGATTGGTCAAATTCAGACGAAGAGTAAATGTTGGCAGCTTATTTTTTCGAGTCTTGGTTACGTTGATTGCAATCATCCTGAAGTTAATTTTCAAGAATAATTTTACTCAAAACTAACGTTAACGTATTATAAATGGGCATTGAGAGATCCATGGGATATAATTTCTCTTAGTATTCAATGCGCCGAAGAATGAATTAGAATTTCAGATATGGGAGCGGTAATGTGTTATTATGAATGTATTATGATAATATGTGATTGTTATTCCAGAACCACGCCACGTTCTTCATCGGGCTTGTGTATATGGGTGCGGTTCCATGGCACCAAATCGGAAATCGTCAAAATGATACCTCGCCTTCACCAAATATGAGGAACAAGGCATAAAAAATATTAACACTCCATAAGGTTCGTCGTGACGCGGCGAGCTAATATCATGTAGAACGCTCACGCCACAGCCGGTGCAGACCTTGCTGTAAACGGACTTTAATTTTTAATAATCGGTATTTTTTCAGCCAGCCAATCAGTCAATAATTTTCTATCTTTAGTGTTTCATTGCAAATTAATGCGTCACAACTACTAAGCTAAATGTATTTCAGCGCCACAGATAGCAACTTCCTGAAATTTCCTGGCCGCTCGCCGACATTTCATTCGCTCATCGCGTGTCTCACAGTCGGGTCCTCCCATCGGAGAATGGACTGTTGAGAGCAAGAGGGATGTTCCAACCAAATTTCTTCAAGAAATTTAATGGGTAATGAATACCTTTCCAGTAAGAATAATTATGCAATATTTTTGGATGCTAATATAGGTTTTTATTATTGTTGTTCAAAATAAAACTGCAATAACTGGATACATAATGGAGAAGGTAGGTTTTAGATCTCTCTTCCAGGAAGGTTGGCAACGTAGCAGCGCACCATGGCACCGTCGCTTGGAGGTGGGATGGTTACGCGACTTCGGCCGTCGGCGATGTGTTGCGTACCTGCAAGATGGCGTGTCTGTGATCAGTGGCTTGCTACAATCGACATGGCAAACGACTGAAATTTATTTAAAATCATAGTTTTATTTTTCGATGGAATATCTGAGCAGCAAACTATCAACCGCTCAGTGATATGATTTCAAAGCCGTATGTGTCTTTAAGTCGAATTACGCAGCACTATTTGTACTGTAGCGTTTTTTTAATATAACGTGTTTCGCTTGTTTAGTCGACAATTGCAAAATGCACCTGTCTATGGACGAAAAAAGTTCGTGATGACAGAATTCTTCACTTGTTCGCATGTGTTTTGAATCAAGATGACTTGGATAATAAGTTGATGCTCATGTTGAAATATTGCATGAGTTCATTCGAAAATTTTTTTACTGAACGAATATTTACGAGCATATTTCTAGAAATGCTACTAGCAAGAGCATTTTTTACGAGGAGCTTGACTTTTCATACAAAATTCGGACCTGGAAATTACTCCGCAATTTACGAAGCCTGTGGCGGTCTAGCTGTCAATCTTTGCGGTTGCGACACGCGTTCGTTTTTTATCGATTACTGAAACAAATGACGCGTTACGAGTATAAAACCTACGATATATTCCTGCCAATTCTTGTCTCAAAAACTGCCAATAATTTCATTTGGAAATCAGGAAATCTTCGGAAATGTTACGTTAAGTATCAGTTTGGAACCCTACTTGAAACGAGTTTATTAAAAATATAGTTTTAAAGGTTATATTATGATTTGAATTTGCTTCTATTTAATTTTTTTACGTTATCGAATTGTTTATAGGCGTTGTCATATGGTTATATGATTTAGCTGTTGAGCAGCAAGCCTCAACAGCTAAATCATTAATTATATTGAGCATATAATTAATGCACACATTCCTGAGTCCATCGAACTCATTCATGAGTTTGAATCACACAAAATGAATTTGATTGTTTGAGAAAATATATTTTTGGAAGTTTCTGCAAGTCGTTTACTAAAAAAAAATATTCGTGGCAACTTGAGAGGAAAAATTAAAGAACGGTCACATTTCGGTCCTGTATTTTTAATGACAGATCTCAACTACTTTTTTCTACGTACATCACCGAGTAGTAAAATTAGCCAAACAGTTTCTTCAGCATCGCACGTATATAAATTTTCGCATAGACAGTTTTTAGGATTCAGATAAACTTGTAAATTTCCAAATTAATCATAAGTGTAATTTCTTGGGGCTTATCTTTCACACTCGTTGTAAATGCCTAGTTATAGAAAATGTTTTAAAAATACGTTAATTTATAAGATCTGTCTAGAAGATTAAAATAAATCAAAATAAATACATTGAAGCAAGCTATGTTCATGCTTGTTTTATTTTTCGCTTTCAACTAATTCATAATGTGAAAGTAAACATAAAATTGTAGAAAGCAATAATTATTACTTTCCAGTATCAATAAGTTTTGAATAGACGAACATATATATTACATCACTATCCGCTAATTATTACCAATTAATGATACCAGTTTTGATTGGTATCATCCAATTAAATTTATCATAGAACGTGGTAAGCAGTACTTCAGATCGAGGTAGCAAGCAGTTGATGTAACACTTCATGGATTTAATTTGAAATGGTATTTAGTCTAACTGAGTTTTGTCTGTGCGCAGCGATAATGTAAGTTTATAATATGAGCAATGAGTAACTTTATCTCATCTCATTGCCATTCACTAGTACATTTGAAGCTAATATAAATAATGTATTTGC
This sequence comes from Hyalella azteca, assembly GCF_000764305.2. Lineage (NCBI taxonomy): Eukaryota > Metazoa > Arthropoda > Malacostraca > Amphipoda > Hyalellidae > Hyalella > Hyalella azteca. The sequence goes on along the minus strand of NW_025935295.1, from coordinate 550,871 downwards.
TTGCCTTGGTATTCATCCAGGGAAATAAGCAGAAAATGCGTCAGCTCCGCATGAGTGTGTCACTCTGCGCACCAAAATAAAATTTCTGTTTGACGGCCATCGGAAGGAAATTCCGAACCTCGAACGCAACGACACTTATTATTTGAAACTCATGACGCTGACACACGACTTCTTCACAGAACACCCACGTCGAGACAGGGGGCAAGATTCGCTTCGAAATTTCACCTGCAAATGTCACGGAGATGCGTCGATATAAGTTTTTTTGTTGTGCCCGTGAATTAATACTTACTAAACGTCTAGAACTGATTTTTTTGCTGGAAAATCACTTATCATTTTGTCTGCTGAAATTTTTACTGGAAATATGATCAATTATTTGTTGGGCACTTTTAATATTGCCACAATGAATAACAATTTAAAATTGTGACGGACAATCTGTGAATGATATACTCATTTTCAACAAAACGTTGCAGAATTTTACACGAACCTATTGATAAATATTATCAGCATTACTATTGAATCTGAGCGAAATTACGAACCCTAATAAGAATACAACAGCTACTCATTACTGATATTTCATATCACTATCGCTGTTATTATAGCCATGTCCAATTATGATTACTATCAGAAAACTTTATCAGGAATGTTATTAAATTTCTTTCCGAAAGCTCAATCCTATAAGAAATTCTTTTTACAGGGAGAATTCTGCCTTGATTTGTTACTGATCACCGATGTGTTTAGACTGAAGAGGATGGACGAACAATATTCAAGGTCAGTCTTGCGATTTGTTACATCGACGTGCGGCAGAAAAGTCGAAGGTCGAAGTTGTTACTCCGCCATTATACTCGTTATAATTGCCGGCTTTGTCAGTGCTGGTGTAATGTCGCACTTAATCATTACCTTTGCAATGCCGCTGAGGAGAGTTAGCCTTTTTCCAGAAAAATTTCGCTTGGACACAAAAATGTACGATTTACAAATGCCTATAATTTTGCTCACTCTTCAAGGCTAAAAAATGAAAAAATTCTGTAAATGACAGGCTACTTGACTATGAATACGAAAAAATAAATGAATACGAATTTGAGCTCCCAGAAATATTAACATCGCTTCATTCAAATGTATCACATAGTACAACAAGAATTAAGGGAAAATCCTAGCCACAATATCATAATCCAGTATTGGTATATATCAGGAGTATATAGGTTTTCATTCTCTGATCCACTTCGAATCTTAACGAGTCTCCATGAATACCTTGCGGTGTGCATGGGGCTCGTTAGCTTACCAGTGTCGTTTTGGTAATCTGGGTTTGAATAAATCACATCAGGAAACCATTGACTGGATTAAAGTCCGGACGACCAAGCATTCATGATCACACCTATTAAAAATATAAGGCCGCAGAGTAAAATTTCTGAAAATTCTGTAAATGATGCTGCAACCCTATCATTCACAACGAAATCAAACAAAAGAAAATTCATTATTCGCTAACACGTGTAACAAAAAGAACAGCCTTGCGAATAAATAACATTGCTTCTCAATATGGAACAGGTTGTCAGAGTTGTCGGAATATAGTAATTTCGCATTTTCAATATGATGTCGAACTCATCCTCGTTATATTTACAGAGCGTGCACTGACCCAAATAAGCTGAAACTGATGCAAATGCGTTATGTTTGACCGACTGACACTCCGCCAAGGCTGGCCATATAGCGCTCTATATTTAATAACTGCTAAACGAAAAAATGTTACCGAGTGTATGACATGTGCACCGATAGAAATGCATTAATTTCCAAAGCTGTTGGTTTTATCAATTGAGTTTTAATTACAGCGGTGCGACCAATTAAATAGAACTCAGAATGATGGCAGAAATTCATCAAACATCATATATACTTTGCGAGTTACGCAGCAGTGTCGGACAACATTTATGATGCGAGGCTTGCTTTTGCTTTGACTCATAATAAGAATTGTGCAAAAATACCAGCTACATTATAAAAAATATTTTTAGGTATTGTGCAAATTATTTTTTGAAATTGTTAAATATTCGTCCAAAACGTTTAAATATTTCGAAATTAATTAAAAAAAAAATAAAGAACACAATTTTCATTTATTTTGATATGAAAAGTTGAGCATCCTGCTTCTCTTCTTGTTCGAAGGTTATAAATATTTCATGACATATTCAAGTAAATACGTTATGAAGTGATGTTCATATTATACGGTTGAATACATATTTCATAGAGTTATTTATTCAACTAAATATGCATAAGATAATGTAGCTGACTGAATTTGAATTTATTTGAAGACTCATTAGAAAGTTTTGGGAAACTAAAATCGCTTGTTGTATTAAAAATGCTCGTGAAATTGGATCGAAATTAAAATTTAATTAATTCTATGTATATGCAATACTCATTAAGTATAAATACGGAAGTTTTTGCTCCATATTACACAAATTATGTAAAGTTAAGCAGAGGAAGTGGCTTTTTTTACAGGAATTAACAACTAATTTAAATGCAAGCAATGTTGTCTGCCTGTAAATATTTATTTGCTTGATCTTATGGCAAGTATTGCAACTCTGAAGGAAAAGTGCATTGTAAAGTGAAGCAGGAAACATTCCCGAAAGAAAGAAAATATAATAATAATAACGTTAAAACTTGAGAGACAAAGTGCAGTAACAGAAGAAAAGTTGCAACGTAGAACGAACATGTAAGAGTTTGCAGGTATTCATCTCATCTCTTGTGCCAAAGCATTGTGTTCCATATTTATATCTACTTACTTTACTACCAGATAAAGTAAAACAAACTGTAAAACTCAGTGGAAAAACGAAACGGTTATCAATTTGCGTATTTTTGTTAGTTACGTTGCTTAAGCAAAAATTTTTTAGCTGATATGGAGTTGTGCGGCAGGAAGATCTCCAGGTTGAGACCTTGCAGACAAAAGCAGTGCTGCTATTGGCTGTTACTGACAGGTAATTATTTGCGAGGTGCCGGGGAATTTTTATGGCAGCTACGACATGCTCGAACCTCCGGCTCGGTCTCGTCGCGCCTCAACTCGAGGCGCAGTGCCGGAATTTTCGCTGAATTTCTAAATTTTTTCTTTAGGGTTCAACAAAATGTCTCGCTGAGGATATTTTGCCACATTTCAGAAATGCTCGGATGCGTCGATATCAATTTTAATTACTAAAATTTAATAATACTGTATATGATAGAGAATATCAATATCAATTTTAATTACTACAATTTTATGTTATATGACAGAGAATATATAAGAATGATGATGAACATAAACTGTGATTATTGAAATTTGTATTTTCCATTATCTATTCTATTCAATTTCTTCTTTGGAAAAATTGAAAAATGCGCAATAACTGAAAGAAATTACTTATTTTTTGAAATCCTATTGATTGCTTGAAATTGTTGCGAATAAAGATTAATTTTTATTCCCCGAAATACACTCTGATGATCCAGATTCTGAAATAATTTGGGTAAACTATAATGTCTGAAATGAAATAACAACAAAGCCTGGATTAATTTTATGTGTGTTTACTCATAGGAAATTGTTACACTATAATTCTGTGTCAACAAGAGACCTCCCAATAATATTTTTATTGGCAGACAACTTATTTGAACGTACTTCAATATGTACTTATTACATATATAAGTTCTTCAACGTCATGTTTAGGAACTTATAGGACCTAACTTGCCAAATATAATCAATTTATTTTACCAACGGTGATATCTAAAAGAATCGTGAGTAAAAGATTCGAAAACTTAGCATTAAGATTTTAAAATAATTAAAATTTAGAATTTTCTGAGGTTTTGAGGTATTGAAAGCCGATAATATTTTCCAGCATCCGAAGCAATATGACACGAAAATCACGAAAATATTTGCAATACCAAGCGAAAACTAGATGATCTACTCATTCTATATCATGAATTAGACTTTGTGCATAAAATTATATGTCGTTTCCTTTTGAAATATTGCTTAATATTCAGGGATATCATGCAAATAATATTTTTAGTATTTTTTTTCCCGAATGTCGACCGCAAACGCAAGAAAAAGTTAAATGTGCTACAAACTGAAGCATTTTCATAATGTACTTTATATATGCACATTTTCTATTTATTCGATTTAAACGTCACTCGTCAAGCGCAAGATTCAAGGACAAACTGTAGGTAGAAAATAGCAAAAACAATTCTAGTAGGTCCCGGGAGATGATATTCTGAGGCATACTTTTAGCTCGCAACCTCGAGGTCAACATTGAATATAAGAGAGCTCAAGGCATGAATTTTTAATTCAAGGACGAATTGTGAAATAAAACAACTCATCGGCAGTGACTGTTGAGGAAATTTCATTTTGAACTTTTGTACGAAACAAAGAAACTTTAAATTATAATCAGGAGAATCAGCAATAAATCTTGAAAGAAATACATATATTTCGCGAAAATTTCAATTTACTTTGCGATTATAAATATCGATTAAAACCATCATCCGATTATGTTTAATAGCTCATGATCATGTAAAGGATGCTGGGATTAATGTTAGTATTTCCATGGAACATTTTTTATTTGAACGATTTTCGAATAAACATTAATCATCATAAAGAAAAATAAAGTTCTTTTTTCAACATTTAAACCGAAAAACCGAAATTACAAAGATTCAAATGAAAATAAAATACATTAGGTATAATGGATATAACTCGAAAATTAGGATTTAAATTGCTTTGAAAATAATCTCAATGTCCGGACATATCCAATGGCGTGCAAATTGATTGCTTAGAGAGTCATCCTTTATGGCAGTAAATATTTTACTTCCAAAAGTAAAAATATTTTAAATCTGAAATATTGATCTAAGCCAGGTGATCTGAAACAGAGGTGATCTGATAACATAGGAGAAGAATTTGATGTAAAACCGGCTTGATTCGCAACACTATTGTTGTGTGATGAATTTCGTGGTAAGAAGTAATTAATAACTGACTCAAGGGGCTTTCAGTCCTAAACTTTATCTTCCTATTATTGATAGGCACACAACGCCTTTTGTTTTCTCAATTTCCTTTAAATATACTTCATGCGGAACGAGACTTGGTTTACTTGCCAATGTTTAATTCACAATGACCGTAGCATGCGGTATTTATGTATGATACGCTACACAGGTATTCTATTCGTATGAGATTAACATCCTTGTCACTACCATCATGAAAACCGTAATTGGTTTTTAATTTTTAATAATATTAAAAATTTTGGCATGATAATGTTAGAGTCTAATCTTATCAGTCTTATCGGGGTCTGTTATATAATCTTATCATATCAGGGTTTTGTATATGTTAGAACGATGCCGTGGATTTTGGCTGATATTCGACAAAAATTCTGGTTGCCTCCTGTGAGGTTTGAACTCACGACCCCTGGTTTACGAGACCAATGCTCTGCCACTGAGCTAAAGAGGCATAGCAGAAGCACAGCTTACCCGCTGAACACAGTCAGACGCTACTGCTACATTCCAGATAATTACTGAATTTAGGATCGCAAGAGACCGTTAACTAAAAATTGTGATTTGCATTTCGATTGCCTTACTGAAAACTCGATTAAAGCTAGATTTCTTGCTCGAAGTATAACATACTTGATATTTTCATGGCCACGGACCAAACAAGAGCGGCTCGCACCGATCGATGCGGACGCGCTCGCCGTTTGCGCGCCGCCTTTGAATCCAGCGCCTGCGTACCAACGACTTCTTGGCACACCTAACGCTGGCGGGATCCTCAATATGATATTGTGTTATAATGTACACATTATAACCAATTGTACCTGGTAATAGCATAGAACTAATAACACATTGGTACTAGCTGTAACTAAAGAGCACATCACTTGAGAACGTGGAAACGAAAGATCACTATAGACTCAAGATTTCAGATTTTTCAGCAAAACTTTTGGTGTTGCCGGCCAATAATTAAACCAGCGTAATTTATTTAAATCAACCATGTTAATCGTAGATTTTGCGCGTGGATTGAAAAGTATTTAGGAATCCCTTACAATCATGGGAGAAAATACGTAGCTTGAAGGCTCGGACGGACTGGCGAGCGCGACGGACTGGTTAGGAGGATCAGGGTTTTTTCTTCGGGTTTCAGCATGGACGTTTGATGTAGAGGAAAGTTGTATTGGTGATGTGCTATAATATAATATAATATAATATAATATAATATAATGTAATATAATATAATATAATATAATATAATATAATAGTATTTTTATTGAGAAAGAAAAAGTTAAAAGCTTTCTGTTGTTCTAAAATACATTTAAATGCTGTAATTTATTTCTTAGTTGCTCAAACAATAATAATTTCCGAATTGCGCGTGCTACAGAAATATGTATAAGAGTTTTATTCCTATCACTCATCAAACATGTAAATGGACAGTAAGATATTAAAGTAAGCCATTCGCTAGTTTAATCTAGTTTTAATTTTAAGCTTATGTAAATATAGTGAGTCTCATTAAGATTGAACACATTTATATTATGAGCTGGCTGCAATACAATATTCCCCAGACGTATCACTTACACTAAAAGCTTTTTCACTGATATATTTCAGACTGCAGTACATTTTAGTTAAACGGTAATGATGATGAAGAGAAGAGCGTTGAGCAGACTGCCTTTTCCAAGGCCTCAAAGCCATTAAGGCTGTATTCTTAAATTCGACGTATATCATAAACCAGCACAAGGCTTGGCTTGGATGCTTGAGGCTAGCGTTCTGTAGTCGAGGCTCTGGCTCGGAATATTTCGCTGGCTGAGCAACGTTCATATCTCGATTTTTTGGCATTTAGCAACTAGTACCGCGCATAAAATTCCGTAGATTTTAAGTTAAACCGGAACACTGAAAGGCGAGGGTGATTGTGGGATTCCTTTATCTTTTCTACGCAATACGACAACCAAAAGACTTCAACTGAAAATAACTTTGGAGGTCTTTCAATAGAACAAGTGAAGCTCGGTTATTTAGGTATTTATTAGTTTGTATTCGAGAAATACAATATCAAATGAACCTAAAAACAGTGTCCCCACGGCAGAAAGAGGCAATCATTCTTATATATTGGGACAACTAATATGCAAAATGACCAAGAACACATTAAAGCATGAAACGAACAATTTTTGTCGTATGAAAATCAATCAACGCCACCAGTGGCCAATGAAGTTTCAAGAAAAAAGTCTATGATCTAATTGCCTGCCCTCCTTAACATAATTTTTAGAAAATATTCGAGTCTTACATTCTGAGAAAAACTGTAAAGCTAATACAACTAAATCTGAATTATCCGCGCTAAAACGCATGACAACGTTTTACCCAGGTTACTCTTTATATATTAGAATTAGACGAATTTTCGTATTGCACACTCTCGCAATTATTGGTAAAAAAAGATCTAAATTGATTGAATATCAAGTAAATCTTGTTGAGGGCAACTAATTTCCGGAATGCGAACATATGCGGGTGTTCATATTTGAATGTAGAATTTTCTAGTGTCGAAATATGGTATACCAAGTAAAATATTCAATTTGCTGATATAATTTTAAAAAGCAAGATACAAGGTTGTGCGTTGTATCTGGAAGGGTACTCAGAATTAGATAACCCAAGGAATCGGAAGAGACTTCTAAAAGAAAAATATTTATGTGAAGAGAACGTATTCTCCAAGTAAAAATTAATCACAACAATATTTAAGAAAATCAGTTAAAAGTATTATTTATTTGTAAAAATTATATGATTAATTAAATTAATGAAGGATAATTGAGATGTTTGATGGACATTGAGCGCAGTTGGCCACAAACTTCTCTTGTCAGTCAATTTCATTTGGACTTTTATGTTCCCGCTTTTACTTTTTCTGACCAACCTTCCAAGATTTGCTTGCCCATAAGAAATTATTGCAATGAAAATTCTTACCATTGCCCACATTGATGTCTGAGCAATGGCTGTCATGAAAAATTCTAAGTTAGAGGCCATATATATAGTACTAATATAGACACTCAAACTAAATATTCGATGCTGTTCGGTTACAGACAAAAGAAGCCATACCAAATTTATCTGTATTTCACTCGTAATTTGGAAACCGATCAATCTTGTGTCTAAAATCTAGTTCGAAGTTTCATACCTGCAGCCAAAATTAACATATAATTAAATGGCCACTCAGAGACTTTGTATAATGTGATATTATAATGAGGGGAAATGTGATAGTTTGACATGAGACTTGAAAAAAAAGAATATACCTGATGCGTAACGCGATTAAGAATATCGAAGCTTCTTCTTGGAACATGTAAGTCTGACGCACGACAAAGGCGCACAACTCGCACTTGCTGGCAGTGGAAGTTTTTTTTCTGTTCCCGAGAGCAGACCAAGAACCACGTAATAATTTCTTCAAAATTATAGCCGACGAACCAACAGCGCGACGGCGCGGGGTCGAGACGGTAGATCATCGGCGGCGATTGGTCGCCGCAGGGCAGGCCGCAGCTGGCCAGACCTCGCAGGCAGGAAGGCCTACAAACCTGCAATTATATCCCCATTTTGATGGGAGCCCCGCGAGCGATGGTCAAGAAGTGAAGCAGCTCCTTACATCGAATGGAATGTAGTTTATAGTTGTAAATATCATGAATGTTTTCCAATGAGATTATAACAGCTCATGAAGAAAGGAATGGCAGTGTTCTTTTGCTCAATAAAGTTTACAAATCCGCTTTAAGGCGTAAATATTGTTTAGTAAATTGTCGGCCTGTTCAGAACCACACAAAATAATAGCTTTAAAATGGCCGGCAGCAAAAACTTAGAAATAGAAATATTTTTGGAAAACCTTGCAAATCGCATGCAAAACTGAATATCGCATCGTTTTAAAATTTGAATACTTTTGCGTATTTTTATTAAAAAGGATGATAATGAATTCTAAATTCATGACCTGATTAATTTCGTACCGCGCAAAAGTTGTTCACATTTCGGCGCAAAATCCTGCCAAAATATATTTTTCTGTTAGAATAAAAATCTGAAATGAAAGTATTTCCAAGTAAAGAAATTAAGTTTATTTTTTTCAGAGAATTAAAAAAAAGTTATTGGCGTAATTCTTGGTAGTTCATCTGTTAATTTTTAATCTCCTGTACAAGTCGTTCGAAGTCATCACCGCCTGGCGGCTAACGACACCCCTCAGGGTATCATTGTGCGAATCTCCTCCGAAAGTCAAGTCACGATTTTTTTAAGAACGTGACGCGGTTTATTGATACTCTGGAATAACTGACTTTTGAGCTGCTGGATTGATCGAAATTTAATGTTCTTGAAAATATTTTGTTCACATATCATTACTTAAATCAAATATCATTACAAATCTTCGATTGTCAATTACTGTAGAATTTGTTACGTAAACAATTTTTATTTATTATGTTATTATGAACTGAGTTTTTACAATCTATTTGCAAATTAAAAGTTGTGAAATAAATATATAGACTAAAAATAAAGTTATGCTAAATATCCATTTACGATCAAACACTCGCGGAAATATTAGTCTATAAATAATACGCAGTGGAAAAGATTTCGCCGTGTTTTACATCACTGATAAACATATTTTCTGAACTGATGCATCAATTTAAGACCCTAATGTATGAAAGTTTAATGGTAGATTTAAATTTTATTTTTCGAAGAAGTATTGATGCACGAACTCATTCAATTCGCATTTTAACCAAAACACAAATAAATTGTCGAGGATTTCCTACGTGAAAAACGCGTCATATATAGTGATTCTTGTATGTCTCGAGAAGTTCCACTACAAATGTGTGCATGGGCAAAAAATGATCGTAATCCACATGCCATCGTCGTCGAACATTCTGCGTTTAAACGCAGCACAGGAATTGTACACGTTAGTCTACGTTCTTATTCAACCCTTCTTGAGTGATTCCATATTAAAATTTTACTGGTTTGTGCTATGCAAACGCAAGTGCTTGGTTCATCAATTAGCCATCACATTAGAAAATGATAAGTGACTTATGAAAATGATTAGCTTAATGGGAGCATGAACTGTAAGCCTTCAATTGATTAGAAATTTGAACCCAATTCTTCAACGTTGCAAATAGGTACTGACTGCATGATCGGGCGAGTCTCCAAAGAAGATAAAAAGTTATCTTCAGAGATAATTCTAAATAATCCGTAAATCACATTCACGCTGTGATAATGACGAAACCAGGTCAATTGAAACAAACTTGTTGCATCAGACAATAACGTTAAACATGTGTTTCTGATTTTTTAAATGCCTTTCATTATAGTTGCGATCAATTAAGCTATGTCACTGCATCAACAATGGTGTAGATTTAATTGATTTAATTAGAAACGTCATTTGTTTCATAAACTTAAGATTCACCTTCAATACAAGATGTTAGCCCTTATAAAAATTAGCAACAAATCTAGTGTAGCTTTCACAAGAAATCTTGAATTTAAGTATAATTAGATTATATATATTAATTGTACGTAAAAATGGAATCGTGAGTTTCCTTCGCATTTACAACCGTAGAAAATATTCATAATGTTTGATAAAAAATTATTATAACAATTTTTGAGGCATTAGTGTTTGGCTTAGCATAGGTGTCCACATGCTAATTTTCTTTTGTACTTTTCGATATTTTTTGAGCAATTGAATGCATTCGGTCGATTTCAGCTGCCATTCAAATCTTGAAAAGCTCAATGCATGAACTATAGTATCATGAAATTGGTAACAGAGCTAAAATGCGAACATTTTCTAGTACCGGAATGGTTATACATATTTTTTATTTTAAATCTCAATATGAATTCTGCGTTTAATTATTGTCCGGTCGGACAAGCTGATGTCGGTAGTTGAAAATGTATCATGCCAATTAATAATTTCTGGTAACAAATCGGATATTTATTTACGAAAAACCAGAGGTTGATAGACCAATCATATCCTCCCCATATCTAAATTAGTTACAATGGCTTCTTTATTAAGAACTTCGTACAAAAATTGTTGAACTATAATTAAATTTAAACGGTTATACTTAGGAAATTCTCATTGCTCAGTGTTCATGTTAGATAAATAGAATTGAAGAACAGCGTAACAATGATAAATGGAAACCAAATAACGTAAATATGATCAAATGAACACATGATAATCTGCACCAATGAAGCTCCAAAGCAGCGAATAATCAGAAGATTATATAAGAAATGTTTTAGTCTTTACTTGCTCGGTACGAGCATAAATTACAATATTGGTGACCATATCAAGCAGCCAGTAGAGAATTGTTCAGTGTATCATGAATATATTAAAAAGATTCAAACTTCCATCATGTTTTAGGTACAATTATTCAGTATTTGATATATTCCAAGCTTTCCGTATAGATTCATTGTGCACAAAAGTGAAGGAAAAAAAGGATTAATTTTTCTAGGTCATCCATCATACTTTGCGACTCTTCACCGCCTGCCCACGGATATCCATCCTCATTTCCAGATTAAAATGTCGCGACGATGTCTCTTCTTTTAATAAGCATTCGGGCTCGGAAAGCTGGCGAAGGATTAGGCTCTTCGACATGCAAGCTATCTCTTTTTAGAGCGACTTTAGGATCGGCCGGCACGCGAGAAAATGTCGATCTCGCGTCGGACCAAGCGTGGAGTGGGATCACATGGCGCTTTACAGCGAGTCATGTGATGCATCTACTCATGTGAATTATGTGATGCACCTATTAATATGAGTCATTTGATGCACCCTCGCATGTGAGTCATGTGATGCACGTACACATGTTAGTAATGTGATGTATCAGCACATTTGAGGCATGTGATGCACCTTAAAATCTGAGTCATGTGATGAACTTACTAATGTGAGTTATGTCATGCACGTACACATGTTGGTCATGTGATGCATCTACTCATGTGAGTCATGAGATGCACCGACAAATGTGAGCAATGTGTTGCATAAATAATGAAGAAACTGTTTCGTGAGCTCAGTCATTAAGAATCACTGTACGAATAAAGTAATTCGGCAATAAATTTCAAAAATACTTCAGAGTCAAGCATAAAAACTTTTAGGTTGCATGGACAATCAATGAATTGTTCTGGTAGAGGCAAAGGAAATTAAATAACCTTTCATCTCTTTATTCGACGGAAGCAAGGCATGACTGGGTTACCCGAAAAAGAAAATATGAGTGAAAATTTTCCAAATGTTAGCGAAAAAAACTTTAACCCTTAATTTAAATGTTTGAAAATGTACGACTTTTTCTTCTAAATCAAGTAAGTTAGAATCGTGTTTAATTTTAATAAAATACAATATACAAATAACAATTAACTTAAGCAAATTAATAAGAATGTCAGTATAAGGAGGAATGTCTCGTTTTCAATTTGGCACATCCATGTCGTATTCTAACGATGAAAATAGATCTCAATTCTGCAACGTCAAACAAAACTTAAAATTCTCCAACGAATTGTGTATGTCTAACGGACGCAGTTTAAATGAATGAGCGCTCACTAAATGCGCCAAGCGGACAATTGAAGACAGTGTATTAATAGAAATTTCGTAGTTATAGAACCATTTAACACAAATTTTATGTTTCATCAGCAAATACAATATGACACAACAGTTAGAAATATTTTTTTCGCTACACAATTACTGTTATGTGCGTCAATTTACAGATAACTATTGTACTAATTTGCGAACTGAGTCAAATAAAAATATAGGATTGAAAACCTGAAATTCTTGCAAAAGAGTTTATTCCAAACAGTGTAACTTATTTTCAATAGCGACTCAGACAGATCGCATCTGGCGATAATATCGCCGTCTATAGGATGCTCATGAAAATATTAGTACTCGAGCTTTAAACACTCAATCAAATCGAATTTAGAAAGCTTAGTTCAGGTGAAAAAAAGTCTACCTAGAATATGTCGTCAATCTTAAAACGTAATATGTGAATGTTTTTTTCCGTTTTGGAAGTCATCTATTCAAAGATAAAAGCACCCGTCTAACCATTTTACCTTTATTTACTCCATAAATATGACTTACGGTTTTCAACTTGTAAACCAATACACCTAAACACTGTTGAAATTTTGGTCCAAAATGTTTGCTCCACTAGCATCAACAGAATATTTTTGGGTTCATGATGCAAGAGTAAAGAGTTTCTACTGAGGGGTCCCCAAAGGCCAGTTCCTCAGGGTCAGAATTTGGTGAGAAAATAGAAGATCTCATCGCATTGGCCCCCCGAGTGCATGTTTGTGAAGAAGGGCCGTTCCCCAGCAACCGCATCGAAGGCCCTCCAAAAGAATGATTTTCCGAAGTGCCTTCGCACGCTGATTGGCATGGGATCTTGCCAGCCTGACGCAATTGCTTCACTATATGATCTTGTTATATCAATTGTATATCTCACGGGAACACTGATATCGAGAAACTCCTTCACATATTTGGGCATGGATATTCTATTGAGTAAAATACCTATTACCTCAGACTGATCGTTACAATAGGTATTCAATTTACACAATCCCTACTTCAGCAATTCCTAAGTATTTCTTTAATTATATTAGAAATTTATAATGTTACAAACGCTGAACTCGAGTACCATAATATTAGGAACAAAACATCCTTTGATGCCAATGCAAACAGAGGCTCAGTGAAGCGAGATAGCCTTCAAAATCTCACTTGGATTTTCAAGAGATTGAGAGCCTTAATCGCAGAAAGACCAAAAAGACCGTCACGAGTTGGAAACGTCTTCCTTAAATGGAGATGTTGACGCCCCAATTCCATTATCCAAAACTTGAAATCTCTGGAGGCAAATTCACTTAGAAACTCTGGAAACTTTGCTGAAAGTTGGATTGTCGGCCAAAATTCTTTGCGTGTTTCAGTCTAGCGCCGCTTGCTAGCATTCCATCTTTGATCTGAAGTTTGGTGCATACCATTCAAAAATATGAATCCGTGCTTGCTAAAGCAATGGTGATAATTTCATCGGGAAATTTTTTATTTAAACAATTATTATTGAATTAGTGAATTATTTTCCTAACTTCGAAGTCTTTCGTAGAAAAATTTCACCGTTTTGGTTTTTGACTCCAATAAGCTGAAGAATGTTTTACTGATTTAAAACGCCCAATGCGAATTTCACTAGAACTAAAAGCAATGTTAATAGTTAAAAATATAATATAATTACTCAAATACACTCGCGGTCTTGCACATTTTCAACGTTTGTCATGCACGTAAACTTCATCTGTTGTTTGCATAGCAGGGAAGATTGAGAATAAAATAATGACGAACGCACAATTAGCAGATCACGACTTGAGCAAAAACACGCAACGGATTACAGACCAAACAAACCCGACTAAATCGATCGTTGTCATGCACGATTCTATAACTTTGTAGGGACCAAGGATCATCGAGTTCTTTATACTTTATTATAAAGTCATTTTAAATTACGATGATAGTTCTAATCAGAATGAAGTTTTAAACCTATATTTATAAACTCGAAATCCGCGGGAAATCCGAATGTAATTTGTGCACATGTAAAGGTAGTTTTCTAACATAATACACAAATTAATCTTGGAAGATACTTTAAAAAATAGTTAATATCTCGAAATGCTTATAAAATTAGAGCAGATGAATTCAGGTGATTTTTACTTTAAACTTAGATTACGATCCTTAATTATCTCAGAAGGTATTGCCTATGGTAAAAATTAATATAACATCAAACCAAACACGGTGCACACTGAACTCTTTCTCGTCTACAGCTAACAGAAAATACGACCCAGCCAGTACATCAAAATAATTGTTCCACCTTATCATACATACATGACCATGAAATTTCAAGGAACCATCGGAAAATTTATTAGAAACCGCTGAAATATGAGGGTTCATTACGCTTGCTTTTTGCATGATGAGCGTCCTTGAAGCGGCGATGGTACAGTAAGGTTCCGTCGATATCTTCTATAGGGCCTCACAAGCTCCACACTCGAGGCCCTCGCTACCCTCGCCACGTGATCAAGAGCGCACTTCATTCCGCCAATTTTTGTTGAACGCGCAGCAGGGGAGTCTTGCTTCCTCATGCTGACCTCTAAATAACTTGGCTTCTCAGGAATACGCTTTATTATGCTCAAGTTTTCTAGTTCTTGCTGACCTCGAAGTCTTATTCGCTGTGAGAATCCCGTGAATTTGTGTCTTAATTTTTCCGATTGACTTGTGACGTATGAGACTCACGAAAAATATTTTTTATTTTCAGTCAGTTTGTTCAGTAGTTTTACCTTTATTCTGTGATTTTTAGTTTCAATTATGAGCGAAATGAATTCAATTCACAAATTAAATATTGATAAAATAACTTTAGACTGAATTTATTTTAATTCATATCAAAATTCACTGCTGTCGTTTGGCGCACAGACCGTGAAGACTTTCATTCATTTTAATGTCATTGCCCTAATTGCACACCTTTTACGAGGATGAATTCCATCAAACATCCTCTTAATTTCAGTGCGTCTAACGCAGCAAACTGCATTATTATTGTTATTATTATTATTTATCATTATTAATTTTATTATTTTTTTATTATTATTATGCGTTCTTTAGTTCGTCCGAGAGGCAGTTTCTAGCTTGTAAAAATGAACATTTTCTCACAATCTCAACAAAGATTGATTAAATAAAAATCGTATTTTTAGATTATTATTTGAATCAAACTGGACACCAATAAGTCCTGCGGTGCATAATTGTGCCCTCGACGTTTGTAATAATTGATGAGAAAGCTGGATATTAATTATCTAGCAATTAGTTGAGCCTTTACTTTGTATGAACCCGTTTCAGTTACTTGCCTCTCCTGAACCATTGAAATTTCCAGTTTACGCCATATTAAAAAGTAATCTTCTCCTTTCATTCCCGAGCTACAATTCGAGTGACATATCTTTCGATTCGTAGAGCAAACATCTAAGGACTGTAAAAGCCATTTTTCCTATTTATTTATTGTTTGGATTGTATTTTGTAAAAACTAAATAAAATTGTAAAAGAGAGATAGAAAAATGAAAAAATTTAATAGAAAAAATAAAAGCAAAGCATGAAAAAAAAACATCTATAGTCGCTAAATATTCGCATTAAAAATCGAATGTTTTAGCTGGTAAATCAAATGAATAAATCAACATATAAGTCTTTCCTTTTTCAGTTTTTTGTGCATCTTATGTTTTCCCACATTTTTTCGAAAAAAAGCATACGAGCAAAATGTTCTTGCATGAATGTTCTACATTTGTTAATAAGTTTCAGAGAGACATGCATGCTAATAAATAATTTTTTTGGGGGGGGGGGGGGGGGTAGAACCCCCCCCCCCATGAAACTTTGTAATGAAGAAGCTGAGGTACAAGAGGTTAATATAAAGAAGCTAGATTTATAGAATTAATATCAAATACAAAATATTGCTGGCAATTCAGTAAGTCTAGCACAAAGTTTGTCGCAACAATTATATTGCTATCGCACCGCCCGAGCAAGTCGCATCGTCCGAGCAAGTCACACCGTCCGAACAAGTCGCACCGTCCGAACAAGTCCCATCGTCCGAGCAAGTCACACCGTCCGAACAAGTCGCATCGTCCGAACAAGTCGCACCGTCCGAACAAGTCGCACCGTCCGAACAAGTCGCACCGTCCGAACAAGTCACACCGTCCGAACAAGTCGCACCGTCCGAACAAGTCGCACCGTCCGAACAAGTCGCACCGTCCGAACAAGTCACATCGTCCGAACAAGTCGCACTGGTAAAGCCAGTCATACGTAAAGCCGTAGCGCGTATGTCGGGCAAGAGCGCAGGCAGCGATGCGCACCGCTGGTCCTCGATGGCACGGTCAGCTGCTGTTGCCTCAGTGATTAGCGACTAAGAATTTGTTGCAAGAGATCGAGCGACCCGATGCACAGAGACTTATTTGCAAGAGATCGAGGCGACCCGATGGTGATTAGACTGACCCGATGCACAGAGGCTTTTGTTGCATGATGAACAGTTGGATGCTCGGTGCGGACCATCGGTCAACGGCTCAATCAAGTGAAATTTGACGAGAATCATTCTATGAAGCGCAAATATTTTACTTGTTCGCTGCCTGGAGAATATAAACCGCTTGAAAAAAAGATCTGGTTGGAGCACTTTGAATTTTTTTGAAATGTGAAATTGTAATGATCTTTCGTGCCGAGGTTATAATTAACGATCTCGAGTTAACACAATTATTTTAATATTAATTATTTTAATATTAATGAAAAGTGAACACTCAAATTAAGAACATTGAATAATGTTAACGAGAACATATGGGCATCGTTATAGGGTACAGAACTATCTTCTTTCATATGCTAGGGCACAGCACAGTAGATGTTCCTTACAACACAGTAACAGACCATATAAGCACAACACTGAATCTTCCTGATAGCCTCTTGTGATCTTCTATGCGGGTTGACTTCTCATTACATGAATAAAATAAAATTTACAATCAGTCCGTTAATTTCCCTACTAGATATATCGCATATTATCAACAAACAGATCATATTTACATATTGATAAATGTCGACAGTAGAATGTCTCCACAACTCTAGAATATCACACATACCTCTGCAGTTGTCTGACTTCACAAACTAGTTCTTGCTTTTCCCTCACAACAAGTCTACTCTGAAGTCGTATACCCTGCTACGGGATCGTCGATACCTTAACTTATTCAAAGTTCCACAAATCTGTTACTATTGTTCTTATTCTCCCTCTGTTTCCTGAAGTACTTCCGAATAGTCAGCCAAGATCCCTACAGAAGTCATGTTCTCGGGGTTTGAAGTTTCGATGTAGCGTGATAAGAGTGACTGATTAATGAATTAGCTCCTACTGAATTAGCTCCTACTCGTCGTTTTGTGGCTGAATCTGCAAGTAATGTTAACATTCGAACGTAATGTAATGAATTGACCTTAACCGTTAAAATAAGGTGTGTCTTGCAAGTGACCATCATGTAATTTTTTACTGAAAAATTTTTAGGTTCTCATAGATGGAAGGCTCGTTTCTTTTATTTGAGGCGGTAAGCAAAACAAAGCAATAAGATTTTAGATGTTATTGAAGCAACTATTAGGTTACATAAACATCAGAGAACATCGTTAATATAAAGCAACCATGCGTGAACAAGAATTAAGACGGTAGCGTAAAAAGGGAGCTGGAAAATTAAAGCTGTGGGCGCGAGAACACCTTCAATAAATATGAATTATAATAACTATCCCGTGTGAGAGAATTTTATCAATAACTTTTACAAAAATTGCAGCGCAGGAGTAAACGAAGTGCTGAAGTTAAAGTCTGTTAAAGAAATGTGTGTGTGCTCGCTTACAGAGGTACATGAAATGAAAGTTGATATTACAAAAGAAACTCAAATTTTTTAAATTGAATACACATTTAGCTATGGTTAAAAGGTATTTAGTTATGCATTTTTTGATATAAAAATTGTTAACGTGCGGCCAAATAATAGCCTAGTTATTATTATACATGGTTTTTCATTGGTGACCATTCAATCCTCTTCACAACTAAGTGCTCCGAAAATACTGAGTTGTACAAGAGCAACAGACAAAATTTAACATCGAATTTCCTAGCTATGATGAGGCGAGGGGCGGTATTTACATGTTGGTGCGGCAGTGAGACGCTGGGGCTAAGTTGGCGTAACGTCGTGAGGCTCTAAGTTACCCTAATTATCCCATTAAAGTGAACAACTTTTGTCGCCAGCCCACCAGCTAAAAACTTTCTATAACGCATAAATATCGCGGATCCGCAGCACTTGAATATTCTTGAAGTACGAGACAAGGAAGCGAGTCGCCCAAGAGAAAAAAAAAATATCTAGGGGAACTTCCAAGGCTCGCAGCTTGGAAAAGCGTCACAAGAAGTGATTTCGAGCATCGTTGTTCCTGGAAGTTTAGCCAGAGTTGCCTTAAAGAAACTCCATCCGTCATGGACGCCTTAAAGTGAAGTCATCACCCAAGTTCCAGGCCGTTCCATGGAATAGAAACTAAACAGCGAGGTATTACGCTACTGTTGAACTGATGGTTACTGTTTGAATTTTTTTTGCTTGACAAGAGATTAAAATTTGGTGAAAAGTTTGAGCTATATATACATAAATCATGTTATCATTGAACCAAAAGATTTACGAATTGGATTGTTAAATGTTGTGATATTCTTGAATATGATGATAATATAATTTTGTGATGTTTAGCGAAATTCGCCGTCATAACAAATGTAATCTTTCCGTTAACATGAATATAATATAAATATAATTTCAGAGCATCCAATAACAACCACTTTACTCTAATCTAGGGAAATATATAATATGGCTTGAATGTTGGGTGCCCACTTGAATTTAATTTATTGCGAAATTGTTAATGGTAAAACCCAGGAAGTAGAGATGAAGATCTCTATTGCCCGCACTCTTTTAATAGGTCACTCAACCTTCGTAAGATAGGCTATATAATAAACATAGAAAAATCACTATTTATTTATTTGTCATATGCATGAGTAAATTAAGCCGTTTTAAGTTCAGCGTATCTGATTTTTCCGTGTTATTTTAGTATGGGAAGTTAACTCTGAACGTATGTAGCAAAATACGCTGCGCTCGGTGGCAATGAAGTTGGGAGGCTACGACGGACAGACCAGTGAGCGCATGGATGGAATGTCGACCCGACAAACTAAATTTGGCTCAAAATTCAGACAAATTCAAACAAACGAAATGCCCGCGGTAAATTTGTACTCGTTGTGGCGCCTTCCTACCAAAGAAATTTATTTCAAATGTTTTTTGATTCACACAACTTAGGAAGGGCACGATTAAACTGACTGGCCTAATAAATGGTCTGCGAAATTCACGTTTGTACTTTTAGCTGCTCATATTATATGCAAGAGATTAATTTAAAATATATAATTCTCGGTTTCTTTGAAACCAAGCTCAGGTGGAGGCACTGATTTATAAATGGCAATGACAGTGTGTGTCGAGTTCCAGTTATGAGTCAGTTCACAAATTTTAATGGCAAATCCAGCTCTCAATACGATTGTCTGGAATAAAATACTTTATATACATGTACTATATATAACGTTTAACTAATTAAGACACGAATCGTTGTTATTACACGTAATATGATTGACAGTGCCTACAATTAAAATCGTTGTTCGTTCAGCTTGTTAATGTAGGATCGGCAACAAATATACTTATGCTAAGCAGTAAAATCGTGTTTACTAAATCGTAAGCTGAAATATCTCGTTCTGAACATTCAACATTGCGATAAAAAAGCAGCGGAACATCAAAATTACAAGTTTAATTTTCCGGTTAATTCTTAGTCTCCTTATAGCTAACTCTCGTTACCAGTTTATTTAAATTCTAAAAGCGTTAAAGACGGTTAACGGCATGCAAAAAAAGGCAAGTCGTTCATTCAAAAAAATGTCATACATAATTTATATATACCAAGTAAATCAGCCAATTAGATCAGTGAATATTCCCGATAATCATTTGGTATAACATAAATTAACTATCAACATTTACTATTAGACTAATGCAAAAATATCCGCGAATACAGCAGCACCAAATAACGGCACAGAAATGAACACCGTGGACGAGCAGTCAAGTCAATGAAGGATGGCTTTGTTTATCCGCGATCGCCGGAAGCTTGCTTGCCTCTGCAGCTGCGTTCGTCCGTCTTCGAGGGAGACGTCGCAAGTTCAGAGGTCCTGTGTGATTTCTCAAGAGACTGGCGGCAGCCTGTGCCTCTAAAGTGGCCAGTCACACTTCAATTTACCCTAAGACGAACTCTCTTTGATTTACATAAGCTTTTCTCTGGAGTTCCCGACGCTCGCAAACTTGCTATTCTAATAAAATTCAGCTTCTGCACCCGATTTTCGTGAAAAGAGTTGGAATATTTGGTCTTCGCGGCTTATATTAATGAATTGAATAGGCGAAATAAAAGTAGCTCAGGTCTGAGTTTTTTTCAGTATAAACTGCGATCAATAATACACTTTTTCTCACGGTTCCGTAATGTTTGAAAAAATCGTTTGAAAATAAAGCCGGGAAAATGAGTTACAAAGTATTAATTATATCATACGATGTTTCGAGTGACTTATTTTTTCAATAAATTGCGGTATGAGAATGAATGCACTGGTGTGTTGCCCTTGAAGGGTTTTCTGCTTTAAAATTTGTGGTTAACTTTGCAATTTAATACACTCAGAGAACAGAGTGAGACTGCGACGAAATTGTGATGCTCTTTTTCACTTTTATTCGTCTTCCTGACCCTGTTTGGCCCGGTAAAAGTGATTAGCAGCGCTACTAGCTTCCTCTCTATACTTGTTCGAGGTCCAGATTACACAGTGTGTCATTATTTTGACTTCTTCATTTTTTAATGTGAATAAATATTATTGAGTTACTTGACTTGAAACATGGGTCGCTCGAGCTTGTGCGTTTTTTAAGGTGTTCTGAAGATTTTTCCTCTATTTGCACAGAAACTCGCATGGCTAAATTTTCTTCGAACGGGCGCGCAATGATGCAATGAAGCTTCGAAAGTATGATGCAATTCTCAAGTGCAACCAAAAATTGGAGCTGAACAAAAACGGTCAGCAGACTGAGGGGAAATTGCTTCAGCTGAATTATTAAAAACTGAACATTTTTTATTATAAAAAGAGTACCAGCAAACCAGTAACCCACGGACCGTGCATACTTTCAATATATTTTTAAAGTTGAAGAAGCTGCGCGTGCAATCGCTATGCAGAAGAGAGCGTCTCGAGAATTTTGCGATACGCTTTTGAAATCGCAAGCAATTTTTCTTGTGAAGTTTCTTTGCTGGGTCTCAAGATCATTCAGAAGCAGATTCAAGTTCGCCGTCTTGAGACGTCTTTCATTTCGAGATGAACGGGTGGCGCAGAACGGCTCAGTCCGATGAAAAACATCGTTTGAAGTCTCACGTTCTCCGAAACTCGGCCGGCAGCTCTTATTGGAACAATTCGAAGAGCGTGTATCTCGTTGGTATCAAAGTTCAATAACGCGTTTGAAAGGTCAAGTCATAACCATAACAAAAAAGTTGTATGGACACGTAAGAAATGCCTAAAAAGAATTCACAAATGTATCACAGAAATCACATTCGAGAAACGTCTAAATGTAAGTAATGATTCGATTAGAGCTACGTAAATACCATAGAATTTTCGGAGATTGAAAATTGGACCTAATTGTATTATCGAAGTGAATTGTTAGCTTTTGTTGTAAGAAACGTTTGCTAATCTGGTGAAATTATATTTTTTTAAATCCTAAAGTAGCTTCGTAACTCATGCTAGAAATATAGTACAAAATTAAGAAGCGATTTCTCTGTTTATTATCAAATAAAAATTATCCGGATAGCTAGACAAAGCTACTATTTCCCATTAAATTTCGAACATCCTCTAAAAGTCTGACGTCAGGCCAAAATTTCTGTCTGCGAAAGAAAACTGGGTTCATATTATTTACGCAAAGTCACTTTTCCTATTGACAAGCTTTTTCTATTGTATATACATATATATCCATGTGGGGAGCTTTCACTTTTGTTGGGCGGCTGTATCCTGTACGAGGTATCCTTATTACAGTCTGTCAACAGTCCTTTCCTTTGTGGCACACAATGCAGGACCAGCAATGCACTGCAGACTTCAGGTCAACGTGCACCAGAATATGTTGGTAAACGGATACAGTGCACTCGTAGTACAGAAGACCATATATAATCTTGTTGAAGCTAAGAAATAAAAATATATTTAAATTTTTATTTGCTATTTTAAATATTATCTATTATTTTAAACATTATTCATTATTTTAATTATTATTTATTATTCTAATTATTATTTATTATTTAAATTACTATTATTTAAAAACTTCAATTAAAAACATTACGATTAATATGAATAACTGTCCAAATGAAAATTTTAAATGACAAACGAAAAATATCTGGGGTTGAATGTCTCTCGACAGTGCGATTAAAGAAGAATTTTAGAGGAGTCTCTGAGAATTATCTTGCGCCAATATATAATCGGACAATAAATCTAAAGCCCTAAAACAATGCATAACCTTGTGCTGAAAAAAACAGACAATAGCTGGGTGGAGATGCTGGTATTTTTTTCGAAAGAATAGCAGTGCGCAAGCGTAGGAAGAATGGAAAAAACGTGAAAAGAGCTTCAACATTTCTAGTCTCTTCTAGTCCAGAAAGTAATTTATTATCAAAACATAAAGGCAAAATGGATGTAACAATTCAAATTAAACCCGATATAGTCAATAAAAGTCGCGAAACACAAGATATTATTACACAAATTTTTTCCAAAACATTTATTGATTATGCGTAAGTTATTCGCAGCTGAACAATTAATTGAATATTTAAAAGCGTCACAACGAGGAATAAAGACAAAATAAAAATTTGTCAACAACATTACGCACTCAGTGCTAATTAAAAACTTTAAATCTGATTTGGAAGTTTTCATTTCGTGAATAAATAATTGAACAAATTTTCCGCGCACTCGATATAATAATAATTGTTTAAATAATGAGTGATGCAGAGCGCTAGCTGGCCAAACACACGCAATTCGTCGTCGAATTAACGACATACTGACGATTATTGTGGCCAAGAATATTCCTAAAGAAGCAGCAATAACTTATTTAAAATAAAATATGCTAGGACTCTCCTCTTATTTCTATACTGAACAAACTTGCACACTGGGAATTTGAAGAAAAGGTTGGAAATTTGGTGCAGCTAAAGCAATTCAGCTAAAGTCATAATGAGAGAGTGCAAATCTCAGCGTATCTCGTGCAAGTCACAAAAATAATAATGGTTGGCATAGTTCTAGTTATTTAATAAATAAAATACTTCAAAGTAGCGTGGAAATAATTGTACGTATTTTTCGATTTTCATCCGTAAATTATACATTCTACGCCGCAAAAAATCGTAATTAGAAATCGAATGTAATTTCCAAAGGGAATAGAATGTAATTTCCAAAAAACTTTTTTTCTGTAAGAATTAGCATTACTTTACATGCCGAAACCGGGTTAAAAAATTCAGGAGATTTTAATATCAAAATTCTAATAACGCGAAGCAAAATAGAAGAGATTGTTCATTGTCGAGGATAAATAATACGTTAAAATAATTCACTTTAGAGTGAAGGAAAGCCAAAAAATATTAATCGGATCATTCTGAAATGTGAGATTGTTAACATTGCATGATTAATAAATTAATTTAAAGTGTAACGGCTGAATAAAAAATGTAATATACAACTATAAAATTATGGCCTGGTAAATGGTTTGGGCTTGTTAACAATAAATTCCATGTTTCAGACATGCAAAACCAAATAAGGCTACATCGCTTTAGGATCAGTGTCAAATTATGAAGGAATGTATTTTATAAAAAATTTAGATGCAAATTTCATAATTTGATACAGCAATATTCGAATTTAACAGCGTGTAGTGCGTTAGGAGGACGCACAACAGACCACCATCACCTTCTGACCATCAAGGACCAGCCAGCAAAAGGAAACAGAAGTTGACGCTACACTCGCTTGCTTCACTCATCACTCAAGGATGGCGTTAATTGATTTCTACCCCTAGTCGAGATGCGGTCACTGTAAACGGTTTCTAATTTTCTTGGTAACTGGCATGCAATTTTGTGCGCGGCAGGTGACTGATTTTTGACCATAATTAGGGACTCTTTGTCAAGTCCTGGTGAGCGTCCAACCAATTTTCTGTTGGAAATATCGATCACTGATGGGTTAGTGGCCAGTACTATAAAATAAAAAACGGAAATTTTAATTTCCGGGATTCCGGAAAAAGTAAGCGGAATTCAATATTTTGGACAAAGGTTTTTAATTTTTGCTTCGTATTACGCATACCAAATCGATGTTTAGCTTGATCACTTTATTATTTTCTTCTGAAAAAATATTTCACAAATATCTTTTCCAGAGCAAAGATCCAACGAAGAAAAGAAAAACAATAATATAAATGTTCAGACCAAGAGGAAATCTGATATTGCGTATTTTTAGCCATTGTACTAACACATAAAAAAGTGAGCGAATTCTTGTATTTCTGAACAGAACAACCTGGTGATTCTGTCCAGCAAATTAATTCGCACACATTATTTATTTTAATTGTTTCGAAATATCTCGGTTCTTTCGATCCTTCGACTTCCATAATTTATAGGCGAACATGAGGCTGAAGCTGAGATAGTATATTAGAATGGCGGAAATATGTGCTGCATTTCTCGTTACAAAAATCAAGATTTAACATCGAAAATTATTAAATACAGAACAAACACTGCTTTTTAATTGTGGAATTTCAAGCCCCCAACGATTCTATTTGTTTAACCTGATAGCCACCCTGATGAATTCAAATATTTGAACGCATAATCTGGAAAAACTTCGGAATTCTAGATCTCATTTAACTTTTAATTCATAGGGGTGAATAATGTAAAAAATAATAATTTTTTTCGAGTTCCCAGTGTTGAGTAAAAATTAAATGGACTTTTATATAATCTGTTTGTAGCTGTTTTATTGGATAAATAATTGAAGAGTTGATCTGTTGTTATCAGTTCTTAGCCTAACGTGAACAACGAAGGAGAGAAGAGAGTGAGATTTAGGATTGTTATACATTCTGTTTTGTGCTGCAGCCCCATTAGTGAAGTAATTAAGGCTTGCCAGGCTAACACAAACAAATTAAGGGGGTTCCTTACAGATTCTTAACTTTGTTTTCATATTCAAGCTAAGAGATTTTTAGGCTCGGAAACAGGCAACAGTTGTCATGCGCGAGTAACTAGGCTAGCCCAGAGATTATTTTTTCAAACGAACATAAATTAGACGAAACTCTCTACTTGGATCCAAATTGAATTATGATTTTCAAACCGGAATTGTGGGAACGAAAAGATATGCTAAAAAATGATAAGTGCAATTTTTCATTCATGAGAAGTAGTGATAGTAGGTGCGAAGAAATTTTATTCGCTGAACTAAAAACCACTTAAACCATAACCTATTCATGATCAGTCGAAGGCTGACATATAATATGGAATACTTACCTGGAAGACGCAAATATAACTAATCAAATAGTCGGGCCATAAGTGGCATAGAGATTTGGGCTATAAATGGCAGGATCAGAGATTTACCACAACCATGCATGCAATTGAAGAACGACTGCACCATAACTGGAAAACGCGAGAAAAAATGCTTGAACATTTACCTCCTATAATTGCAAATTCAACTGACCATAATTTCACTTATAATTGAAATATTTTACAGCAACTCGTACTTTGTGCACATCACGTCCATGGAGCGCTTGAGCTGGCCAGTCTTCCCTGCACAGAAAAACTGAATATAATTCCAAGGGGAAATATTTTCTGAACAGCTTGGCAGCGAGTGCAAAACATTCGACACTAATTGGAATGCACGCGAAAAATTATAACTAATTGGGCAGTTTTCTAGGCGGTTGGGACAATAAAGTTATTTTGTCTTCAAGAACTTTTTATCGCTGTTGTTTGTCAAGTAGCGGCTAATATGAATGAATTAATGAAAAATGCATGAATGCGGCAACGCGCTCGTCCAAATTGGGCATCAGGTGTAAGAAAAATTAGCGCTCGAGAACAATAAAAAGTTGCAATTTCATTTTGATCTTTCCAAAGTAATAATAATTTTAATACGGCACATGAGAGTATAAATGAATTCAGGAATCGAGTGCCGCACTTGAATTTACTATGATGATAATAAGTATAATAGATACAATAAGTGCATTAAGGTAAAGTAATTTTTTTAATCTTAAACAATCTAAGTATTAATGAGCAAAATGACGGCTTTTTTAATACATAATTATAATTTCTTTCATTAATCTTTCTATCACATTAAAAATTGTATTCTTTAAATTATTCCTCATAATTCACTTCATATTTTATTTATTTGATTCAAATTGAATTAGGATCCGGATTTGTTATACTCTCCTTGCTATGCACTTTGCATTTAAATTTTTTGCGCAATGAATTTCTCAAGTTGGTCCCCGTAACACAGTGTGTTTGCTTTTGAAATATTTTTGAAATATTCATGTCCAAACGACGTACCGAAATTGTTCCGGAGTGTCATAATAGAAACATTGTTTACGGTAAATTTTCTAACTTTACCCGGTATCTGAGACCGTGTTAAACGAAATATAAGGTTTATTCGCGAAATTCCTTCCAAATATTATTTTTCAGGTGTGGTCAATTAATAATTTTTCTGTTCGTACATTTTTATGCAAACTTGACTGCGTGTAAGATTCTCTAGTTTATAATTTATTTAAATGATTTTGATGGAGGATTGAATAAATAAACGCTGAATATATATCGATGTGAGAATACGCGCATCAGCGAGAGTCGCTATGCAGTCACGTCCCTTTTACTCGAGACTAGCGGAGCATAAAGGTAGGAAGGAGTTATCGTCCTGTACACCTACATATGTGCATCCAAATCGATCAGCTATGCGCATTTCAGGCAAACATTCCAGGTTCCCGGAGCCAAGTGCGTTTTTAAAACTATTACTCCAACTTCAGATGTTTTCCATATTTTTAAACGAAAGCCTATATGTAGTAAATACCGTCTTTAGTTATTATTCGCCTGATATGGCTAATATTTCTGTTTATCTTCCTTGGATTATTTAACGTTTCCCGTTTTTTTTATTCTCCAACTTGGTGTTTAATAATGAATTTTTAATTCCTCCTTTGCCTATCGATTAAACTTGTACTCCAAAATTTTGGAATTGACAATGGAATGTTAAAATTTATTATCTAATTACGTCATTATAATTTGTACACTTTCTGTTAGTCTCTCGCTAGGAGGCGAAGTGGACGCTCATTAGCTCGATCGTAATTATTGTTACCTTAACCTTGCCTCTGAGCTGATATCGTGTTTAAACCTTATTGCTACCCTCGTTAAGTTTTGCTTTCTTTGACTTAATTCTTGTTTATGAGAATGAACTTTTTGAATTTTGCTTTCGTTTATTACAATTGCAAGTTCGCCCATCTGCGTTCACTTGTTTGGGCCGTTATTATACTGGCTTCACGCCAGTGATTAAATGCAATTGGGTTTGTGGAGCTTCTGTGCTTAAGTTAATTTAACTTTAGCCTTAAAGTTTGGCTTTAACTTTGCATGCTTGCATGCTCTTAATTGATACCTGTAACTGTTATTACACACCTTGTACTATTATCACTTTTTCCTTCTAATAGTTCTCTAGGTTATAATAATAATAGAACGAATAGGTTAGTTAATTCGATTATTGTTCGGATTTTAGTTTCTCATGATTATATGAAATATTTTGCGTTCTACCTCCAATTCATTACGGGATAGGTTCCAAACTCTTAGATCTTACCAGATAAAATCCACCCTATCTCCGTAATGTGCAACCTTAACTGCAAACCTATCAGCTTGCTTCTTTTTAACAGGCTGCTAAATTTTATTCGGCAACTCGCGATTTAATGGTGAGGATAGAGAGAGAGACAAATAACTTGCGTTACAGTGACTTATTCCTTTGAATTCAATATTGTTATACTCATCCCTTGATTTCTGTACTTTACTGATAACATCAAATTTCAAACTGTACTTTACTGACAGCATCAGTAGGAACTGTACTCCGAAAAGCTCAAAAAATATACGGTGATTTTTTTCGCGATTCTTTTGATTGATGTTACCGAAAATTTAATTATTGCACCTTAAGAAGTACCCTCAGGAATAAAATTTGTATAAATTCATAGAAATCGTGTAAAATTACCTCTAATTCAAGTGTGCAGTTCTAACATGAACTGATTGCCAACAATGCACCCTAATTTAAAATTATAAAATTAATTTTTTTCAACTGCATCAACTAACACTTTAAGCACACAGTGTGAAAATAATTGTATGCTGCATCATGATTATAGCCTTGAAAATAAACTTGAAAATTGACGAAAAACCTGTTCACGCACTAACATCTGAACAACAGCAAGAAAATGTAACTATAAACTAATAAAGCATAGCACACTTTTTGCTTCTTAGGTTCGTATACCACACTCACACGATACATAAAAGTCGAAATCTTCTAAAGAAAAGAGCGAGAAAAATGACTCTAGTTACCGAACATCAGAGAAGAAGTTAATTAGATTGGCGGCGAGAGAGATGGAGCAAATATCTCGTCAAAGGGCAAGTCAATTTTAGGCTGATTTGAAGGAGCCGAGATTTTCCAAGCACCGGCTGGAGTGAATGCTACAATTACGCTATCGATGATATCTGAGCGTAATTACGTTAATGTTGTAGCGACAGTCATCTTAATGAATGCACCAGAGATAAATTAAATCATAATGAATATGATCTGATAATTGGTATGCGTCGGAGTTTCATCCTGAGCTACGGAAAGCGTAGGGCTCGTAAATTATTTTGATAGTGATTCAGAATGTAAAATTTCTGACTAATTTGCTAATATATTCCTGAAAAAGTCTACTTTGAATATTCTTTCTGTGAAAGAGAAACTTTTGTAACACAGCATGGCACGTGTTTTTCAGAACTAATGCCAGTCAAAATACAAATCGTTTTTACTACAATTTGGAATACTTGATAATGCAGAAATAACTATGAAGTATATACCATAGAGAAAAACTTTCCTTAAAACTTTCACGTTGAAGTAAGCCTAAATTTGTATAAATATTTGAACGACTTTACAGCACTTTACTTTGATTCATTTAAAAAATCCTAGTGAATACTGACCGCTTGATTATTAATAGATGAATGATTCATTGTTAAATTGAAAGGACGAGCCGCTACCTCGCGATTATACACGGGCATAAATTATTATGTAATGTTCCTCGAAAATCAATCCAAAACTAATTTAGGTAACATTCCCAGATTATCTTGAAAAAATTATTAGTTAGCACGTGAATAGATAAATTAATTGATAGATTAAGAAACTAAAGTTAACAGGCTTTTAGACACAAATAGACAATATAATTAGAAACAAAAATAGAGACAAAAAACATGGAGTCAGGATGTTTCAGATGTTGCACCCGACTGGCAGTCAGTAGGATCATATTCTCTGCAATGTTATTCTGCAGTTAACAGGCAACGTCATTAGAGTGCATGTACGCAAGGACTAGAATCTAAAAGCGCACTCAGGACATTACAGAAGATAAAGCGAATCACAGGACGTTAAATGAGTGCGAGCGTCTCGAGAAGTTGTCTTAATGTTACCAAGACATGCACGTTCCTAAATTCAATGCCTTTCTTGACACTTGGGCAAGCTTATCTCTGATGTATCGGAGGGCACTCGATAAGAACAGATACCGCAGGGAGGCCGGGGCTTAAGAAACGACCACAAGGCGTGGTCCTTACCTCAATGAATTATTTGGTCTAAAGAGAGTCAGGTTTGGTGGGCCTGAATAAGGAGAGAGCGGAGGTGTTCAGGTTCATGTAATCGCAAAAGCTTTTTTCTTAATGGGAATAAATCTATTCAGAACGAGAGCCGATTGCGAAGGAAAGGCCCCAGCGTGCATGGTTCTATGGGGTAATTTACGTAAAAGGAACTGTTCAATAGGAATAATTTTAATTCTTTTCAGGTTTAACTTAGACAGTTTGCAGTGAAATAAAACGAGTTTATGTTATTAAAAAATACATGGCGACCCCACACATACCACATTTTTAGCCGCGAACATCTCTTGATTGCTGCTAAGCAGAAAACTTTGCAGTTTAATTTGTGTCAATCTAAAATGCATCTGATCATTCATTCTCATATTATTTCTGTTGAATGTGCCTTCATTTAAATCTATCAATAACTGGATCTATAATCATCTATAAAGAAAATCGATTCTTTTTCTTTGAATTAAAATTTCTCTAAATTCTGCCCTTCAGTTGATGAGCTCATGCACAGAGATCTTAGCTCAATATGTCCTATATCAAAACCTGTCCTGAGTTTTCAAACAGTCAAACCTAGAAAAAAATTAGCATGAAAGACTTGAATCAATGTTTAACTGAGGTAAATTACCCGTTCCCGACCTCCTTGACCTCGTCTTCAAAATTTCCCTACTTAGCGGAACCAAGAAAATTTACAAGATCTTTGATGAAATCTTAAATAAAGTTCCTGTTGCCGAAAGCTTAGAACTTTCTCCCCAAGAAAGACCAATAAAGACACGTTGAAAGAGAGGAAATATTTAAGCAAGAAGAAATGCCGGGAGTTCGTGCATGAACGTGTGGTTGAACCTGCTATTGTTTGCGAGTTTCTTTTCGAAATCATGCGCAATTTTGGCTGACGAAACCTTTGAAAGAAAGCTGCCAATGGAAAACAAAGGCACTGCGAAAACTGAGGGCTGCTGATGAGGGGAAAGCAGCTACTGAGACGCAAGGGAACGAAGAATAAACTCAAAAATTCAAAATGTATCGGATTTTTAGGGGTTCTTTGTCTCGCTGCTGCTGGTGCTTGTCGTGAACTCCAGATTTTCGCTCCCCTGGATGGGACGGACATGAAAGCAAGAGACGCAACTTGACGCACAAGAGGCGGTAAAAAATTCTCTAAAACTTGTGTACTCGAGTGCTTTGCAAAAAAATTTAAATTCATAAAAAGACATATGAGAATGTAGGGTCGACGGATGGCAAAGCAGTTGTGTGCCCGAAGTTGGAATATTTTATTTACTATGTAGCATTTAAATTTTATTATGAGTTACGATATCCAAAATTGTAACTTCTTTGGAATTTAAGACAGAATTAAAAAGTACAGGCTTACTTTAGCGAAAAAGTATTAAAAAAATGAAATCTGAATATTCGACTAGAATTTTTGGCACAAATTTATTTTTTACAATGGTTGGGCTTAGTGATGTACTACGCGGTGCATTGACACCAGCTTGCACAATAATTTTATTCATATAAACGTATCACACACACAGAATTTTTAAACTAAAACGATCGTTACACTGACAATACACACAAAGCTAACAGCTACAAATACAATACAATTGACAATACAAATACAATTGACTTTGACAATACAAAGCTACAAAATTTTGCACCTTCATCTATAAAACCCATTACTTTATTTTAATCGCCGCACGAAAGCAAACTTGAAAATGAGCGAGCCATTTCCAGCCAACTCGTTGATGAATTTTTTATGAATTCAATCCATTTCATGAGACTTAACGGAGCGTCCGCGTTACGGAAATTAAAGCTTGTAGAGCAGCAGCTGGGCAGCGGTCAGGGGCGGTGCTTTCAAGAAGATGAAATCAGTGAAGCGATGCGAAAACTCGACGTAGCCCGAGCTGCAGGGTGCTGAATTTAGGCTCCTAGCTTCACGCAAGATGCTGCAGAACATTACAAAAATTCATTGCAGAATTACCCTTTGTTGAACCTTGTTAAATTCGTGGACTTTGATAAAAAATGAGTTTTCAGTGGCTATTTTTAATTTAATATGATCCTCACTTTCGCTTTCTTGGGTAAGAGGCGGGCGTTAAAAAAACCACATGAAGAACTGATTCATTTCCAAAGACTGCTGTAAACTTCAAAATGTTGCTCAGGATTTTGTCGCTCATCATAATAAGACTGGTAGGAGGAACGATGATAATATCTGAGATAATTGAAGAGATATTTAAGACTTTCAATAAAAGGGTTAGTTTCCAACCATTAAGCCCCTCGAATTTTTCATTATTTAGCAGAGTAAACGACTGGAACTTGAATTTGTCA
The DNA here is from genome assembly GCF_000764305.2 of Hyalella azteca. Lineage (NCBI taxonomy): Eukaryota > Metazoa > Arthropoda > Malacostraca > Amphipoda > Hyalellidae > Hyalella > Hyalella azteca. The sequence continues at coordinate 518,275 of NW_025935295.1, read as the reverse complement.
GTAAAGAATTCATTGACCTGTTGTTAGTGCAGCGCTAAATAATTCACGAATGAAGCTCAAAGTCAGCACAAGTACCGACGATGATGATACCCATGATGCACTGCAGCATCAACAGGATGATGATGCAAGGGCTTCAAATCAGGCACGGTGAGGCCGGCCTGGTAGGCCTAGGCGTTCTTGACTGCAAGCTGCTGGTGAGTCTCGTTGACGAGGGCGCGAGCATGCAGAATTTTCTCCTCGTATTGCCTCCTCTCGCAGGTGAGATCTTCCACTTCACACCGCAGCCTCTGGATGTTGATTTGGGCCTCCTTCAACAGGTACTGATAGTGCGCTGGGTCTCCGATTAGCTTCCTTTCTTCTTTCAAAACTACGAACTACTCTGTGAGATGATTACGCAGGATGCATTGGTCTTCAGTTTGGCACCGCAACTCTTGTAATCTAGCATCTTTGTGACATAAATCAGCTTATGCCTCCTCCAACGCATCCTGCATGTAACATTCATCAGACTACAAGGTTTCCAATGTTGATTAGGCCTCGGCACACTGAGCCTGGAGCTGTTTCTCTATATGAATTAACTGTGCACGCTCTTCTTCTAAATGTCGCCACTCCCCCTCTCGTTGTCGACGAGTTTCCCTTGCGCCTCTCACTTGACTTGCTAACGCATCAACGCCATGTTAGAAATAATTTATTATCTCCAGTTCTTATGCCATGGCGATCGTCGGCAGGTATTAGCTTTCAAAACTATTAATTTCAGGGTACAGATGCTTGATGAATTCGGTGTTTGGAGTAAAATTACTGTGGATCGCTGCAGAAATACGTTCTCAGATTAGGCACCATCGGTATCCAGGATTCACGATTTTCCTTGATAATTTGCTGGAGGATAACGAAACGTATAAAATTGTGCTAACTTCCAATGTTGGATCAAGCGAAGTTTCAGATTTAGCAGGAAAGTATAATCAACTCAGCAGGTAAAGTTTTCAGAGGTATGTAAAATACCAGTATTTTCGACACAAAGCGATTGAGAAATTAAAAAAAATTACAATTTCGCATGAGCAGTTAATTGTTGCAACAATTTAAAATCACTGGATAAATTCAGCCATCAGTTGAATTATGTTTCAATTAAGGTATCCCATCTACCAATGTTTTCTGTGCATATGAATTTATAGTAAATACATATTTTTCTCAACAATAGACAGAAACTCAGCGTTTTGAAGGTTGACGCATAGCAGATATTATTCTTTAGTAGAGGTAAATCTTTAATCAGTTGAATTTCAGGAGCATTGATTGGTAAACAAAATTTCATATCGTTTAAGCTACATTAAAGAAGCGGATTTGATGCTTTGAATATCTAAATAAATAAAATCACTTAATGCGTAATGCGTAAGTCATTTGGCCATATATTTAACTAAAATTATTATTGAATGTCAGTGTGCGATAACATTGAAAGTCCAGCTTCACAAGACGATAGAGAACAAGATATGATACTTTGAAATCGATTGGGCAATGATGTTATTTGAAAACAAATGTAACCGATAAAATTCAATATGCAGCCTTTAGGTGGTTGCAACCGTCCTAGGCGATGGTCTTCACGTTTACTGACCGTTGTTCAATTCACACAAGGGCATGGCCAATGAAAATTTGGAATCGGAACACCAAAAATTTGATTCCAATGAACAGCAACATGTTCGCTAACATGGACACAGGCCACAGCCACAGGTTGAAGTTATTTTGCATCTAAGGCTGTAAAAGTTAAACATACCATTACGTAAAGTAATAAAGTATATTACGATTTAAATCGCACAAGGTTGCTTAATAATATGAGAATAAATTTGTCTAGCGTCTCCACGCCCCACCGTACTGGACAGCGTCGAGATCAAATGTGGCACGCGGTGATGGAGCGGTACGAAGAACTACTCAGATGGACAAATGCTTTGCGAGATGCGTTAAAACCTGCGGCTACAGTATATAGTATATGATTTTAAGAATATAATTATCATAAATTGTTTGCATTCTCATCATCACAAAGGTATCCCATGCAAGCATTCACTCGTTCACGATTATCTTTATTTATATTTTTCCAGATTTTATGATGGCAAAGATGAGAATGAAAAAGGAAAAGTAAACAATTTGAACAGGTGTTTGGCGATCATTTTGTCCATTTTCTTATAATTTAAACGTAAATCATTGTAAATCGCATAAATTCATGTCATTAAATCAAATATTAAATTGTGTTAAATTGTTCAAGAAATGCTTGTAATTAAATTCGCATTAGGTGGATCGGGCTGAGACGAAAATATTAAAATAATACATTAAAAAACAATATAAAAACCGAGCTGTTTGTAGATCACAGCGACCACTAATGAACCCGTGCCGCTATAACTGCTAAAAATGCGCAGTAATTCATCTCTCAAAGCCTCGTGAACATGACAATGGGATTATTAACTTCCACGTGGCAGAAGGAAATTTAATACATAATATTCGATTCACACGATCCAGTAATAAATAACAGAAAAAACAAATAGCCTTAAAATAAGTTTAAAGAAATTTATTTTGAAGAATGTGAGAACATATTCTCATGTATATGATTTTGCGAAATTTGTCTGCCAATCTCAAAACACGGCAGCGGCAATTGCAACAATTCAGTTTTACTACAATCCATTTGATGACAGAAGTTGACTCATTGCGTGCCCTTCCGCTCTGTGCAATTTATTATTAAATACATACGTACCTACATCGCATGCTCGAGCGAGCATGCAACCGTAATCTTTCTCAGTTGTATTGCTCACTTAAACTCACCCTCGCAGGAAATTCCAGCGTGCACTTTTACGCACAACTTGCTGCATATTCCGCTGAGGAACTTCAAGCAACGATGTTGAAGGCCTGTACTTAGAGCTAAGCTCTCTTTCCTAAGCTCGCTCCAGCTGCAGAGCTGAGGTGCTTATGCGTTCTGAATGCGATGTCTGCAGGTCGGGACATAAACTATCTGGACAAACACGTAACACGTGTGTTTATTCACAATCAAGAAACCTACTAAAATTTTGCGGAAAGTTTATTTTTTCAGGTAAGAATACGCGCAAGTTTTTTATGTCATTATTAATGATTGTAAATTTTATTTCGATATACTATTTGTGATTGTAGTATGATTTTAATTTTGTTTGCTGGAAAAGTGAACTGAAATATTATAAATACAATAATTTTGTAATAAATGACGCGAAAAAGATTGTAATCAAGGTAAAAAGCCGAAATATTATCGATTTAAGACGGATGCAATCAAGCATTTAACGTGCTACTCGTAAATTAGGTTGATTATTCATAAACGAAGAAGTACGATTGAGAGTAATCAAGGGTTTGAACGAATTTAAATCTAATTTTCAGTTCAGAAATACTAAATAGCGGAAAATTTCTCACGAAAATGTGTGAAAAATTTTCTTTCATTAAATATCTAGTTACCAATTCCTTGTAGCACGTGATATGCAAGTTCGCATGATTTTCTACAGTTCCCGTTCTATTTAGTACGATTTGGCTTTTGTGGTTTTGAGTTTTAAAAAATGTTGATCAAATAATTCAGAAGATGCTAAAAACTATTTTTAGCTTACATTCTATATAAATTTCTGTTAAAAGAAAAAAAAAGGTATAAAATTAAACAGAAAAAAGGGTATAAAATTCTGTTCTGTAAATAAAATCCTTTATTTTATTAATTTTGGATGAAATATGAGCGCTTACTAACTTTAGCATATAACCTGAATAGTGAGTGATTGGAGTATAAACTTCAGCGTCTAACTTGACAAATGATTGGGGTAACAACATCAGCATATAACCTGATTAGTGACTGGGCTACACATCCATGATGTCATTGCTACTTTCGAGGATCTGGATGTTAGACACCCTGGCTGCTGAGGCAAGTCCGGAGACGCTGGACCGGATATTACCAGCGTCAAACTGCCATGATGGATTGCAAGGCTTGCTTCACTGCATTTCAGATGCACTGCGTTCGAAGAATAAAAAGTTCATAATAGATGGTTGACACGCGCGTTAATTCCAGAACGTCACACAACGCGTCTTTGGAATATTTTTTGCATATTGAAGCAATGAATCTCGTGAGGTGAGGAGTAGTTTCGAAATGTATATGTTAATTTTAAAGCATTAGCATGGAAAGAATGAGAGATTTAGCGGTCACATTTTCATGGGTTATTTTCTTAAAAAATCTATGGGATGCATCGACTGAAACTTATGAAAAGGCTTGAACGCATAACAAATTAATTTTTTTACAAGTTAAATACGGCCTAAATTTATTTTGGTGGAATGACTTGAATCGTGAGGGATCTACAAAGTTATATTTTACAAAAGGCAATCATATGTTAATGATGCTGCTGTTTGATGTTGACAGTAAAGTTTACCAAGCCATAACAATTGAAACCATCACCATGTTTAAACAAGATATTCTAATTTAGTTATATTGAACCGATAAAAGAAAACACTTTATTCAAATAAGAGGTAAAATGGTTTATTCAAATTTATATTAAGTCTGTTAAGCTACAATATGTCGACCGTCTGTGTAGTTTGCACCTCTCAAAGAGAAACACTTTCGAGTGTCGAAAGATCCATTAAGGCTTTTTACTGCTATTACATCATCGATGTGCAGTAAGAGAGTAACATACAATTTCAAGAAGCAAGTTCAGTCTCGAAAATCAATTTCAATAAATAAAAAAGTCAATTTAGTACAGGTTCATATTAAAATTAACTTTGATTGATTTGCATACTGATAAAATAAAATTAAGGTTAAAGTTCTGGAATTGGAATGCATGATTAAGGGTTGTAGACAGTATTTTAATTTTACATTTAATGTAAACGCAAACTATGCCTCGTAATGCGTATAATGAAGCGGAAGACTCACACACACGTGATGTATTATACTCCCGTTTTTTACTAAACGATGTTATTTTTATATCTATTAAATCTTCCTTTGTATGACTAATTCTGGAAGAGGCTTGATTTTTTTATCAAATTTAAGAAGTGAGTATAACTTGAAGAGAGCTTAATAACTTTAATAACTTAACCTGGTCCAGAATTTATTTTTCGGATTCTAAATTAAAGTAATAAAGGATGAACTGTTGATTCATATATAGATTCAAATATAATTGTTGATTCAAAATCAATAGCATATTTGAAATTTGCCAAAGAACAAAAATTTCCAAAACACAAAAGCAATAGCATCTTTGGAATTTGCCCGAAAATTTCTTAAAAATAGATTGCAGAGCTCATCCAATGCTATTCCGTAAGTTAAAATCTTCAATGTTTAACTTCATTAGATTTTTCATTTACGCTGCAAATCAAATATTAATTGAGTTTTAATATTGCATCTTATATTATATTTTCCATTGACCTTTACAAAATTCATAATTGTAGAATTTTCATTCCATTTCATTTCGCTGCTTCTTGATCAGATAGCACTCAGCTGCTGTTATGCATTGTCTTAATGCAACTCCACAAATAAATCAGTAAATATCTTTGTTTTGCCTGCCTACGTGCAATATATGTAGTTAAATATGAAATTAATAAGAACAAACTGTCAGCATTTGGTGGTTACCTGCAAACTATGTATTTATGTATGATTCATGCATGCGCTCACTACTATTATCACTCGTCTTGAACTTATTCAACGTCATAAAATTTCTGTTCGCATAATTCGTGCTTGCATGCGATCGATGAGAGTGTGCAAACATTAACTGGTAGAAGAGAGTGCCTGCTGGGAAGCACTTCAATACTGTGATTAGAAATTCGGTTCTTTGTATGGTCTTATAAAGAACGGTTTGGGATCCAGGGGGTATATATATTGGCTCTTGTATAGTGACGGGGGGGGGAGGTGTTGGTGTTGTGACACTTGTAGGGTGCATGGGACACTTGTATAGACGGGGATATAGTGATGGTTTGTAAAATGATGGGGAGTATAGTGTCACGGGTGCTCGTAATAAAGCACGTGCAAGTGTAGCGCTGATTCAAGTCAGCCACGCTGTCGCGCGCCAAGAGCGAGGGATGGAGTTTGCTGTTGACGGAAAAGCTGTTTGCTCATGGATATTACATTATGGTTATCTAGGGAGCCCGTATTAGCTCAGTGTTAAGAAGACAAATGGTTGAAATTAAACTGCAAAAACATCTCCAAAAATGGATAAGCGCCATAAATTTCATTTGGGCGAGGGCTGCTAGCGAGAGGAAAAGATGATTTCAAGTTTGAACCTCGGCTTAAAATTTCACGCCATTTCTTAGGACACTGCATGACTGATGGACGGATATAGATTATTTCTAAAAATGTACCATTGGATGCATCACTTTTATGGCATAAATAATTTGTTCAAGCTTTGGACTGTTTTAATTTGCATAGTATGGCGCAACTAAAGGTATAAACTTGCGTTATGTTTACACAGGCTTTGTTAACTTCCTAAATAAATGATGCACGAATAACAGATGATTATGAATTTAAAAAATTGTTTTATGGAGAAGTTATTGATTCTGAAACTGGGAAGTTATTACTTCAGATATTTTCTATAATATTTTTAACATGAGAATAATCTTGTTACTGCAACATGTTGAATAGCCCACAGAAGTTTCGTTTCCACAAACTTTTAGAATTGGCATACGTAAATAAATATATAGCAGAAAATTGGGACGAAAGACGACCTATAATTTCCTGAAAATAGTATCACCATATTCAACTTTATGTCAAGTATTTGTTACCTTATGACAGGCTTCATCAGAATATTGTTGTTCTTCATTTCAAAAACTATGTGAAAAATGTGTATGGTTTTATTATAAATGTACGAGGCAATATTCTCGTCTATGGTCTATTTTCGATTGTCCCAATCTTTAGATTATTTCTATTTAAATCGATGAATGCGCGTGATTTATCAAGCGTCAGCATGAACGATCCATCTATCGTTTATATTACGATAAACAGTCCAGTCACAGAAATTGAAATTTAACTATAAGACTAAATTTTTCAGTAAATAATGTCCGGGATTTTCAGAAAATAATGTCAAATAACTGATTTTTTAGCAAATTAAAAAAATAGCAATATCTGACAGCAAACTGGTGATGCACAGTAGGCTATTTGAATCAATTTAAACTGTCATTAGCATTACCAGATTGTGACTGCATTATTATTATTAAAGCCGCATCGCAAAAAAAAAATCGACTGATGTATAATCCTTTCGCATTTGTTGAATTGCATTGAAAATTTTCACCTTTTCTAACATAGGCAGTAGCTCGAGCTCAAGCGAGAAACCGTTTATTGCTTTCGGAAAATTTTCTGGCGTATATATATACAGTGTCGGAGCTTCAGCGAGCCGAAGGAAAAGGCATAGAAAGGAACTCCGGAATTTACACTTTAATTAAAAGTGCATGTAAATGAAGGGCTCTGTAACAGCGTGAGGAGTGAAGACGATGTGAGAAGCGCAGCGCCAGGTGCTTCGGCCGCCTTATTGTACAGCCGGGTTATTCACGGAAACTTTCTGTTTTGTATTTCACATCAAGCAGTAAGATGCTGTAGAAAAAATCGGAAAGTATTTCATATTAAAGGTAAGGTCATGAAATTTTGTATTCCGCCTAGTTAGTTGCCACTAGAATTGGTCAAGTGAGCAGCGTGCGTTTGCTTTTCAAATGGCCGTTTTGCAGAGTTGTCTCTGATTGAGACCACATTTTGCAAAGCTCCGCATCTCCTTGAGAGATGTCCTTCTTCGGCCAGCTCTATTCCCTGATTTGGCTCCGTGTGATTTTTTATTGGGTTATTTAAAATCAATTATATGCAATGATCGACCCTGCCTAATTTGAAGAACAACATATGTCAGGCCATCGCCACGTGCGCGTCAATATGTTTCAGGTAGTTGAACAGAACTTCAAAAATCGACTAAATGATACAAATATTCAGATAATGACTTTTTAAATAAGATTTATATTTTAATTATATATTTTCTAGTTATATTTATTGAGATTTCATATCAGGAGGTTTCAGTGAATCCCCCCCATAACGCCTCAATCTAATTTTTACAGTGTAATTCCTGGTATTTCATATAACGAACAACAAATTACCAATTAAGCTTACGTATCAAGAATTTAAGTGTGAGGGCAGGAGCCTATATAGGACCTAATTCATTCGCATGGATGAAGTTAGTGCTTGAATGGGGAAAAAATTGAATTCTTTTTTATTTAAATTACAATTCATTTTACTTTACTTATTAACATTACAAAAATAATCAAATAAATAAAATTTGCGAGTAAGATTGCAGGCATGAGATCATACTCGATTCGACTAAAGTTGAGTATAAGTGAAGGCATAAGGTTATGGTAACTGAAAATCAACATAAATAGTTTTTCAAATATCAATGTATAAATCTTGGCAACCACGAGGCAAAAATACAAGTGAAGCAATTTCAATAAAATAACTTTAACTTCCTTAAGCCACAAACACCAAATCTTCTCCGCGCAGACCGAACGTTTTCCCAGCTTGAAATCTGAGGCATTGCCGGGCTGAAGATACTCTTTCTTTTCCGGGCATTCGAGAACACAGGTTTTCTGGAGAACGACAAAAGCGCCCCGACCCTTTCCCTCTCAGGAATAAGGAGCGATCGTATACGGGGGGCCTCAGCCCCCCTGATGGATCTGCCACGTCTTCGTCCCTAATGGACTTTTGACAGAAAGAAAAATTACGAGCACACAGCCTGGCAGCACCTACTATACGGTGAGTGTAATTTCATTACAGTCACCCCTTAAATAAATTTAGTAAGACAACATATGAAGCATCAACTGACAGCTGAACACCTCATGCGTGTGTTCATAAACGACACCTGTCCGAAGAATGTATGGAACTTTCTTAATGTGGAGATAAATTGAGCTGATATTCATAATTGAATGATTACGTTCAGATTGTGCTATTCTTCGTTTGATTGTAATTTACTTATATAACCGGGAAATCTTCAAAAGATCATACTACAAAATGTAAATCTTATCTCTATCTCATATTCAATCTATTATTATTTTATTTTCTATGTATATTTATAGAGGATTGATGGTGTCTTTATGTCCACGTCAAGTTAAGGACTTTCTGATGCTTCGGCACAGCTGGCAATTGAGCGGACTTTATCAGTAGCTTGCTTACGTCATGTGTATGCATTTCCAAAAACGGTGAACATGCAGTAATCAATCTCATGATGATATTGTTGAGCACGAATTATGAATTACAAATAAAAATATCTACAATTTCAGTATTTATTTACCTAGAATATACTATTTTCAGCAATGTATTAAACATACTCAACATTGCAATTTTCGACGAGAAATTATTCTTCAACAATACTGTTCAGAGTACAGATCAAGTTAAACAATAACGATGCAAATTAGCAGGAATATACCCATCTTATTTCTGTCCCTGATTAAATTGGAGAGCATGAGAAGTAGCGCATGGCAAGATTTGCGGTAACTTCTGCAATGGAATGTTATTTGTGGCCTTGCAATATTTATGGCATCGTAGGTAAGCAAAAACTTGGTATTTTGCAATTGATGTCTTTTAGAAAGCCTATTATCTCCTTAATGTCCCCTGGGAACAGCCACAAGCTCGGCCGCGAAATCATTAAATTCTGGCTACTTTCGTAATTTTGAAGCTTATCCCATTTTAATGTCTTTCAAATGAGGGATGCGCAAAACTTCAAGAAAAATGGCCCATAAATTCCCTGTTGTACAGGGAAAAAATTATGGGACTTGGGGAAAGTTTTCCGTTGAAGCCCGACTTCGCTCCTCTGTCCTGGGCCGGCCCGGTGGGAACGCGGTCGGAACAACCAACTAATGAAATACGATTTAATTTTTACGAGTTGAACAATTTGAATATTGGTTTCTCGGGATCTATAGGCTTTTGCTGGAGCTGAACGTTTCGAATAAGAGCCTTAATTACCGTCGCTTGCATTTTTTTCATAAAAAGGCAGATTAGTTGTGTCGAAAAGCTATGAGGATGTCTGTGAAAAGTTACTCAAATGCTTGCTGATTATCTTCATGATTATTGTGAAGTTCTTCCAAGAATTATAAACTATCAAATAATAACTACTTAGAATATAACTCCATTTTCCGAAGATATATAAAAAATTACCAAATCGTATTATCAGTAAAAATTGTGAAAATAATAATATTTCTCGACTAGAGTCCTATAGTTGCCGCCATGTCATCAGGTTCCATAGCATTTAAAACACCACCGAAGAAGCTAAATAAATGTACTCTATTGAATAGATGTAAAACATGACGAAAATGAAGAGAAATAAAAAGTCATTTTGATGTCATGTTCGAAATTTCCAAGAATATAAATCACAAATTTGGAATCAAAAGAGCATAATAAGAATACATTGAACAGTAGTGGACATTAATCTTCATAAATTTTAGTGCTATGTGAAAACTCTCAGTAGAAAATTCATTATACTATATATAACATTTGCTTTATATATAATTATATATAACATTCGCTACTGATTATATATTTCCCTTAAACTTCATATCGAGCTAGTTGAGCGAAAAGCTTAAATATCGTATCTATGTCTAAGATATCTTCACTTTGAAAAGTTGTTCGTACATTATTCGCAGTTTGGTTTGGAAATAACATGAAATGTTATTAGTTATATACAAATAAAAAAAATTATCCGAGATATCTTGAATCTAAAGTTATATTGCTTAATTTCTCAAAAAGAATAAAATGTAAAATTCTAAACTACAACAAAAAGCATTCCATACTCGTGGCCGTCGTAAGTTCAAAGATATTAAAGGCAACCCCACAGCAAGCAAAGAATTGTTTCGATATCATGGAGATGACGGAGGTTTATCTTCTTACATGTGACGATTTTATTCTGCGTAAGACGTCATCATAAAAAATCAAATGAAAACTTTTAATATGAGTACTAAATTATTTTCACCGCCTTTCAACACTTCGACCCACTCGTACAATTTACATAAATTCTTGCTATGATTTAAGTGCTCTTATATGGTTTTGGAGAAATGATGCTCCTAAAAGGTTCAGCGCAATAAAGTAAGGCTTTAAGAAGGTGTGAAATTTTTTTTCAATCTATTTATACTTTTTTCAATACACAGTGGAACCTGAAGCCAATAGCATTTCCTCAGATCACATCTGCGCCGGAAGAACATATCTGTCTTCGTACTGAATTGCATCCCAAATTTTAATTCCACAAGCTCTTGCGTTATTCACATTTTGTGAGGTTTCTAATTCATCGTAAATGTAAATTATTATCTTAAATATTGACCAAGATAAAAAAGAAGAATTCAGAGTATCCCCGAAGTACGACGTTTGTAAATTTGTCCCAGAATTTCAAACAGAACCAGAGCCTCGAGATTTCCAAAGCCGTCGCTAGCGTCGCTTGCTGTTAAATGACAAGTAAACAGGGTCACGTGCCCGGGACTGTTCACTTGATTGGCCACACTTGTGTGAGCGACGTCGATGTGAATGCGTATAATGTGAACGCATTGCCTTTGTTCCGAAGACGACAAGAACACAAAGACAAACAAGAGCTTAGAGAAAATTTAAAGTTGCTACAGTGTTCAGTTGCGATGAAAACGTGCGTCATTAAGTTCCGGCTAAAGTATAGGTTTTGTTTGATTTTTAGCTCTCCATCCGTCGTGTTGATATTGATTATGGACTCAAGTTTTCCTACGTTTTAGTTTTAGTTGTAAAATTTGTTATCGGTGAATGAGATAGCTTTCAGGTACGGGTTTCTGCCGTACGAAACTCGATACCAATCGATGTGCTAATAATATATATAGTAATATAATATATAGTCAATTATATATCGTATAAATAGGTTATTTAAGCTCATTATACCCGTAAAAGTGAAAGGATGATGCTCGGGCCTAATGGAATATTACTGAACATATTTTAGTAATAATAAATATTATTATTTCTAAAATATGTTCAGATTAAAAATTAACATCTCTAGATAACCCGATCATGTGAGAAACAAAAATAAACAAGGCGATTCATAATTGACTTCTATGCTATAGTCTTGAATTAGTACAGTCCTAAAAAATTAACTTTCTTCCAAGATTGCTGCAGCGGAGGCCGCAATTTTGCCTGCGAGTAATTGACCTCGGCGGGCTGTCCAATAGAGCTAACTTGCGTACTCGGGTAATCAAAACAATCTAACTTAGATGGATGTTTAGGCGCTCCATGACAAGCAACTCCAGAACAAAAGCTTTTAATTACTCATATCGACCAGGCTATTCAGCAGGGGCTAAATCCACCCACTCGTGCAAACATGCCAGGGATGCGAGCGTTGCCAATATAAAACTGCTGTTTGAATTACTCTTTTCTTGGGTATTTTCAGGTGGCCAACATTGTAGTTTGGTAAAATTAATTCGTGAATCAGCTTGGCTGAGAATTAACAGATTTCTTGTCTCAGAATACGCCAGGAAATTTGAACAGCTTAGTAAGATTACGGATGATGGAAGATGGAAGATGATGGAAGTTTGAAGAAAAAATACAACTCAGTACTCACTGCAGTGAGTGACAGAGAGCGCATTTTCTCGTCGACGAAAACGTGAAGTCCCGGACGGACGGACGGACGGACAGACACACGGACAGACGGACGGACATGACGAGCACAATAGTGCATTTTACCATAAATGAGAAAATGCGCTAAAAAGAGCTATAATGTGGATGCTCAATATCATACATCGAAATCCAACGTATTTTGGTTAGAGATTGCTTCCAAAATATGAACTTTGTTTTTATTTGTGTAAAGAATATGGGTAATACATACTTAATTGATGGTTAATTTATCTTGCACGGTTTCGAAACGGTTTGTATACCAAGTCCCTGAAGTCCAAAAGATTTCAATTAATTCAGAGTTTTAATCGTTAACGATACAACTGAAGAAGAAATGTGGAAACCGGAAGAAAATTTGGTTTATCGAAGTTAATACGTCGTTGTTGTCAACATCAAATGCTTTAGAAAATATTATCAAGCTCCTCATCAAAATTTATTATTTTGTACACAGCCACTTATTTAAAAAAATATAACGCAGTACTCACTGCAGTGAGTGACAGAGAGCGCATTTTCTCGTCGGCGAAAACGTGAAGTCACGGACGGTTAGACGGACATGGCGAGCCCAATAGTGCATTTTTTCATAAATGAGAAAATGCGCTAAAAACATAAAAAATAATATCAGAGACGTAAAGAATATAAAATTCCTATAAGACTATAGTTTCATTCTCCACAACTGTCTGAACGGATCGGCACTCACCTCGTCTGATGTTGGACTTCAGGTTGTTCATTCTCTAATAATAAAGCTTATTATGAATCCATTTGTCATCAAACTTTTACAAATTAACCTATAAATATGAAAAGAAACGTTTAGTTCTTGACCTGAGAACTCCATCAACGATGAGGTATAATATTTCAACGACTTAGTGCGACCTAATCCTAATTTATTTGACAATGATTTGTGAGTGAAAGAATAAAAAATTCTTTAGTAATATATGTATAGTGTAGAATGCTAGCAAGCTGGGTCGACTTAGAATTAATTTGGAAAATATAACTATGATTATATGTCTTTCACTGAAATTAATTATCATGACTATTTGTTAAATTATTATTTTACACACAAAAAAAACTTGCTTAAAACGCATAAATCAGTTTTGCTTCACTACAATTAAATGTAATACGTCAAGTTTGGATTAATCATTTGTGAATTTTAATTTATTTTTGTTCTGAACTAATAATAGTTCATTATAGTTGATTGAAATATCCTCGTTTTCTGTAAAGACAAAACATTCCACTTTTACAAGACAGTATTCCTTAACGAAAGACTCACTGGAAACCTGTGTGACCACCCCGCATCTCACTCACCTCTATTGTGCTGCGAAAATTCAGAGTCGCAAAGTTTGATAATGGATGCAAATGGACGATCCAAAACAGACGGGCTATTCTGCAGGAGTTTTGCACAACCCGCCTCACTAACAGAAATGAGTGAGACATTGTCCTAAAAGCGATGCACTTTTTTGCCCTTGTTTATGTAATCCTGACCCAGTTTGACCGGCCAAAAGGGCGTTTCAATACCACGTCTGCACTGTGCCCACGTCCCCTCCGCGCTGTTGTTTAGAAAGTGTGTCACTATTTGCACACTATGACGCATTAATTTTTCTCACAGCTACACGGGCCACGTGGATGGCTTGAAAACATTTATAGTTAGCACATCCTGTGCAGTGCTTGAACATTACACTGCAAGCGCCTCTCGAATGCTTCAAACGCCTGCCAAAGTCGTTCTAAATGAGAAAAGTTTGTGACGCTTTTAAAATTAGGTTTTCATGAATGCCACTCAGCACATAAATTCGAGTCGCTGCTGCTGGCTCGTGCAGTTTAAAACTAGGGTACTTGGAGATGGTTGTGTATAGTATGCAAAACTGTTACAATTGCTGCATGATTTGGCCTGATGAATGATTGTTTTGCGTGAAAAATGGAGCAAATTCTGAACTCCGAAACTAACTTCCTTTTTGGGGCGCATAATATTTCCCTTACAAACTGGCACTGCGCTCGATCTCCTTCCTTGAAATCGTGAGGAGAGTAACTTGTTGATGGAGTCTAAATGTTTAATATAACAATAAAACTTGGACAAAAACTCCATATCCTTCTATGCCAGCAAACAAATAAACGTGGCTTGATTCAATGAAGTGCTTGAATATTATATTGCTGAAATTTATACAAGATTCGTAAATTGTCACACGACTGCATCTGCTACACATATCTTCTTCTATATCGGACTCTTTAACCGATAAAAATGTGTAATTTTATACTAAATACATTATCATTTATCCAGAGAAGTGACTTGAATAAAAAAAGGCCTGAATAATTAGCGAATTTCTCGTGAATGTAAGTAATTGATGAAGCGAATGTAGCGAATTGATGAAACAAAGACGGTAATGAGCAGAAGGAGAGCTGCAGTGGGTTTAAGCTTTCACTCTTAAGAATGAGCCTCACAAATTGAATGAGGAAATTAACGGAGAAGCTCTAGGCAAGTTACGTACGTGTTTCATTTAAGAGAAGGAAGCTGTCTTGCAACTCGCTCTCAAAATTGCGGCCAAGAAGTTCCGTGCGCGCGAAGAGTCTTCTTCCATAGAGTCCCGAAAATTTGACGCCCGTGAAAAACTTGCGCAACTCGAGAAGCGTCTTTGGAGAAATGACCACTGCGAGACAAAGACTTGGAATTTTTCCCCGTAATTTGTGTAGTAAATTTCTTGGTGATTTTACTTTTTTGCTTCTCCATCAGATAGCATTTCAGATAGCAGCACGTAGAGCTTTAAAAAAGGTTCGTTTGACCTTCTGCTAAAATTGTGCTAAAAAGATGATAGCTAAAAACAACATATAACATAATTTCGAAGGTAGTCAAGCATAAACACCAGGATCCATCAATATCCAAATTTTGAAGGCTCTCCACCATGGTCAAGCAAACATTTATGATCCTAACAGCTGCATCGTCCAGCTATCGTTTGCGCTGCAATAATTGATCGGAAACTTCAAACTTTTTACTTCGGCATCCTTTGCACAAATAATTTCTGCATCAATTTATTCATATATGAAAAATTACCCATTCTTTTGCTAATTGTACTTTAATAACGAGTAAGTTAATTACAATCTTATAGGTGTGTATTTTACTCAATAACTAACTATTTTCACCCAAATTTACGGTTTGAAGAATAGCTGATCAAAATACATAATTATGTTCACTCTGATTTGAGACAAATTATTTTGAAAAATTTTCTTGATACGAAACAATCCGCGAAAACAAATATGCTAATCTAAATTCTCACTTTGAGACCTAAAATACTGTGGGAACGCTGTGAATACATAAAAAATTCAAGTCTAAGAATGGATCACCCATCAAATGGAAAATTTCCACGCGAACAACTCATGGCAAGAAAAGCTACGTTTATACACAAGCCCAAGTCTGATAAGCGCGGCTAATTAAGAGAGCAGAATCCTTGGCTCGCTGCTCACCGACTATTTAACCGTTCGCTAAAAATTCTCACTCCAGTTTAATTACTTTCGCCTAATTTGAAGCTCCTGACTTATAAGTTTCTAATTGGTTTGACACGAGAAAAAATCCTAATCGTTCGGGATACATAAAATTCAAAGAACGGTCAAAATTAGGGCATCTTCGAAGTTAAAAATCTCCACAAAAATTCTCTGCTGAGAAGGATTAACGTTGTCAGTGAGCAGAAACTCTGCTCCACCACCTGCGACTTTTCTCAACTCTACCTGTCGAGGATTTGTCTAATTTTCATATGTAATTATAATACAATTTTGACGGTAAGAGTTATTAGTACTTTGCACAATAAAATTATTTACCGTAAAATCGAGTTTGAATCGATTTAACGTTTATTTTTGGTCACGTTGATTATTGAACGAACAATATCAGACATTTCAAGGTTTCCTTCTGAAAACTGAAATAAGGGAGATGCATATTTTTTAAGACTGGTTCAGAGTAAATTATTGATTGAAGAGCCAATTAAAATGTCTTACACATTCGTTCAATTCCAACGCATTTTCTGTTTCTAGTATGGATCGACTCCATGGAAACGTGCATTAATGTATTCCTTGTTATGTTGAATGTACTCCAAACTTACGCACATATCTGTAAAGCATCAGAGAATAAATTTTGAGTTATCGTGTATAAATGTACATTATTCAACAAAGTGAATAGCTTATAATTATCATAAAAGTTTGTGAATGCAAGTCTGATATGGCAAAAAAACTCTGCAAAGGTGTCAATAATTTGTTGCGAGAAAATGTTTCCCGCCCGCTTTACGATCCTGCAGTGTAATGCTCAGTGTTTTCGGTGGCAGTGTTCGTGTTCGGTGTCTTGCTAATATTCATTACTTAAAAAATCATCTGCTGACGTCAAATTTATGAATACATGGAAGAAGGAGTAGCTTTTCGGTGAGTAAAAGTACATATTTAGAATCTATTTTAGAATCTAGAATCATATTTAGAATTTAGAAAGTACGCTCACGACTCATCTCTCATTTATGTGTGTATTCAACTATATACCTTCAATCTGTCAATCATTGCAATTTTTAACAGTTAAGAATTATATCACACAAAGAGTTCATTGTTCACAAATGCAAAAATCGAATGTACTTGTTTTATTATATATTTAATCGGGAGCTCCACCTTCCAGCATCACCTTTAGAGACGGCATTCATGCATGGTTGAATTACGCCGATTTTAACCTGTGCGTTGAATTTTGATTTTTCGTGTAGTATTGTTAATATTTTTTTGTGAAATTTTTATTATTATTTAATTGCTGTTGTATGTAATACTCATCTACCGTAAATGGCAGCTAAGCTGCCTCGGTCATCATCAGGATTACTAGAATTTGAAACAAGAACCAACACCAGGGGCCACGGCTATAAACTAAAAAAACAGCGTTGGAACACATCCATGCGACAACATTTCTTCTCGCTTCGAGTCACCGACATATGGAGCAGCCTCCCTGATAGCATCGTTGAAGCTCCGAGTATGAACATCTTCAAAAACAGACTAGACGAAGCTATGCAGGAGCATATGTTTAGTCCTAGAATGCCTAGCAAATTACGGACCAGGCAATAAGTCCAGCAGCTATCTCAATCAATCGTCAGCTATGGAAAGATCGGGTTACAAAGGCCGGATCCCTTGTGAATCAAGTCACGAAAAATTCAAGAATCGGCAACAGGCCATGGGCCTATTTCTTCAGTGCCGACATTTCTATTCTATTCTATCATCATGTCGCAAGCATGCAAACAAAAAGATTTATCCAATGAAGAAAATTGTGATAAGCAGCAAAATATGTTTTATATTGATACGCGACAACTTATACTGGAAAGTGGCGACTTGCGGCCATGACAAGTCAGGCCAAGTAACTAATTTTATTGGTGACAATTTTTGTGAAATTCGCTGGCAAATTACAATGCATATTGCTCATTGAAAGTGGATTTTCGAGAAATAAATTTGTTTTCGCCGAACATGAGTTCCAAAAAATTTCTTAAAATATAATAGATGTTGCTGATGATGGCGCATGCACTGTGTGAAAACAAGGCATGTTAATCAATATAGGAATAATTTCTTAAAACAAGAAATTCCTTATCAAAAGTTTCAATACACATTTTTTATAATCAAGGGTTCTCTTCACAAACAGCAAAGGTGCTTCCATTTCACCATCTTCGTCAAGTTTGAATAATCTAATTATCTATTTTTAGTACGTACCAACGGTCATTCAAGATTAGTAAACATAAAAAAATTCCAATGGGTTTAATTATTGAAAAATTTCGGTGTTGTCATAATGATTATAGAATATCGTTGTAACAAGGGAAAACAATTAATGTTCACCCGTATATCCATAGGTGTTTTAATGTGAAAATGATCCATTTCAATCGAAAAAAATTGTGAAGAAAAAAAAATAAATTTTGTTCGTCTAGAAATCGAAGTAAAATGAAACGAAAAAAAATTACCTAACTCACGTACTCGTAAATGTGATTAGCGATTTTCCATAAAAACAGTTTCCGCCGTTGACGGACAAATTGATTTCGATTTTCTTGAGAAAGATCTTTCCTCATTCGTTAAGAAGCGTCGAGCAACTTTGCGAGGCCGTGATCCAGTTCGCTGTTTTTTCTTAGGTTGGGTTTGTGCGCTTGGCTGCGCTGCCTAATTGTTTCTGAAGACGCGTGAAAAGACCGATTAAATCAGGAAAATCCATGTACGTTTTTTTCCGAGTTTCAGAATCACTGGACTCCGTCTGTGCGCCACACACGTGGCAGATACAACTCCGGTAGAATTTGAGTTATTTCTTAGTTTTTGTAGCACAATATTTTTTATTAATTCAAATTTTGAGCTTTTAATTTGCTTTATTTGCAAGATTGCACATACAGAAGTTACAGGTGAATTTGAAATTCATTTTTAAAATGTTTAAATGTTAAATAAATTTCCGTTAATCGAGAATTTTTCATTATTCAATCCAGCATAGTAGTTGGAAATTGTATAAAATGCGTCAGCAAGTCTGATAAACTGAACGCACTGTTTATATAAACTGAGCTGACATTCAAGCTAATATATTTGGGCAGATATTTAAGTTAATGCTTTCGAATCATGCATGTGAACAAACATCTGAGTTGCACGAACATCAATATCATGTGTTAGAACATGAGTTCTAGAAAGCTCGTGCATTTGAGCATTCATTTATAAGCTCATACATTTGTATCCCTAATGGGCTTCTTTATTCGAACTTTGTTATTTTTTTCTGTGCAATTCTTCATTTGAGCAAAATTTTAATTGCAAAAATTTAAGCGGAAGTTTTTTAAAATACAAGTGCTGTGAAAATTACTCAGAACCCTTTATTACGGCTTAGACGACTTAGGGAATCGTTCAGAAATACGTCTTTTATAATTGGAAATTGTTTTTTGTTTGATTGCAGCTCAAGAAACTTATTCTATAATTCGTCATTTAACCAAAATTAAATACTTGAAAGCTGTAAATATTTATCCTGATCTTAGGAGCAACTCAAACAAATGTAAAAAATACGAGTACTTTGTCGTTTTCAAACGCTCTTTGAGAAAAATTACCGAGCTAAATAAGTCAATAATTTGAAAAAAAATTAAAAAGCCTAAGCAGTGTCGTGAAATATTACTGAACGCGTGGCTTGTTGACATGACTGTACCCACGGTCCTGTAACCGCGGCTGAGTTCTTTAACGAGTGTTTACACGCTGGGCAGGTAAAGCCCATTATCCTCTCATTAATTGTCCTATTCAATAGGAAGAGGCAAGACGCACCGCATGTAATTCTTGTATCTCGCCCCACGAGGAGCTCGGTCTGAGACTGACTGTGAAGGATACCTCTTAAAGTGTCAACTTGTTTGGGACACAACAGATCATCCCCGTTGGTGGTCTGTTGAGGATAACAAGGAAACCGCCGAGATCCTTGTGAGTTTTGGGCCTGTGCCTGCGAGGTGACGTAAAAAATATAGGCCTATCTCACGAGGAAGATAATGAAAGTGAAAGTTTTCCGAGGATAATATTTTGCATAATGACTTGGCAGGAGGTGAGAAATAATTCGATGTACTGTAGATAATAAACGAAAAGCTTTATAGAAGGTGAAAACAAAAGCAAAACCAGCGTAAAAAAACAACTGTTAAATTATTTGCTTATTCCTTTTAATGATTATTTCGGTAATTTCTTCTCAAAACCTTGTCGCTTTTTACTTGCACGGCTTGAGAGTCAAAGCAAAATCATTTCATTTCATAGAATTGTATCATTCTACTTTTTAAATACTATCCTCAACTATTTCATGCTCTAATATCTTTCTCAGCTGATAACTATACCATTTTTAACCCAAAACTTGCTGCATTTTAGGCAAATGGCGAAATGTTAATGCTACAACGTTGCGTATGAGTTGATTTCTTTAAAATAATGCTTTATTAACGTCATTTCAATGTCCGATGTCCGGGGGTTGGTTTTGTTAGAATTTTCATCCTCGTAACGCAAGGAGGGGACGGGCTGGCGTCACCCCCGACTTGCACCGCCTGGGGTGTGACTGCCACTAAAGGCAATTGTTAGCATATTTTACTTGACAGATCTTGTGTGGTAAACGCCTGTACGATCCTCGGCAGATCTTGTGTGGTAAACGCCTGTAAGATCCTCGGCAGATCTTGTCATAGACCTCGTGCTGTTTGGACCCTTGTCTGAGATCTACACGATACTAATGTGGTCGCTCAGGGGTTTCTTTTGAATAATAATAGAGAGAACATTTATTCATTCAACCAATTTGCTTTAATTTATATGTAAACAGGCTTAGAACAATTATTTAACATTTTATTGTGGGGTAAGATGATTGGGCTAAATTATTATTGTCACTTTTCTACTTGAAGGGCTTTTTCTTCGACTTTTCAAATGTATTCAATGCCTTCAAATAATGTTTTAAGATGAAAGTTATTTTACTGCGCGGTTTTTCTTTCGTTTGTTATTCCTTGTGAATTCTGAAAATTGCTTTTCATGCATTGTGTCGCATAGAATTTTCCGTTTTCAGTGAAATACTATAAACGACTTGATGTGAATCAAAGTGATGGTATATGCAGCACTGATCTTAACTCATTAAATAACAAAAATAAGGACACGGGTGAATTTTTATATTGATTTAATCACGTCATATTTTTTATTACTGCAGTAAAATAAGAAGTTGAATACTCTGTCTTAACCTTGTGATAACGTCCTAATTTGGAGTGGTTAATTTGATTTATAAGTTCCTCATAAAAAATGAAAATAAAATATATATAAATTAAAAAATATAAAAGTTTATGATTCCAATTGAAAATTTTCGAGCCTGACGTATCAGTAATCAAATGTACAGAATACGCAAGTGTCCCATTCAGTGCACTGCTGAAATCCGTCGTCAGAGATATGATTTCATTAATAATTTCTGTGTAGGAGGCAATGGCAAAACCATTTCACCACTCGATTTGTATCAAATTTGTCTGGTCGATAAGTTATGAAACAATTTACATCCTAAAAGTTATTAAATGAACCTTACGAACGTTATAATAATACTTAGCAGTAGTAAGGGTAAGGGTTATAGTAGTAAGGGCAAAATGTGGAAACGAATCATTTTTCACGTGCGATAATAGCAATGGGCTATCAATGGAGTCTTGGTCTCCAATAGAGACTTCTGAAGCACTGCGCTATAAAGACCTAATGAGATCTCCAGACCCTTTCATAGACAGCATATCAAACATATAAAAATGCTATAAAACCAATACACTTCTTCTGACGAGTGGGTAATTCCAAGAACTGGCAGACTTAGAGCAAATGTTTGAGCTTCACAAGTTTTCTCGACAGCGAGCCGCTTACGGCGAGCAACGAGTGAGCATTCTGCCGCTCACAGGAATGTGAAGGGAATGCTCGATAGTATGTAACTAATTCGCGGTAATGAGCTTCTTACCACTTAACGCTGGTGCAAAGTTATTCTTAACTGTGTGTGTAGGAGGTATTTCTATAATTAATGCATATTTTCCCTAAATTTCCTTAAAAAAATCATTGCAGGTTTATTTAAGCATCAAAGTCTCGATCTTAGTTTCATGTTGCTCTCTGTGGAATAATTTATTTTGAACCCAAGTGAATCGGTGTTTAATTCAATGGTATTGAAAAGTTAATAGTTTTTGCTTTAATCGATTCAATTATGGAATCCATGATTCTGGTTATATTCAGCATTAACAGCTCGTAAATAGCAGAATTCGTGATCAACTAAAAAACTTGAACACATGAAGTATAGCAAATTAAAGTGTATGTAGGAGTTATTTGAACGCAGATTCGTGAAGTGAATTCCCCCGATTTCATACTAGAAAATAATTGCGATCAGAAGCACAGTGTTGATGATGTGATCACGGCGCTTGAAATGAGCGAGAAGCAGGAAAAATTCTCCTCTGCCATACAAAATGCTAATAAAAAAGGGTTCTTAATTATTGCAGCAAATGAAGTTCAGTTGAGGGGTTCTTATCGCAGCTGGTGAAATTCAGTAAAGGGGATCTTAATTATTGGAGCTGGTGACCTTCAGTAAAGGGGTTCTCAATTATTGAAGCTAGGAAAATTCAGTAAGAGGGTTCTTACTTATAGGAGCTAGTAAAATTCAGTAAAGGGGTTCTTACTTATTGGAGCTAGTGAAATTCAGTAAAGGGGTTCTTACTTATTGGAGCTAGTAAAATTCAGTAAAGGGGTTCTTACTTATTGGAGCTAGTAAAATTCAGTAAAGGGGTTCTTACTTATTGGAGCTAGTGAAATTCAGTAAA
This sequence comes from Hyalella azteca, assembly GCF_000764305.2. Classification (NCBI taxonomy): domain Eukaryota; kingdom Metazoa; phylum Arthropoda; class Malacostraca; order Amphipoda; family Hyalellidae; genus Hyalella; species Hyalella azteca. Next base: position 495,433 of record NW_025935295.1, on the reverse strand, counting down.
GGGGTTCTTACTTATCGAAGCTAGTGAAATTCAGTAAAGGGGCTCTTACTTATCGAAGCTAGTGAAATTCAGTAAAGGGGCTCTTACTTATTATAGCCAGCTATTAAAATTCAGTAAAGGGGTTCTTTGTTGCCGATGAATGAAAAAAATTGAATGAATTGGCATGGGGTTCACTATCTTATTTGAAAATTTTGCATGATCAAGATTTCCTAATGTGGGCTGGTGTTTTTTTCTCATCACCATTGAGGCATAATATTGCTGCTATTTTTACGCCGGCCACTATGTGTTGAAAGTAAACACATTGGCTAATATGATGGTTTCGTGCCATATGCCAAAAATAGAGGTGTATCTGAAAACAAGTAACACAATATCCAATTGCATCCAGATGGAAATTAGAAGCAAATAATTTCTGTGTTAGAGTGGGGCGCTGGAATAAAATGTAATATTCGCTGATGAATTGGCTGCCTGTCTAATGACATGATCTTTACTAACTCAAAAGGCTTTTGGGTGTTTCTGTATACGTTTCAAAATTGAATAAGGTTGGATTAATTGATCTCTAATTTTTCAGTCGAAGGAAATTTTGGTAAAAACATTTTCAATCTTCACTTCGGCTTTCAGTTATTCATTGATAAAAAGATAGTTGTGGAATCGCGCATAAACTGAATTTATACGTTTCATTTTCGAATTTTTCGTATATGATATATTCAGTAGCTTGTTGTGAACATGTGACGTATGTTAAAAGTGAAAGGCAACAATAGAAAATATCCAATAAATTTCAGTACGACCTATAATTTATAGGACCTAATAACAACCAGAGGGTGCGCGGCACATCCATGTTAGTGGCCGCGAGGGCAGCCCTCGATTGAATGGCAATCCCATCGCTGCTGCTCTTCACGACTCCCCTCGTGTCTACCCATGTGATGTCGATGCTCTTTTGTTTCTGGTCTTGTCTGTACAAAAGACACATTATCTGGACCCTTATTGTGGACGTCTATACAGCACACGAATTGCGTCTTGGGAGCTTTCACTCAACGTTGCTTGGTCACTTCGGTCCTGCCGAAAGAAGTTTCTTTGTGGGACTCGTTGACTTGACGATTGCTCTCCCAGCAACTAGTAAACTTACCAAATAATCAAGTAGAAGAAGCTTAAACTGTATGTAGATCACTTATTTACGCCTATTAATGCCTCATCATTTTCAAGCCTAAGTTGGTTCTCATGGGCTATTGGATACTTTGCTCACAATATTTTTAGTGCTTGAAAGTCTCCATTTCCAGAAGCAAACACTTTCTAATACCATTAGCGAAATTTGTCGAAGATTTAATTCCAAATAAATAAAGCAATTTCATTTATATTACGTGGGGCCTCAAAATTTACTCACATCGTGCTCGTACAAGAGAAAAATAGGGAAAATTTCATTATTATCAATATCATATAACTGACTTAATGAATCTACAATGATAGCTAAAAAGGGATTCTACCTACTACAATCTAAATTAATTCATTCCTGAAAATAGCATTTAAAGACACAATATTACAACATAACTTCCTGTAAGCTCAGCATCGCCCACGCTTGTATTTCATCATTTATTGTATCATCAAAGAAAATATTCTTCTAAACTGTTAAATTAATGAAACTTATTATGTTGAACTTGCATTTCCAATTGGTGACCTACTTGCACACAGTGACCTACTTTTGAGATAATTTGTAAGTTTTCCAAGGATTTTTAAAGCCGAGTTTTGTGTCTTATATAGACGTATTTTCTCTCCTCCGCAGACCCAATGCCTGACGCTTATTTCCATTGAGGAATGACCATTAATATTGTGATGCGATCTCCCCATGCTTCCATCCGGGTTAAATGCCCGGAAATCTTTCTAATTACGCTTTCTTCGCCTTCTCGATTACCTCCTTCTTTCGTTTTTTTCAATTAAAACCTTATATCGTCTTCTCGATAACCACCTTTCTGGTTTAAATGGACGAAATGCCTTACCCATTTCAGAACCGAACGAACAAATATGATTTTATTTTTAGGCCTAATTGATCGGCTTGAATAATTTTGAAACATCTTACATGTCAGAACTTCCGAAACAAGAGTGAACAAACTGCGAACACACAAGAAAATTCTAATGTCAGGTTGAATAAAAGAAATTAATTACGCAAGCTTCGAATACTCATTTATAGAGACGAAATTGAGTTCGATATTGCATTGCAGGCTTACTGCAATTTTATTGAATGACAATAAAATTCATTGAAAATATAATAATATATTATTTATTAAAGTGTTTGTTGTATTATTCGCAAATTTATTTTATATTAAAGGTTGATTGAATTTACTATAAATATGGCAATTAAAACTGGACGGAAAATATTTTCACTAGACTATGTAAAGTTTCACTCGAATTTCACGTAGAAATTTAAAAGATACTATTAAATTTATTTCACTGAAGCGTTCACATATGTTTACCAACCAACATTGCATGGTCCCAGTAGTAGTGCAATTATCATTGGATCAAGCCGTGGCAATGATTCCATCTCAAGCAACAGAACCAGAAACAATGCAAAAAAACACAGATTTTTTCAATGACTGATGCACTCATTTTGAGTTCAGCAATAAATTTTCTTGATGTGCACACGAGCCATAAAAACAGGAAGCTATCAGGAATTTTATCGATAGATCTGTGGCGCCAGAGCAATCAGCGTAGCACCATTACATAAATTCAGGAACACTCTAGGGCATTTTTTCCGGGCATCACTCGATCGCTCGAATACAGTTAAAGTGAAGAGTTTTATTGCAGCATTGATATAATTTCGTCTGTTATTTTATAGTGATCGGTAATTTGTCTCGACATTTTATAAATCGAGCCATAACCATACTTTTTATGTATCACGGCAAGCGTTTGTGTTATCTATAGTGGACGTTCAGGCCGAGATGCTACCAGAGAAGGAACATCACAATTAGTAAATGCCTCGATTACCCACCATTGGAGTCGACTGCGTTAAAATTAAATGCAAACATTTCGGATTAATTACCGATCGTTGTAAAATCACTTAAGCTGCAAAAATCTAACTGCGTAATTAATAAGGAAAGAGTACGGCAGTTACACAAGCAATTGCTGAACGACAGATGACAAGTAAGGGACAGATATAAAAGCGTTGGCGTCGGTAGGATGAGGCATGCAATCCTTCAACACAACTCGCGCTTATCAGGTCTATACAATGACCAGGTCACAAGCTCTCATATATGAGAGCAGCCAGCCGAGGACTCTCAATGCACTCACTGAAGTTGTCTCGGGCTGGACGGATGTAGACTTATCGTCTTTACAATAATATTCACGAGTGAAGGCATAACATGCTGATACGGGTTGCAAACTCAAAATATGTTACACATAAATGCTTTCGAAGGAGTACCTTTGTTTTTTATTTCGTTTTCTTAAAGAATAATTGGCAAAATATTCGAAAATTTTGTTTCAATAAAGATGCAGACGTTATTTGATTAGTTGTTTTTAAACGCCCTGACGTGGTTTGCTGCCCTATGCTGTGCAGCACAATTGTTACTAATAGTATTGTTGATATTGCACTTGGGATATTGTTTTGCTGTAGAAAATGTTAAGTCTGTATAACAGTGCACGTCGTCAATTTTTTGCTCGTTGGGTTTCGCCAAACTCGCTGCCTGGAATATCGACTTTTGCGAGTCCAAACTACGTGCTTTTGTATGCTTCTGAAAGATCGGTTCGAATTCCGCGTTCTTGATCCTGCGGCTGTTAGCGTAAGACCACAAATGTTCCAGCCAACGCATTTAAGGAAGGCCTCTAAATGAAGAGCCCATTACGCTTGACTTTCTCCTCAGCTAAAGAAACAAAGGCAGATTCATAAGGTTTCTTGGGATCAGCCCGTCGTCGTAAGAATGCCGTAATTATTTTCCTAAGTCTTGCTTGGATGCCGTGCTGGTCTTGAGGGCCACGAGCAAATCAAGTCTGAAATGCCCTAGGCGCGTTCAGTAAAGCCACGTTTTAGTGACGTTCATAGAGAATGTTTTAAGCAGTAGGCGATCGTGCCGCTCAGTGATAGTGCAGAAGGTGATAGTGCCGCTCGGTGATGGTGCTGGAGGTGATAGGGCCGCTCGATGATGGTGCAGAAGGTGATTGTGATGCGTATAAACTGCTATATTCTTTCGGTGGCAGATGGCCAAGAGAGCAAAACTCATTCAAGGAATGCAAAATGGTCCTGCAAAAAAAACAGTCAAAACTTTTCTAGAAGGCGGAGTTCTCTTCAACTTTTTAGTGCTACAACTGTTATGTGTACATGGCGGCGTGGTTTCAATGCTTTAAAAGCTCGAACACCTGACGCCGGTGTCTGAACTTGTGCTATGTATTTATAAAGGAATTTTATGATATTTTTCTCTTAATTTGACTAACAAAGTAACAAAATTAATTAATTCTGTCAAGTAAACTCGTAGTGAAATATCCTAAATTAATGCTTAATTTGTACCGAATTGAACGTTGTGTCGATTGTGGAAATTGAGGACATTGATTTGTCAAGAAGTTGTTATTTTAAACACTTGCGCCAAAAATCAAATAAACAAACCATCATAACTTGTGCCAAAACACGATGTAATTTTAAAATTTTTAAAAATCTATTATGGTTTTCGCCAAATAATTCTTCTGCAATCATTTCTATTCCAGGTTTTCCGTTAAGAGCACTTCAAATTAGCAGTCATTACCTAATTTTCAGCCATTCAAATTAGCATTCAGTTTCCGATCTTCAGCTCACAATAATTAAAAAAAGATAACTCAGTACTCACTGCAGTGAGTGACAGAAAGCGCATTTTCTCGTCGACGAAAACGCGAAGTCACAGACGGACAGACAGACAAACAGACGGACAGATGGACATGGCGAACACAATAGTGCATTTTTTCCATAAATGAAAAAATGCGCCAAAAAGCTCCATTAGCAAAAAAAAGTTCATAGTCAAAGTTAACAGTTCAGTATTTGAAAATTCTCTTTATCGTAGAGGAATAACGCACAAAAATGTGGACGTTGATTTGTAGCGGGACTTTATTGAAGGCTCTACAGGAATTATTGCATTACTCACGCACTGAGATCGAGCTCTTGATTGATTTCTTCGTGTGAACAAACTACGTTCAAACCACTAACTTCTGTTGTCATGGCAACGCTTGCAGATATGTGGGTCGTCGGAACCTGCCTAAGTGTTTATCGTGCAAATGAAGCAAAGACTGCACGTGCATTATTGAAAAGTTTCGACTGGATGACAAACGGCTTCGTATATAAGGCGCAGTTGGTCATTACACAGGTTAAAGAGGCCTTACATGACAAGCTTTATGTTAAGACAGGCTTGAAATCTGGCACTTGCGGGGCTGTTGCTGTGCATTATCAAGCAGCTCCATCGCCATGATGAAGTGCTTAACTAACGATTGACTGGGTCGCTGCTATGAACTATAGTCGTACGGAGCAGCAGGCATTACTGAATTACTAGGAAGTAACCACAACCAAGTCATGTTCCATACAGCGCTCTATTGCAGAATAAAACATTAATGTTAAGATGGATATTCTTGAAATATTAGTATGAATATTGTACTTCGCATTTATGTAAGAAATTAACCAACGTAACGGTTTAACCGGAACGTTAGCATACCGGTGCAGTAAAATACTCATTCAACGTAAAACCAAGTCAGCTAGTCAAAGGAAATGACTTTGTGCTTCAAAACTGAAAATTCCGTGAGGTGCATGGCTAAATTGGGTGAATGGCTATAAGCGACATCCAAACATCTTTATGATTCAGATTCAAAATCCACGAAGCGAGAAAGAAATTCACAGTAAATTTACGGGCTGGTAGATTTCAGATTCGATACAACCTTAGAAAAAAACCTCTGACGATTTTTGTAAGACGGAAGAAATATCTCAACTTTGGATGGGACAAATGTAATCTACTGAAAAAATAACCATATAACTAATAAAAAAATGTTAACTATATTTGCCTAAAAGATTGAAGCGGAAAGTGAGCTCTCGGGATTTTAAAATTTGAATCATGTTGAATTTGAATCATTATACTCGTTGTTAAAGCTTTTTGGATGCTATGAATGGTATAAACTCCGAACGCAATAGAATTATATATTTAAATTAAGTGCCAAATAACTGGTATAACTTCATGTGAATGGTCATAGACGTATTCGATAGACGGTACATGGAATAATTCAAGCGCTGCAGTGAGTAATGGTACAAAAGTTTCAGAACGACTTTATGTTGAGCGATGCATATTTTGAGGATATATAACGCTATTATTCACTCATTCTTATGAGTGTGTGTAGGATAAACAATACGCATATAATAGTCAGCTTCTGATAATGCAACAAAATTGATAATGTTTTCTCATTCATATACTCGTGATTGCTGTTAAATTTATTTAGTAGTCGGAATACAGGCTCTAAATTAATGTCACCGACCGAGTAAAATACTTAATTCTGAAAATTCATACAAATTGTTTTTACTATCACCAAAACAAATTTTGATACTGAAACGCATTGTTAATACATCTACGTTGCTCAATGCTTTTTTATTTAAGAAATTAAATTGCCAATTCTCGCAATATAACGCGTCCACGAACAGCTTTTCTATAAATGGAGTAATGTTTACAATTTTTTTCATCAATTTATCGCACATTCCTTCATTATTTTTGAGGTATTGAATGGCACATGCAAGCTACTGTCGTAGTAATGTGTTTCAGAACCGCTGTTAATCACTACTTTGGTCGTAATGTAATCCAAACTTGCAGCGTATCTCACCATAGACCTCAATTAACGGCTATTGTTCCTAACTCCGCGGGGAACGCTACCATAGCTTCGACCATTACGGTTGCCGCCGAATAAATACGTTTCAAAGTAAACTGTTTGCTTCAATTGAATTCTATTGCAGTGATTCAATCCTTGACATTCAACACAATAGTCCTCGAGGTGAATGATTCCAAAGTACTTTGGTGTATATCAATTGATTGTTCGATGCTGTGTTTAAAAACTTCTATTCTGCATTTGAAAAAAACTGCGTTTTTGCGAAATAATTTTTTTTTAGAATAGCAGAAGCTGTTGTTCGATTTTTTCATCCAGCCCACAAAAATATGTTACGTCAGACGTTGGTGCATTTTTAGTGAACATTCGTTGGACTTTCTGTCGATGAAGATATGTATATCCTGGGCTGTTCTTTCTCATTGCATTGCTTCGATTGTTTCAATATACGATATTCAGTTTATTTTTTAAATTGGTTATATATGACTAAATTATAATTTCTATATGTTTCATTTAATCACTCAATTTTAATAGCTGCACAATAAACTATCGTTAAACAATAGTTTTATTGTTGCTGTTGACGCGTACATGTCGCTTTTCATCTCAGACATGATCATTAAATTCAACAATCCTCGTCTGCTTGACAGCAATTGCTTCTAATAACAACGACCGAGTCATAATTCAACGCTGAAATGTGCGTTCAATTACAAGAAAAGGGCCTGGCATTGCATTGGTAAGGGGCCACAGTGCAGCATAATGGCTGGAGTCTTCCTTGATAGGCTGGCAGATTTCTCTTGTGCCTAAGCCTCCTCCTGCTATGTAGGGTGCTGGCCATCCCGTTATAGATGGACACATCAATCGGCATCGAAGCCACATTAGCGTTATCGTCGACTGTAGATGCGCCTCTAGCCGCGGGCTGCAACAGTGGTCGCAAAGAATGGCAGCTCGGGGAGTCTTCCGTTTGGTAGTAGGCAACAGTAGCTCTTCGAGTCTCCACGTTTAATTAAGAATAGGAATATCGAGACACATTTTAATCAACAGTTATTCTTAAAAATTGTCTTTTTATCCCAGAATGTGACTGACAGGATGGATCTCAGAATTAAAAACAATTTTCTATTTAATTAAGAACCCAGAAATTAATCTGGGTTCCTTGGAACCCAGAATTAAAAATAATTTTGGTTATCCTTTCCCAACTGAACTGTGTAACTATATTAGCTGATAAAAAGTAACCAAATTCCTATCAAACAGAATTTCAGGATAAAAATGATATAAAAATATACAATTCTTTATATATGTGAAATTTATCGCCCCTAGTGAATTCTGTAAGTTTGCAATATTAACAATAAACTTATACACACTATAATTTTTTAGTGGATTTAATCAGCTTTGAATAAGACGCACGTCGCTAATGTCTCCGCAAAACACGAGCTGCGTCCCTCATTTTTGTTGAGGTTCGTTGGCAGCTGAACTGATCCTGAACTTCATTATCTGCCTGAATAATCCCGCTAATTACTGCAACTTATCAACTATTGCGCGGGCGTCCCTAAAAACCTAAATTTAATTTAACGCGTTTTTATAGTCGGTGTTGAACGTGGACACGCAGAGAGAGATGTGCTTTTTATTGTCGCTAATTCGCATGCTCGCTCCTTGGGCGGGATTGAATCACGATTAAGCAGTGACAATTTTATAGTGATTTGGTGTTAAAACATTTACTTTGGGTTCATTTTTAAATGAAATATGAATAACCATTTTCCAATTTACTGTGAATACTCATAAATGAATACTTTACATAGAATTATAAAGAATTTGGCGCTTCATTCGTAAAGGTTTTTCGTTCTATTCTTCTCAGTGTTATTAAAAAATAATAATCTACTGCTTATTTAATATATAATATTAGTACATTATTTTAATAATGAGGATACAGTACAACGGTGGTAGATTAACTATAGTTATAAAACTTATTTAGGACTGAATCATTAGGTACAAATAAATAAATACCAACCAATATAACAATCTTTGAGCTAGTTATACTCACCTAATGAATATGGCCCGAGTTCAGAGAAAACCCAGCAAATTTAAAAGATTACGAGGATATCGTGAAATAACTATGTAAATGAAAATAATTTTCTAATTTTCGGTCCTTCCCAGAGGGTCTAGGTCGTATTTGCAACAAGTAAAGTCCTGTACGAATAATTACGAATGTCTTGGTAATAAACAAGGTAAATGATAATAATTTTGACATTTAGGAATAAGTCTAATGCATAATTTTTTGAAGCCTATAAATTCTAGAGATATGTCAGTAAATTCATTGTTAATTTCCGAGAGTCTGGTTCCACATCTGTTGTGCGAGAAATTCCGAGATTAAATTTGCGAGGCCTTATCAAAATCCAAGTCATCCTTCTTCCAGTATAGCAAAAGCTTTTATTATTGTAAAGAACTATGAATTCAAACGTCGCTTGTGGTGCGCAGATACTCTGGTAGACAGATTATCTTTCTACTTATAAAATGTAGATGTGGGAATAATTCCTCATTATTATTCAATTTATTTCTATCACTAGAAACTATAAAGAGATTGTTCAGTTTGCCTGCGATATACAACGTGTAGCCAATTCAGCACCCGAGCGAACCGACAGTGTGAGTTGCATCTGAAGTCATTCGAACTCTCGTCTGAAAATTCACATTCCATGAATTTTTTCCACGAATATTTTAAAGTGTTCGAACGCACCTTGGATTACTTCGTGTTATATTGCAAAAATATTTTCTTTTGCCTTCACGTCCTCCTACATCCATGGGTTGGCTGAGCTCCCCTCACTGATCTATATCGTATCCATCACCAACGCTAATAAATGCAGTCGGTTCCCAATGGCTATTCTCCATCGCTTCCTCAATATTTCTACCACGAGTTCTATTCATTTCTCGCTGTCAGAAGTCGGGCCTTTTTCAGGGCGGCGAGAGCCACCAAAACCTGCCATCGGGAGCTCGGGACCTGCGCGCTCTAATCCCAACTCAGACGCGTGCCTCAATAGACGGAAAAAAGTGTAGTAAATATGCTACAGCTTCACATTACCGATTAAAACAATAACCTATCATTACCTTGACCTTCAAAATGAATGGAATATTTCATGACTAGTTTAGGTAAAGTTGGATTCTTATCAGATTTTTAAATTCAATTTTTGAATTTTCCAACTCCCTCTTATTTGGTATACGGCGGCTGATCAGTCGCCATGATCGGGCGATAAGTAATCCAGCATCTTGATTTTATTTAACATCCCTGATAGGTTTTAAGATTGTTTTCTCAATCTTCTAAGCGCATTGTAAAAATTGCTAACACACATACCAAAAGGTTTTAGCAAAATATGAATTTCGAAAAGTTGGGAATAGTTATAAAAATCATTCTATTTGAGGTCTTACATGTAAATTTTAGAATCATTTTACAATATCTATGTCTCCTCATTATTTTTTCGATTTGTGAGAATGTAAGAAACCTGTGTGTATGTATATATAACTCTTTAAATATCAGCGTGGGATTAAATTACACTCAAGTTTACCCCTTGGTAAATTTGTAGCGCCTTAATTATGCATCCCAGAGTTTTAGACTATCGTTAAAAAATTCTCTTTGGAGCTCGAATATAAATTGGAAGCCTCAATTAGAAGGGAAGTCTGTTCTGTGTCCAGGCTCGCGTTACCAATTAATAGATTATCGACATGGCTGCTCACCCCACAATTTCTTCCATCTAATGCACATTAAAGGCCACTGCGAATACTGAAGAGAACTAATCTAGTTTACTCGTGGAGCGCATGTACAGAAACTGGTTCAAAACCCGGTTCTGCAGTCGCTGGCTCTAATTTACACGAACGTTGTTGTAGTTATCGCATCACAGTAATTAATGAATATAAACTACAAGCATAAACACCGAATGCTTGGAATGAAATTAAATTGAAACAGAATCGAATATAATTAATATTAAAATGTATTATTCATTATCATGTACTTCTGAAAATCAAAGAAAAGCAGAAATGATTATTTCTGAATAATACAGCATGTCATAATTTGGCACCTCGACAAATGTTATCATTAAACATTTAAAATACTTAATGCAAGTTGTGTGACCTAAAACCAAGTTTTTTATTCTTTAAACTTGCGTAGACTGTAAAATGTGACAAATTCTGTTCGATTCTGGTTTTAAATTGCGTTGATGATTTGTGTTGTTAGAAGCTGTACTAATTTCAGCAGTTTATCTCTTGCCTGCAATTATTTAAAATCATCTCATATAAATGTCGGGTAGAATATCATTGAAGTGAGGATAACCAAACACTTGAATAATGGTTTCTTTACATATATTTTTAGGATCTTCTCAAGTTTTTGAATTTTTTGAACTAAAAACAATATTCTTATACACAATCGCAACTAGTGTAAAGTTCGGGCAAATAACAATAAGTCTCCGATGCGTAATAGATTCATGAGTATAACAATGAGACCGCAAAAGTATTCCCGTAACTGATGAGCCGCTGCAAATGAGGAAGACGTCTCTAGGGCGAGCCTTAGATTTCCCTAAAGGTTCAAGCAGTCCTTAGACTTAAAGGCCTTGCTCGCTCGTCATTAAAGGAAACCGTTGCGCCAATCAATAAGGCCTGCCTCAAAACCTTAGCTGGTATTCATCGAGTCTAGCCACAACCAAGTTCGATTGCCCGTTAGTCGGCTGCAATGTGATTGTTAGCAACATTCTTTGGAACGAACAATTTTTAAAATGAATTCCATTTCTTAGAATTGAAAGCTATTGGGGTGTTGCATGTAGCACAATACAAAAGGCAAAAACAAAAGCACCATACGAGGTGGAATCACTCAAATGTACAAAACAAATTATAGAATCACAGATATCTTGGTCTCTGTTTTTTTCTTTTAGTTCGATCATATCTTACTTTTGATCAATTACTTTTCATTAAGTATGAACGAGTCTATTTGCCGTATTAGTTCCGAAAGGTTACAAGTGCTCTACATTGACGTCTATAACATAATTCACACTTACATTCGAATTGCGATAAATGAACGCCAATACATCCTAGATGATTTTGCCTAATTTACTCTATATATCACTTAGCTGCTGCTAGTTTAGGTTATGTTTGTTTATGTTTATGAACTCTAATTTCTCCCTGCTACCTTCTGAGGGGACGAGCGCCGCTCAGAGGTTCCGCACTTGCGGATGGCCTCCGCAGACCGGCCGCCATTGATGGCAATTGGGCCTACGGAAATTAAACGCTAACTGGATTATGTGCTGACCGGGCGACTGGAACGGCCGGGTGGGGGAAGAGGGCTGGGGTGAAGAGAAGAAGCAGGCTCGGTATCGGGGAATTGTAAAATTTTTCGCTACCGAAATTGTAGCATATCAAGTTTCCTGCATTTTTAATAATTAGCCGATAAGAAGAAGCACGTTTTCAAAGTCGTGCTCCGTAAGCCTTCGTTCTTGTTTCGCGTTCATTATGTTGGTAACAATAAAGCCTGTTCCGTGCTGCCGTGTTCTTCCCACCTTTCACGCACTTAACTTCATACATTACAGAAATAGTGAACGTTATCACTCATGATGATACGAGATCCAGACTTGTGAAGTTGTTCTTTAATGCCACACTTGATTGTTGTCGGTCGTGGATTTGATAGACTCAAAATATGAATGATTTTGATTAATTTTAGCCAAGAAATTATTAACCCGATTAGGACTTTAATATTTAACATATATGGTCGATAAAGGTATCATTGATGAACGATCAGCATCGGAACGATTCAGCTAATTAGCGTATCCATTCATCACGAATATAAATTGAAAAGAGAAGCAAAATAATGTACTAGTAATAATAACTCAAGTTCAACTTTCATGCTCACAACAAAGCTATATTTCTTTTTGAAGGGTTTTTAAAGCTAAAATAATTTATTCCAGTTGTTGGATTGAAGTCGCTATTATTTTTATTTAACGACTTATATTATTCGCAAGAATGTTGCATGTTATTTTAATTGCGAATTCCTATAGGGGGAGAATTTTACTTTGGATCTATTCAGAATTAGAACAATTTTTCCTACGCTTAAATTGAATCCAAGAGATTCTGACGCGACTGCTGGAAAACATCGACGGGTAACTTTTTCAAAATTCATAGTCTATATATGCTACGATATAAATAAATAGGTTTATTATATAACTATTTTAAGCTATATCTTTTATACTGCACGACTGATGTGTCTGAACGCTTCGTAAATAATCGATTTTTTTTTATTCAGTGGAGCTAACGCGGCGAATCATTACTAAAACGCATATTAACCTATATATAAATATATTCAATCAGAGAAAAACTGTTCCCCAAACTAGGTTCCGCCTCTTAGTATACAACAATCTAATATTCGCGAGTGAAAGAAATCGGCGATGGAAGGTCGGTGATAAACTTTTGCTTAATTTGTTGTGTAAGCAATCAGGTAAAGTTATTATTTCCACGTATTTTGGCGTGGATATTAAAAAATTATTTGAATATTTCTTCTTGAATTTGGTTCGAATGGTTTAGTAGACCACGGTTGCAGCAACGGTCGAGAAAGGCATCACCCAACGCTGTATAGGGCGCGCCACGAAAAAAAATCGATTAAATTTTTTTAATCAAATTCATTGTTGTAGAAGCTTCATTCGTGAAACTACTACTCTACAGTAGCTGGCCTCTTCTGGCGTGCAAAAAAGATTCGTTAAGTAATTAACATCAGTGATTAACATCACGACAAGTTTTTTTTTACTTCATTCTTGTGCTCAAGATTTTCAAAGAACATGAATTTGTCTCAACGTGTGAATCGAAAAGAATTCCGAAATTGATAGAAAGAATTTTCTCACTAACTGGTCTACCTTTTACTTTGGTTATTGACGAATTAAGCCCTCAGCAATTTCTAATTTAAATTGCACATCTTTCAGTTTAGGTTCTCTAAATTACTATTCTCATTTTATGAACAGTTTGAATTGTATCTAAATAATATGCGTTTAAAAAAAACTTTTTAAAGAAAATACTTCTAAAGAGGCCAGTGTCTCCGATGTTGCGCATGTACAGTAACTTTCTTATTTTATTTTTAAATATTAAAAAATATTTTTTAAATTTTGTATTCCGTCAATTGATTCAAGCATTGTCTCCGACTGTACGCAAGTATGCAAAATTTCCGATCGATTGCACAGGTAATAATATGCGTTTAAAAATTAATTTTTAAAGACAACACTTCTAAAGAATTCTGAATCTCTTATGTTACACATGTACAATAATTTTTAATTTTTGTTTTCAAATATTAAAAAAAGTAGTGTTCAAATTTTTTAATATATAAAAATTTTCAAAATTTTCAAATTTATTTATTCTGTCAACTGAATCATACATTGTCTCTGACTTTATGCAAGTTTGCAAAATTTCATATCGATTGGATAGGTAGAATTGTGTTAAATATGGATTAAAAGATTTGTAGCAGAAAAAATTATTTTAAAATTTTTTTAATATTGGAAAAAAATTCAAAATTATTTATTCTGTCAATTGATTCGTGTATTGTCTCCTATTTTACGCAAGTGTGCAGAATTTCAGATCGATTGGGCAGGTAGAAGTGTCTTAAATATCGATTATAAGATTTGTAGATGACAAAATTATTTTTAAATTTTTCTTAATATTGAGAAAAAATTATTTAATTTTGAAATTATTTATTCTGTCAATTGATTCATGCATTGTCTCCAACTTTGAAAGCAAGTGTGTAAAATTTCAGATCGATTGGAGAGATAGAAGTGTGTTAAATATCGATTATAAGATTTGTAGCAGACAAACAAACAAACAAACAACAAGAAGTGAAGTTAAAGAGAAGTGTTGTAAAAGAGTGTTAAATATCGATTATATAGTTTGAAGCAGATAGACAAACAAACAAGAAGTGATGTTAAAGAGAAGTGTTGTAAAAATTACTCCAGCACATGTCTGGGAAAACACCTGTCCTTTGGCATCCATGAGATGGATTAATTTAAATTTAAAAAGAACATTTGACGACAAACAAATCCGACCGGCGATGTACGTAAGTGTAATTCAATTGTAAACTGATTAAGTTGAAGGATACGCACCATAAAGAATATGTTTCGCAATCACGAACAATATTTTAGGCTTTAGTGGTTTTATTATAAGTTAGATAACACCGCAATATATATGCCTGTACCCTGAATAATTTACAGAAAACTTCAGGAACGCTATCAGAGACCGTACTATTAAGAAATTAGTACGAGTTTGTAAGTCCGCGAGCCTATCATTGACGGCTTATCAAGCTGAACCCACCTATCACAGACGAGAAATAGGCCGCTACGTGTACTTAGACCGCATTGAGTACCTAAGGGACTTATGAAAATACGGCCCCAGAAGTGTGAGATGTCGAGCTACGCCCCCTCGTGGTAATATTGCGTAACTGCGCCGTTAACGAACAGAAGTGAGAGCACAAGTAACGCCTGTGGGAGGCGACAGCTGCTATTAACGATCTCACCCAAACTACTCAACATTGATCCACATTATTATACACGCTTCAAGCTCCGTACTAAGCTGCTACTCCGCATCCATGTCTGGGTTGCAACTTAAGTTTAAAATTTTAAAATGAAATTGCTCTTATGTACTTTTTACCAAATGTAGTCAGCAATTGGGAGACAAACTTTTTGGCAATACTAATATAATATAATTTTTGAAAAATATGCGTGATCAGATGGTTGCTAAAATGTGCGTTTTTCTCTTGCCTGCTCAACATTGCAATAAATAAAATACAAACGACTTTATCATCTATCGTACTGCTGGAATGATTTTAAATTGCATCTTGGGTTAAATGCTTCTGAATATGCGTCTTCTAAATAATAGTTATAACGTTTAACGTTTTTAATGTTTAACGCTTTAATGTTTAACTGTGTTAATACAGGAATGTAAATCATTACGAATACACGTTGAGGGTGAATGGACGATGAGAATAGTCCATTTCATGAAGGAAATCATGAGTCGCGAACTCACTCCATTCAGTGTTTGTCTATTCTAACCTCTCACGATAGAAGAATGTGATTTTAAATTTCATTCCACATTAAACATTACATTCAACTAATTTAATAATATTAATGTGTTCAAGGACCCGGGACTCGTTATAGTGGATTTTAGAGGTTGAGGAGAAAGCTCGCCAGGGGGCTAAGTTCACGCTCCTACAAATTAACAAATTAAAATACATATTCAATCAGCAGCTATAATGAATAGCAATTAGATATTAAAACGAACAATAATTTACTTTTTACTCGATCAGATGACTGGTAATACATTCAATACATGCTTACAATCAAATGACATTTCAAACATTCAATAACAAGCGTCGCAATGTTTCAAAGAAAAATCCAAAAGCCTCCTACAGTTCTTACCGAGTTGTCGATGTCGTCACGTGATCCACTTATAATTATTTTGGAGGCAGAATCATTACATAGGGATCATAAATCATTACCAAGCAGCAATCAGTCTTGAGAATATTACTGCGATTTAAAACCGGCGAGTGTCTTGGAGCTGAGCAAATGTCAACCTATTGATCGATTAAACGAGAAGAAAAAATTCCTTTTTCGTTATATAAAAGTTTAAAGCCAGTGATATGCATTGTAAAATAATTCTGGTGCAAATACATTAAATACGGTAAAATATAGTAAAAAATCGATGCAAAGACAATTTGTAAGTTTTTAATATTATTAAATAATATCAAACTAAAACACTAGTATTAAAAACTATGACTTATTCTATCTTCTTGTCACGGCTGTAGGCAGGCAACATATACCTGAAGCTTCCGAGTTGCCATGCAGAGACCAAGTTTCATTTCAAAACGAAATTTAGAGAAAACTGTATAATTGACCGCTCTATAAAATTACGTGAGAAGTTGTAAATTTCATTGTTTCTCTAGCGTTCTGGAAAATCGCTCTTAATAATTATTGTTTAATGAATGCGAGAATTTCTACAAACAGAGAATGCCAGATGAAAGAATTTAACGCAATTTATATGAATATTGCATTTCAGGCTATACTCCATTAAAAAACTACAAGTAGTTCTTGATCATGACACTTTTACTAGATTTTATTGGACGAAAATGTAGAATAAAATTTCAACAGTTACAGCTTCAGGCGACAAGTGGATTGAAATAGAAAAAAATATGATAGTTAAATAAATTCTATACAATTCAGTGTCGTTTGACAATTTGTTTGAAGTTTGAATCATTTACCAAACAAAATGTTGTCTATAAGAAAAAAGTTGAATTATTTCGCATTACAACGGACTTGAATTTGCGAAGCCCATGCAAGTCCAGAGTGAAATTCGCATGTAGGGAATTCACCCCACGCGGTGTTTGATCTGAAGCGCTTGCCCGCATCTGTGTTAAGGGGAAGTTTTCCCAACCCCCGTCGAGTAGGGCAATATAAAAGCACAATAACAGTCCCCAAATAATAAGCGGCTGGTCATATATCAAAGGCAGGGGGTCCATATATGCCTGTTGAGATGTGCGAGCTTTACCGAGCATCGCGACGCTCTACCAAACGCACCGCTATTCGACCGGAGCAAAGCATCTGCATGGAGCTTGACAAACGCACTCACTCCAAGAACGGCTTGCGAGCAGCGCTTTTATGCTCCATGATACGCTAGAGAGAACCAGTGTACTAATGTCTAAACTATTCACTTTGCTGCAAGTGATTTAAGATTTAAAGCAGACTCCAAATGCCATTGCGAGGAAATATTGCGCTATAATTTATAATGCATCATATTGGCTTTCTCTGAAAACTTAGGTTCAAACTCCTTTTATATTTACTTAAACTCAATTGAAGGAAACGCCGTTCATTTTGCAATTCTGATACCCGTATGCATTCTGACATCGGGCTCAGTCGAAGCTAATGAGAAATGAATCACAAGATCAACAAACGTCTCTTGTAACTCGAGTAAACTACTGACAGCGACCAGTAGATGGTTGCTTAAGATTTTGTGTCTTCTGCCTGTAAGAAAGCAATCATGATGTAGTTAAATTGAAAAT
Organism: Hyalella azteca; assembly: GCF_000764305.2. Taxonomy (NCBI): domain Eukaryota; kingdom Metazoa; phylum Arthropoda; class Malacostraca; order Amphipoda; family Hyalellidae; genus Hyalella; species Hyalella azteca. The sequence goes on along the minus strand of NW_025935295.1, from coordinate 477,591 downwards.
ATTACCGGAAGAATTCATTAATATCCATTGTTTATGAGCTCAGAGACGACATACCATATAATAGAAAACCAGCAGAATACGGAAACTAGGCAAAAATCAGTGTATTATGTTGATAGTCATTGTCATTTTTCTTCACCTATATCATACATGTAAGTTTTGTTAATGATCAATCGAATTCAGACGATGTTTTTGAAAAACCCTTTTAGTGGAAAACTTCTGCACTATGAAACTGCTTGTTTTTGCTCGGCAAAAAAAATTCTGCACTATGTATCTGCTTCGAACTATCGAAAATACTTATAGGAGCAGCATTCAGAGTGAACCAAATGACTTATAGACTGAACAACTGAAGTGATCAAATTAAGAGTTCCCAATCAGAAAAACATTTTAATTTTCGATATGTAGTAAATCATTGTTTTGGCAAAATCTTACTTGAAACATGAATGAAAATTAAATAATCATGAGAATCGGAAATTTGCATACTTTTAGGTCACATTGATATGAATGGTCTTCGTTGAGCTTCGTTTGTTTCATAGCCAATTGAATTTATAGATATATTCTGCGTTAATGACGATGTCAAACTGGACAGTGTCACGAAGCATACTTTTCAGATTTCCCAATAATGTATCACAAGTCGAGCAACTAACTCCAACACATATTGTATTCTCCATTCTACATCTATTTGCTTTCTTGCAAATTAGCGAATACCTGAAAACATGACGTATGAGAGGTACCGGTTTTTTTTATATACTGGATAAATTATAATTAGTGTTTCAGAGCAAATGACAATTTAATTTAATAATTCTAAAGAATTTTCTAACATTTCTCCATTAAATTTAATTAAAGTGTTTTCGTAATTTCCTGCTGCACTTCACAACTCGCTGTTGGGCACGCCGTTAGTCAGGGGACGGTACGACGTTAACTTACGGCTGTCGCTGCGGCCGTCAGCGAGCAAACAAATAGGCTCAGCTGAAATATGATCCACTTTATAGTGAGATTCTTGAGGCGCTTCTTCCACATCACAACTTTATAATCGCCAACATCAAAAGAAAAAACACAAATCGAGACTAATGGGCTACCTATCTCACAAAAAGGGCGCTCGACGCACCCCTTTCCAATAATGTCGGAAGAATGCTGCATGGGGTTGAAAAAACGAGCGCGTGGAAATTATTCTCTTAAGAGGTTTTAAGTCTTCTGGTTTAGTGAATAAGTCTATTGGATTGCTTAAAAGACGTATCTACATTCACTCTGGTATGTTAAATGACTGCCTTGTGTTCATTAAATTTGCTAAACCGTGATGACATACGCCCACCTTCAAACACAACGCAGCACACGCTGCAAAGTACACACGCAGCACACGCTGCTCAGTACACACGCAGCACACGCTGCTCAGTACACACGCAGCACACGCTGCAAAGTACACACGCAGCACACACTGCAAAGTACACACGCAGCACACGCTGCAAAGTACACACGCAGCACACGCTGCAAAGTACACACACAGTACACGCTGCAAAGTACACACGGAGCACACGCTGCAAAGTACACGCGCAGAACACGCTGCAAAGTACACGCGCAGAACACGCTGCAAAGTACACATACAGTACACGCTGTTCAGTACATCTCACATGGTATTCCCTAAATCAGTTACTGGAGCATGACAGCACATAAAGGCGCTTCTAACTGCATTGCGAGCCGCTGACACAGCAGCGGACGAAGTGCAGGCCATCTGGTCCAGTATTAAGGGTCTCATTTCAATTAATGGGACTCAATCAACGTAATGAGACGAGTGCCATCTAGCGGTGCCAGTCACCGTCCGTAACGAGCTTACCAATCAATAAACCAACAAAAAGAACAATCGTCAACATTTATGCTAACGTTGTTCTCTAACGCACAACCATAATGTTTATCAACGTTTCTAATGCTGCTCTTCACAGGGCAACGTGGATGCTATCACTGCTATCTAACTGACAAGTGACAACATGGATGCTAACAATGCTATCTAACTGACAACATGGATGCTAACACGTCACTCTAACTGACAACTCTCTCTCTAACTGCACTTGCGCTACGTTTGTTGTACAGGAATGCTACGAAAAATTAAAATATATATCTGAAAAGTTCGATTTGACACAATTCTTATCGCAGCAGATTGTCAGTAGCAGGATTTCTGATAATTTGGGTATTGGCGATTTGTGACTAAAAATGTTCATCATACACAATTCATATAAGTTTCACAAGTATTTTTCTTCTCAAGGGATTGGATTGTATCAGAGTACAAACACACGTGCTCGTATATTGTCGATGACTGAGCTCAAAGCTGAGCAAAATCAGCAGCTCTCTCGTCTTGATTGGAATGAAGCAAGAGAACACATTTAATCCACTCTAGATGTGCTGGTATTCGACTTGATATTTTTCTAGTAACTCGTGCCATATATATAGTACCTATTCAAAATAAAAAGAATCACTGGCTCTCTGCATACGGTAGCTAAAAATAGCAAACTTTGTTCATTTTTCCATTAGAAACTCGTTTACAGTTGTGCAAATAATTACTAAAATCGGGCAGGATGTGATAAAAGACATTTTTCAGAATTCACTCAATTTTTTAATTATGCCGTAACAAATCCTATTAATATAAGTCACTTTTTTACACTTCCACCTTCACTACTTCTATCGAAATCACCGAATTTTCTTCTTCTACCTCAACCACTCCCACAGCACTCAATGAATTTTCAAACGCATAGTTTTTTGTTTAATTTCTTGTGTTGAATTGTGTGCTGGTGCGGGGCCATCTGGCGCGTCAGGAGTGAAGGCCTGCCAGGCTAAATGCTTGGTAATCCAGTTGGCGGTCTAGGGATCCTCGGCGTCAGGGGATTCTGATCTATCGCGAGGGGGTCTTAGGGTCTTAGCCCCCGACCTGCTGCTGCTGCTGCTGCTGCATTCACTGATCTTAAACTGCGTGAGACGAGGGACGGTACAACTGAGTCATTAATTAGGTGAGAGGAGTAGTCATTGGGCAATCAAAAGCACGTGTTATGTGGGACTGAGACATATTAAAGTTGACTATTATAAGTAAGACGAGAAGTCATCGAGCAATCAAAAGCACGTGTCGGGCATATTAGAGTGAATCATTCGATGAGATGTGGCGCTTCGTAATAGTTGGGCATACATGGAGCAAACACACGTGTTATGTGGGACTGAGGCATATTAAAGAGAACTATTAGATGAGATGCTATGTAATCGTGTAATATTCATGCACCAAAAGCTTGGGTTATATATTAAATGGATTGAATGAAAGTAATGCCTGGTCAGATTTTGAGACGAGAGATCATCTTGAAAAGTTATGTTTTATAAAGAGTGTGTCATGCGAAGCCAATTGTTATATAGGTATGATCAATTTACGAGTACAGCTGCTAACGTAGACTTATAGTTTTTGTAGCATATCATATGGGAAGCTTCATTGCGAATCCTGGGGTGTTCTCATCTGTGAAATTTCGTTGCTTTAACTAAATACAATTTATATCACTGAAGTTTCAAACCTAAAATCTATCTCAGTCTTTTTTTCTACGAAAGGGAGAACAGCAGCGTTAGAAGGTATCAATTAATTTATAAAAAGGGAGAAACGTATTTCGGATCCAACAGCGTACCCTATTCCCTATCTCTTCCAGTGGTGAAAAAGTGTTCGAACGAAATGAGGCGCACTATCATGAGTCTTGCCTGCACGCAGCAAAATGAGTTCTGGATAGTTTTTCAGTCGGTCGCTGACATCGTCAGTGCTGCATGTTTAGAGAGTGAAATAATCTCACAACTTTAGGGAGAATGCGTGAGAGAATTGCTCTTCGAACGCTCGGGTTATTTGTAAACATTTTGAGTAGCGTATAGAGTGCAAAAGAATGGCATTAAAATAATCTTATCATTTTTTTCAACAGGTCATAAGCTGAAGGCAGCCCAGTCCATATATGATGAATATTTTGATAATTTAGAAATTAAACTGCACTCAGTAAATTATACTAAAATAATGAATATTGAATTTAAATTCAATAGAAGATGACAATTTCCGACTTCAGTTATTAACCATAACCAATTTCAACGAATCAGAAAAATAAGAAAGGATTTGCTACTAGAAACTGAACAGGCTTTATTTAAGTTCAAAGGATGGATCAACGGCTGGCTCGGTCATCCATGGCTGGCCATGAACATCACACGGTTCACACCTGCCGGTAAACAAACCCAAACTTGAGAATTGGTTGAATACAGTACTTGGCTAATTAATATCCGTGTTCAACAAAACATCGGTGGAATTCACAAATTATAAACGGTCCAGTCCCAAAGGATCATCCAGTTTTTGAGAAATTGGCTGGGAGCGAGGTAAGCTAGGTTCTGGCCAAGAATCAAGCCTCACCTCTGAAGTCTCCGTAGCTTCAAGGAGTGTATAGCTTCAAGGAGTGTAGCGCCACCGTGACCACAGCTGCCGAGCAGGAGAACTTCCGAGCTCCAGGTAGGGGAACCACGCTCTCGTCGAGCCACCACAAACGTCAGATCAAGAGGAGAGCAGGACCGCGGCCGAGGTAAGATGCTGCAGGTATGCCTTCCAAAAAAACTGCTAGGCAAAACAGGTGAAGCGGTAGCACCATGCGTTTAGGCTGGTGAAGGAAATCTGACTATTCTTGCTGCAACGATTCTTCTTTGGGTTCGGCTTGACCCCGGCCAGAAAAGCGGATTATTTATGACTACCATATTTAAAATGAATTCCACCAGATTTTTGTACATAAATTGAATACGAATAACTCGTGACAAAGAAATATTAGATTCTCGTTAAGCAAATATTGAGTACAGTACAAAAGACCAAAATATTGTCCAACGCCTTAGATCGTTGAAATTACTTTGAGATTTTACTTAAAGTTTTAGTAAAAAATTAAAAATTTCACAACGTACTTTTATGGAACGATGTTTATGTCAGGTAATTTTATTCCACCGAGAACTTCAACTCGAAATTAATAGACATTTTTTAGATTCTCACTTTTTCGTGATGAATTAGAGTTTTAAATATTTCTTTATCATATTTTTACATGCAGAAAATTGATGGGTCACTTTGTCCAATAGTGACACACTTGCCGCGTGAAGCACTGATACGTCCTTCTTCAAGGCCAAACTGGGTCTGCACAAGGGCTAAATTGCATAGCTATTTGAAAAATTCATTAATTTCTTTGAGTGTATATTAACTGCACCAAATCTGCTATCCGATTTCCGAAGGTAGTTTGTGCACAAATTATTTCCAATATAGGCAATGACAAATTTTTTACTACTAGCTTCAAGAGAACTGTATTAATTTTGAGTTATAGGATCACAGAACAAGTCTCTTGTTAATATTTTTGAAAGTGATGGCACTGCATCGAAAAAGTCGATGGATTGAAATCGCATTAAACAGAAAAAATTACTGTTCATCTAAATTAGTTTCAAATTAATTTTAACTCATTGTCAGTCGTATTTCACATACGTCTTCAATCCAGTAAGGATTAAAAAATATAGAGCCCCTGCAGTTATAATCAAGTGTTTAAAAATTTGCGATTGCACTTCTTCCCAAATTGGCTGAAAATGAGAATTTTTTGAAGAAAGCGATCACATTCCGATTGCCACAGTCACGACCGAAGTAGCTAGGGGATCTTGCTAGACGTCGACCGCCTCACGCACCGAAACTGCGCTGTCTTCCGCATCGGAACTTTAATCGATTTTGGATTTTGATCGAATTTTTCGTGGGACTATTTTCCGGCATGAGCGTACGTGCGGTGATGTCTGGGTCTGTTGCTGGCGTTGGTGTTGGGAACGCTCCTGTGGTCTTTTATAGTTTTCGTCAAGGGGATTCGAGGGAAGCTTAGGAGATCTGCTTCATGGCATCAATGGTTGGAATTGTCCGAGGGTGAGACGGTATTGTATCGTAGCTTCGGGTCGATTCTTGAGATAAAGAGATCTAGGTGAGATGATGGGCTGTGGGGTGCTTCTCTATCTATTTGGGTAAACAGTCCAGCCCCTCTGGGACGACGCTACCACAATTGTGTTCCAGCTTCACGGGTTTGCTCGCTATCCATACACAAGAAACACTTTTCCGAAAGCCTAAAGTTGCTTTTATAGTATTGGCTTGAATGCAAGGCTGATGTTACATGAGGTACATATATTTATGATAGCCGCAATGGTCATCGGCTGCTCCCTGAACTGCGTCTGCTTTGCTTGCAAGTTATAGTTTCCCGATTGCTTAGGCTTAGAGTACATAGAAAAAGACGTGTAGGAATTGCATTATTGCTCGGTCAATTTTAATTTCTATCTGATATTCTATAAAATAGAAAACGATCATGACATATTAAAATTGCTGATCATTTTGTCACAAGGAATATATTGATATTTGGTTCTAAATTTAACTACTTTATCTTTCAATGAACAAGAATTTGTAGGAACTTATTTCTAAACTGCAAATGATATTCATGAAATGTCTCTGGAATTTCAACGAATTCTACAAGAAAGGCGAACAACATTTTTTCATTGTTTTCCGAATTTTACAGTCAATATGGAGTGAGAATTGAAAGTTTTACTGATTTAAACTCCACTGGGACACCTGCCGCCTTCGTCATTTTGGAAAATTGAATAGAAAAAGTTGAGTATGCAACTCTTTGCTGGGAATGATGGCCAAACTTTGCAGGGAGGAGAACATTCTTAGGGAGGAGTTGTAGAAGAATTCATTTGTTCGAGGAACGAGGATATTATTGGAATCTTCGAATAAAGGGATATTTTAGTTCCCATGTCGAGCAAGGATTCACAAGCAGAAAAAAATTCCACAACTTTATGGACATGCAAGTTTCCCGGAACGAATCCGGAAAAATTGGTTTTATTCAAAAACAAGCCGTGAGGAATCTATGTCTTGGTTTTTGATCATTGTAAAACACATTGGTTTATATAACGAGCATTTGTGAACGGTATGGAAAATGGCATATACTGTAGGTAATATGATTTTCAGTCGCATTAAAAAAATCAATTACGCCGCTACTAAAATGTTGGAATTCATACAAGTGCCTAGAAAATAAATTAATTATCCAGCGTGTATACATTGAAATAGTCGACTGTAAACCGACTTCGAGTCAAAATAGACATAACTATGGTTGTCACCTGTACTATGCCATTGTTTTACCTAGTGCAATAATGTCTCCATCTAATTACGAGTTAGTCAGCTAACCACATGTATAAAGCTTCTTCTTAGAGCTATATTATATTATACTTAATATATTTTAATTTTTTTTATTTTACTACATTCTTTCCATTTTTTAGTACCGAGCATAATAAAAGAAATTTTCACCGTTTGTGGCCCTCGTGAGGACGCGTGGGGCGGAAACCCTCAGGCACGTCGACAATTTGCTTAAGCTCGACAGAGTGGCCATTGCTGCGGATTGGGAGGACCGCCGTCGAAATTACCCCAATTGCCACCTACAGAATACCTCCAGAAATACTGAAAATCTCACGTTAAATGATCGCAAGGCACTTGCGAATCACCCTTGCATGGGCACGGAATTTTTCTGGTCAGAGATGTGAACGTTATCTCTACATTCAGACCTTGACATTTTATATATTAGGTTCATCTTACTTTTTATTGCCATTCTAAGTCTTTTTGCAGCAAAATATATTATGCGCAAAAATAATTATTGTAGAATTTTATCTACGGTAACTCATAAATACGTTGTTTTTAATTTTCAAGAACGACTCTTATTCAGTTCTACGACGTTTTCAGTTCTACGACTCGATCCTTACTCGAACACTCGAAAGTAGTGTTCGATCAGTCCAGAAGTTCTAAAAGATTTTTTACCTCGTTAAAGATTTATGTAAACTTTCTAGAAAAAATTAAAGGGCGATGTAAGAACTATCTTTTTTCGATGTGAAATCAGTCACCAAGCTGAGAACGCCTTTCCTCTCGCCCTCGGTTCAGCCGCGCGCCGCCGTGCGAAGTTCTCCCTCGGACGACGATTGTTTTCAGCTGCTTTAGTGTCGACCGCGCACACAGAGAAATGGTTGTGATAAGTCCAAATAAATATGTAATTCTTGCTCTTGTTAAGTTCATCCCAACTAAGTTTGGCCTGGCAAAAGGTTGTATCAGTGCTACCAACAGAGAGTGTGTTACTATTTGGACAATACGACCTATTCATTTTTCTGAGAGCGGCGAGGAAAGCAAAAGTACGCATTGGAAACCCATAGGCTGGGCAGCTCTGACGGATGACCTTATTAACATTTCGCTATCGGGACAATATGTTACCCGTGATTGGATGTTGTGCGCGTGGAAACGTTGTTATTGGTTTCTCTTGGTTGTTGGTTTATGGCTTTTTTTTCTGTTGTCTTTGGTCGTGCTAGACGAAGATGTACTCAACTGGAAACGTTTTGAAAAAAAACAGAAGTGTGAGCTTTGTTTGTGAGAATCCTCCTTTTCGATGACAAAATTTTGTATCTCATTGAGGTTTTTCATCATAAGATTGCATTAATAATACAATTATAGCCTCTTAATAAGCATGAATGCACGAGATGGCTGTTTGCCAGGTTTGAAATAAATATATTTATATGAATTAGCTCTAGACTTTCTGGGTACGCCGTTTAAATGGCATCAGGTCAGCGGTGAGGTCCTGGATGTAGGCAAAGCGTCTAAGCACTAAGGCTGCCCATCATCGCCCCGTTCGATATGTGTCGTCATAACACGAATTATAGGCGTGAATATAGCACCTGGAGTCCACGTGTCGTGTACACCTGGACCTTGTGAAAATTGTTGAGGACGGGAGTGAGAGCAGCTTGGTAGGATATGAGGAAACAAACAAATAACGCAACTAAAATTATTATTTTAAATAAGTATACAACTTTAATTATGAAACGCCCGCCCGTGTTAAATTCTTACATTCTGAGTAGGAATGCTTCAGAACAATCAACAGAACTAAAAGCATAAAATCTTAATTTGTATTAGCTCAGAATTTATCAGATGGTTTTAATAAAGAAACATGTATATTGAATTGCCTGTTATTCTATCAAGAAATATTGCAACAACAGAATACTTTAATTATTGTGCTTACTTACTAAGTAATCAAATTGTGTCAACATTAATCACGAGATGAAAGTAGTTCGTATTAGGAGAAATCGTGCAAATGATTACTGATTCTTGTTTGCAAGACAAATAATAAACTTTGCTTGCCTCGGTCATGCGACAGAATCAGTACCGAGGGTGAAAATATGTAAAATATTCAGACTAGGCCTCCGCATGTTCGATGATATATTGTGATGCAGTGGAAGGTCGGGTCGCAAATTACATTGCATCGCAATTAAAAGATTTGCATTTTATTGCACCGCTTGAAGAGGAATTATAGTGAGACTTTTTGAGATTTTATCATGAAGGAGAAATCTTTCGGCAACTATTCTACTTTCATTTGATAGGCTATTTTTCATTAAATCAGTTGATTACATTATAGCCCGACAATTAAAGATGGTTTCTATTTTCCTCAAAACAACGTTTTTTATAAAATTGCAGCGTTCTCTGGAATTTACTAAATAAAGACATAATTTGTTCACGCGTTAAGGAAATATAAGGAGCTTCACAGACAATAGGCAATAGCCAAATTTAATCAGCTTTTATACGATAAATTTTACTTTAAAGGAGCCTCTTAATTTTCCTCTAATTATTGAGGAATAAACTCTCCTATTTTTATCATTGGGGAACGTGAAGACCCGCAATGGTACGTTTGAGGTCCTGGAATGGGAGAAGAAGATTAAGAAATTATGACATGAAGCCATCCGAAATATGGCCCTCAGCTGCTAGACCTTGCAGTGCAGGCTCCAAAATTTTACAGTGATTTCCAATTTCGTACTTACTCATTCGATCTTGTAATTTTGGCGATTAATGTTCCGTGCTCATGGAGTAAAATTTGATTAGGATGCGATTTGCTACTTTTTCGACATGATATTTTCATAATATAAATTCAACTCAGCAATAATTTCGAGAAGAAACTTCAACTTTAATAGTTATTGTTCTAATTTTTTTTGTAATTGAAAGCCTAAAAACTATTACAAACTTCATCTCTATACTGATGAGAACTTCACGAGAAGGACAGAGACTCATTTGATATTTTTCCTTATTAAATATGTGAATATCTTCAATTTTTCAGACTAAATGCCTCTTCACCCTTCATTTGAATCGGTGTTACCCTTATTATTCTGCATATAATAACTACGTACTCGTATTTTCGGGTATGCAACTGCGTTCCCAATTATCCGAGGCAAAATTTGCGACGGCACAAACTCTAGAAATGCGGACAGGTTTGATCAAGCTTTGCACAGGCTCTAATTTATTTCGCTATCTGTGAAGCCTTTTAATTTAAGCTAGTCTATCCATTTGAATGTGAACAATCGCGCCTTTAGTGCACGCCATTACCCTCGTAATTTATTAAAGCAAGCACCGGCCTAATGAAATGATCCGGCGTGCAGACATTTAATTCTGAGGGTCCATTTGTTAACGGCATCGGCCGTGCAGCGAGAGCTTCTTGCCCACACTGCGTGGCTGCTAACTAATTACTTGCAGTGTCTTGCACAAGCCTGCAAAAAACCCAGCGCTTCGCTAATAAAATATAAAACCATTTCCTGCAGGTAGGCTGCTGGCTAAAGACCCACTAAAAATTACGAGAAATATCCCGGGACCATGCGGCGTAAACCGCTCCGAGAATTTGAGTTTTTATTCGTGGTTTTTGTGGGAGTCGGTAAGTTTGAAATATTCAACACGTGTGACGTAGCGGATTGATGACGTTAGTATAACTGGGAGAAAGTTAAATTATTAAGTATATTTAGAATTTTGTGAGTACTCATTACTTTGCTTTAATCGAAAATTCACAAATAATTCAAAAGCAAAGAAACTGCCGTGTTACTTGGCTTCACTGAAAACGTTTCAAAGTCCAGCCCCATCATCAGTTACAATTTTGTATTACTGATAATTGAGTTCTTCAACTGACAATGGTGCCTCCGCAATGTTTTCAGTATATATATATATGATGCATTTTCTTGTCGTTCGCTTTAGTTTTAAATTCTTTGAATTATGCGAGCACATATCAACATCGTACAATTGTAGCACCTACTGATTGTGAAATGTTATTTATTTCGTCGCCAAATTAGACTTAACTTTCATCTATCACACAAGATAAGTGAGTTATTTGTTTCCTATATCTCAGTTTATCAGACCTCACATTAACGAGACTCGCAACGTTCACAGCATTCACGAGTCATTATTTGAGAGGCAGAATTATCCCCGCAAGCGGGAAAATTTACCATTAAGTAAAGTTCCACTCCATTTTAGGAGCCTTCCCTCTATATTGAGCCGAGCAATCTTCGTTCACGAGCGGAGAAAAGTCGCACGAGAGACACATTTTCTCGACTGAAGAGGACGCTCGCTTGTGTAAAAATATTAGAATTTAATTCTGAATTCACATTGGTTGTGGGGCATTCAGAAAAGCGTCTTAGCTGCTCCAGATTCTGCAAGCAATTTACATGATTGTATTCGTGTATTAAAAGTCGCTCTGCGCGATGAAAATCCCAAAATGAAAAGCTTGACAGCCTTCCAAAAACTCAGCGTCTTATACTCACAGAAATGAGAGAGGCTTTGTCCGAATAGCGATGCACTCTCTGCCCTTGTGTGGGCCATCCTGACTCAGTTTGGCCCATACCAGTGATACGTCTGCTCTCTGCTCGTACTGTAGATAATATAGTGGGTCACCATTTGGACGAAATGACCTAATAATTTTTATGGGTGTACGTCGCTGGCCAAGTTCAAGCAATCCTTGAAAGTAACTTGTTGCTTGCGCAGCTTGTATGATTTTGCGCCTTATTTCTTGAGTTTTACTTATGGCAAAGTACTAATGCTTCAATTTCCAAAGAAATGAAAAAAATCATTTTTTTTGTGAAAATTCGTATGAATAGCGGAAACTGTTCCGTGCGACCTTCGTCTCCAATCACGTAAATCTATCAATTGCTTAAAGAATGTGATTGTTGATTGATCTGAAAATAATTTTTCAGTTAATAAAATAAGTAACGAAAATTAGAATTAATAAAGGAATTTAATTAATCCATGAATGTTGAATGGTAGTTAATGGTAATCGATGAGTAAACACGCTTTTCAAACGAATTCCTTCTGTCTAATTCTTTAAATGTCACGAAATTATGAAAAATCTTAATTAGCCAATCGGCTAGATTTCATAACTAATGAATTGCCTCGCTTTGTGAAGACTAAGAATATGCAGCTAGTTTAAGAAAGCATCGCCCGATGTTTAACCCTTCAGTTGTCACGGAATTATAAACAATTTAATTTACCTAAAAGCAATATTTTAACATTAATGAATTGCCTCGCTTTTCAAAGGCTAGGAGTATGCAGTTTGACGCTCTAATGAAGAATAATCGCGGTCTTTGGCTGCGTCTGGTCTGACTGCGCGTGTCCTAAATGGCGCTTGTTAGCCGCGATGTCATGGGAGGAACTAACGACAGGTGATTCAGGCGCGGCTCATTAGGCAGGGTGGCAGCGATGACACAGCGGGCCGGTCTGTCACGTGGTGATTCAGGCGCGGCTCATTAGGCAGGGTGACAGCGATGACACCTGCGGGCCGGTCTGTCGCGTGGTGATTCAGGCGCGGCTCATTAGGCAGGGTGGCAGCGATGACACCGCGGGCCGGTCTGTCACGTGGTGATTCAGGCGCGGCTCATGGTCTGTCGCGTGGTGATTCAGGCGCGGCTCATTAGGCAGGGTGACAGCGATGACACCTGCGGGCTGGTCTGTCGCGTGGTGATTCAGGCGCGGCTCATTAGGCAGGGTGGCAGCGATGACACCGCGGGCCGGTCTGTCACGTGGCGATTCAGGCGCGGCTCATTAGGCAGGGTGGCAGCGATGACACCTACGGGCCGGTCTGTCACGTGGTGATTCAGGCGCCGACCTCTCACCGTGCGAAACTGGGACAGTTTGACCCACACAATAGTAAAAAGTCTTCGCTATGTGGACAAAATCTCACTCATTTTCTATGTGCGGGCAACAGCTAAAGATTCAAAATAAGTCAGTTCACGGGATTATAATTTTGACCTCATCAATTTCTAATTCATAATTGATTAGATTGCAACGTTTAGGTAACAATACTTTGTTCATTAATTTAATAACTTGAATATTAATTGTTCGATTCGGATATTTTCAAAATAAATCTTGTGTGGATTTCCAGCAATTCTGACCGGTTTATATACTAATTTAGACCGTTAAGATTTTAGATTAAATATTCTACCGATAATTTTATTGCATGCAGTGCTTGTACTTGGTATGCAGTGCTTGTAATGTGTTACACTCATTCGTATCTTTTTGCAATAAGATTTTCTAATTCCTTATTTTTAAAATCTCTCGAACTGCCGTTTCATGAGCTTTAAGCTTATGAAAGTTATTTTTGAGTCTGGTTTAGGATTTAATTGAGTTCAATAAATTCTAAAATATCAGTTATTTGTGTACTCCATCCGCATTGTTGAGCTTTTTACTCAACTTAAAATTCCAAACTTTTCGTGTCAACAAATTTTAGATCGCAAACGTCTTGCCGCTAATATAAGCGCACACTGAAATCAAAGTGTCGTTATCACTGATGTCCCCAGGATTCAGTCTCAAAATTTAGATAATCGTGGTCAAGTGTCGTTGATTTTAGCGCAGAGTTTAGAACGTCAGACGATCGTCGCGGGCTTATCGCTGTCGTAGGAGAAACGTCGCGTCAGCGAAACTCAATGAGGTCAGAGAGCTGACACTCAAATACATCAATGGAACATATTCTTCAGATAGTGACACACTATCCGCATGTGGCATGCTGAAGCTCTGGGTTAGAATGACTCGCATTAAGGTAAAAACTGCATCGATATTCAGACAAAGTCTCGTTCATTTCTTTGAGTATAAGCCTTAAAAAGCCACATTTCTTATATTGACAGAAATATAATAATGAAAATTTTCAACATATGCTGGGGCAAGAATGAAACTTTAATTAAAATGTTCAAGTTATGTATTCCTTCCGTTAAATTTATTAACGAAAGCAGTTGGTGATCAGTTACGAGAATTAGCGGAAAATCTTGGTCGAGTTTGAAAAACTCGCGATCTTTAATTGTATGATTACAATTTGCAACACGTTACAGCCATTTAATTTAAATCTTTATCACTAATTAAAGTTAAACAAGATAGGTGAAATTATAAGTTCACGCCTAAAAAATGATTCTAATATCGACATGTCGGTCTCAAAAATCTCAACGCATGCATTTAAAAATGAAAATTTCTATTCAGGTGATGACGAGCTTTGTTTATTGTCTAAGGTTCTTTAACTGAGCACATCTTTAAACACTGAATATGAAGAAGTCTTTTTCATTTATAATAGCGAGCCTGACATTAAACTTTACTGCTTATAGGCAGATCTCCTTCTTCATCACGATAAACCTGCCTGCAAATATCATCAAATTCGTTGCACAAATCCATCAGGGCAGCTCCCCAGCCTTCATGTATTGTAAATGAACAGCAAGAATATCTTAGGAACAAAGACGCTGTCACTCAAATAGCCTATGCACCGTGGTGGCCTGCACCCGGTGTAGCTCCTGCACCGTGGTGGCCTGCACCCGGTGTAGCTCCTGCACCGTGGTGGCCTGCACCCGGTGTAGCTCCTGCACCGAGGTGGCCTGCACTCCTTGTAGCTCCTGCACCGTGGTGGCCTGCACTCGGCGTTCCTTGGCAATAATTCCGTGCTGTAAGAGGCCGGACTCAATGTCGTTGTTTATTGCGCCACGCTTTTATTGATTGTATGGATCCTTGCTTGGGAACAAAGTGACTTCTTATCGGTGTAATGTGGACAAATATTGAGAATTATCATTAGATTGCAAGGTCATTGAGGCCGGTAATTAGCCCCTTGAGGCGAATGATTGCTTTTCGTAATGTTTATTCAATGTAAATTAGTTGCCGATACTAGTTTTAATTCGATTTTTGCTGAATGCGGCTACGGTGCGGCAATAATTCTTAGCACACTCTAAGAATGAAGGAAAAGTTATTAAACTAGGACTTGGATTACTCATTGATCACAATAAATTTTGAGGATCAAGCGTGATGATATCAAAGGCTTGCTATTCGAAGATACTAAGTTGTATTGCTGACAGATTTTCTTACACCATCTTTTTCTCTTATATTCAACCACACATAGACTTGATACACAAAATTAAAGCCAATAGTATTCGATTATTTCAATCACTTCTCTTAGACTTCACACAAGACATTTCTAATTTCAAAAGTTGTGCAATATATTACGGTCATCGTAAAACTCGCGATGACGGTAAGATTTTTTAAGGATCTCGCAGGAAAAGAAGGACCATCAGTAAAGGACTCGAGCGAGTCGCCGACGCGCCTTCATTCGTCTCTGTACGACGCCTGCCACGCAGCCGAAAGAAACACTTCGTACAATTTCACTCTACAGACGAAAAATCCTTAGAAAATTTCGACTTCTCCTTAGAAGCCCCGAGGTTCGTTATTCCAGCGAACGGTAGCTATACATTAAACGTAATTTATTCGTTGCCATGGAGTTTAAAATAGAAGTCGAATATCTGTGATATTGATAAGTTATTGGTTGACATTGGTTATTGGACGTGTAATTTGAAACTTTTTAAGGGTAATTAATATCTAAAGTTTTCTAAAGGAATATGTTTCTGATAATAATGATGCTGAAAGGTGAAATATCTAGTACACGAAATCATCGTCGAAATGTTTCTGGACAATCTGTAGATTTGATTAAATTTTTGTCATCATGTTGTGGGATGAATTGGGAAGAAAAAGGTTTTGTTCAATAAAGAGATTCTTCCATGCCAGTGTAATAAATTGCGTAGAGTAAATTTTGTGCTGAAGCGTGATACACAAACTTATTTTAATTCTGTACAGAGATAGGAAAGAACGACTGCTACATGCCAGTCATCTAAATTTGCTGTGTAATTCCTGTGTTTCAAGTCAATTTCGTGATCGCATTGAAGGATCTAAGATTATTATGCGTTCTTAATAATAAAAATGGTTGAAAGCGATCGATAAGCTCTTCAGAACAGTTCAGTTTTTCTCATAATTAACGCCATGGAGAGGGGTAATCATTTTGGACACATTTTTATTTTGTGTATAGATTTATAGCGCAATGCGAAATGAGGATATATTAAAACTTCATGATTTTCGAAATAAGATCTACTCGACCAGACTTAATGAGCAATAGCTAACTATTTTCTACGCTAAACCATAAAAACTAAACTCAGTCCGTTATTTGAATAATTACTTAACATATAATTATCCACTTGATTTATTTCCATTTCTTTACGCTGAAGGCTTAACGAGTAACCAAAACACAGCAAGAAAATTATGTCGAAGCAGCGAGGAGAAGCAGGTTCCCTAGCTGGCCTCATCAAGTTATGCATAAATTTTGCAAATGCCTGTGCATAGAAGCAATTTTGGGTCATTAACATAGCCATTACACTGCCTATAAAGTCCCGCCAAAAAGCTCAGAAGTGTTGCTTTATGGCGCTATACATGCATAGGACGATTTTTCATCATAAAACCGAGGCTGTGAAGGTCTCCTGAGAAGATTATAATGCAGGCAAATGGACGCCGCGACCACACAATGGTTTCAGCATGGAGATTTATTAATAGAGACTCTCCTCATTCTTAGCTGCTGCTCATCTAACGGCCGCAGTCCAACAGAAAATTGCAGACATCTTCTTGCCTGGGTCATGGAATAGTCGGCCAAATACTGTCCATAAGAGCTGGTCTAGAGACAGTCTCCCTAAGCATAATACTATGTAAGCGTGTACACGCCCGAGACATGCTTGAGATCAAAGTAGCCATATTTGAATAGGGAGATCACTTCAGGATTTTGCTCATAAATTCTCCTCTGATTTATGGCTTTGAATTCTATAGATGATGCGGGCTCTATTGAGATGATGGAGATTTATCTTAGTTTTATCTAGCTGGGCTCAACGCAATGAGGTTGTTTGCGTTATCTTGATTATTAAAGATTTGCTCAAGAATTATGTAGAAAATATTCAGGAAGGGAAGGTATCAACAGATTGTTATCCTTGTCTTTGTCCTGTCCGGATGTTTACAAAAACATGAAATGAAACCGACATGTGATAGCACAAAAATTATTCTCCTGCTGCAGGGTTGACAAGATAAATGCATAGAATCAGTGTAGGTCAATATTCCTATATGTTTGAATACGATATTACGAAAAACGTTGCCTTAGTTCATGTGATTTTTATGGCAGGCGTTCATAATGAGATTACTTAAATATAATTTAAGTAATCACATGATTGATGAACAAGAATTATCCGTTCAGACTATCGTCCATACCTGCACTGAAAATTATTTGAAAAGAGTTTGGCAAGCATACAAATCAGTAAAATATTCCATGTCTCTAATTCATAACACTATGCGAATCGGTTAATCATCGTTATTTCAATGGAATATCCATATTAATGTTTAATAATTGATTAATACAGGTCCTTTTGCTTTCATGGAAAACAACTAATTGAATGTTTAGATTAAGAAATTAGAACCAAACCGAACGAGATTCATTTAATAATCAATTGGGATATAAATTAATGTAATGGAGATTATAGGAGAGGAAAATTAATTAATTTTAAACTGACTTTCAATGGTTTATTCGCTAACAATGCAATTTTTAAGCCCTTTTTTGAGGACTGAAGAAATACCTGTGGCTGTTTGAAATGTTCATGAGTTAAAATAATGGTAAACATAATATATGATGAAGATTATTTATATAATAATTCTTCCTCTCCCTAATTAACTTACTTGAGGCATTAAAGAGATTTGTTATATTCCGTCTGTTCAGAGAAACGAGTCACGGAGTTTTTAATGAGACTCGCAATCAATCATTTCAGAGAGCAAATTACGGCGTCAAAATTGATTGATAGAGCAATGCACATGTCGCGCTTACTTTTGAAGCTTTCAATTCGAAGCGATGATTTTCCATCGCTCAATTTAAAGATCCAATTTATTTGAAGCTTTGACGCTGATACAGTGCCAAGTCAAATCGCATGAGACATCAAAGGCAATATTATTTACTTGCCTCCATAGGATTTATGATCATTTCTAGGCAAGCCAAACAACGTTGATTGGAATTTTCAATGAGAAACTCAACTCGGAATATAAATATTACTTGATTGCAAGTCTTGAGCAAATGCTGAGCGTATTCAATGCTTTTTTGGTATGCATTGACCTATAATCTGGCTCAATATAGCAACGAAAAAATGTGATATAATGTGTACAAAATGATGGTTATGTATAATGTCATTGAACAATCGTTAATCTTTTGCACATTTTGTATGATGTACGAAATGATGCATTGATTTTCTCGGATATAATAATTTTTCATAACGCGCGAAATCAAAAACTGAAATACTCCAAACTTTTGCCCTTGAAGGTTATTTATTATCTTCTCGTTTCGATGCATGTAGCCTGTAAGTGCTATAAGAAATACAGCACAATGATATGGCGACTTTTATACTAGCTCGTTAGCTCAAATATTTACACGTTTATTGGTGTGTCTAATGATAATAGCACAGTAAATATTTTCAACGGTTAATTATCGTAATTTGGAGGTTGATAGTTTTGGTCGATATAAAAATACATGAAAAACTTCAATCCGATAATTACTTTGCTTCTCCTCTGAAGGCAAATGTACCTTTATTACTTGTGACAAACGATGTGAGGCTGAGCGTCTGAGGTGGCAAAGTTCCAGACGCGAGTAATCGTGAGAAGAATTCGATGAAACAGGAAATCATAGTAGCATGGAAATAGACTAATCACTTAACATATGAAGGCTCATAAGTCTGCCTGACAGTCCTGGGTTATTAATGGATCGAGTCACGTCACCTCATAGCTTGTTTATAATGACCATTAATCGCTTGAAGAAGCGATGTAGCGTGTGGCTCAGAGAGAACCTATAATTCTTATACATATGAACATTGATTAGCATTTATGATCGTGAACATTGATTTGTTTCGCCCCACTTGAGTATGGTTCAGCTGGAATTTATCTATGACGTATATTTAATACATTGAATTTATGAAGGGCATTTATAAATGAATTTCCTTTCAGAGTGATTAGCTGTTTTAAAGCTTAAAATGATTCATAAAATTTCTTCTTTATTGTTTCTGAGTAAGACCATGATTAAAATGACTTATTGTTTAAGCAAATTTTAAAAAACTTAGAAACCTTTATTCGAATATATATCATAATTATTTACATTGTTTAACTTTGAAGTATTTGATCTAACAATTAATTTAGAATCTATTCATATGTCTTCACTAGATTATGTTCTTCCCGTTTTTTCCATGACTTATTAATTATTTTAAGATCAAGGAATTTAATTAACTTAAAATAATTCAGCAGAACTCGCTGTGATTTTCTTAATTTTAATCCGAGATCAAAATCTCACTAAGTTGGATAATAAAACATATTTTAAAAGGTGTTGACATAGGAGATAATGGTGAAAGTGGAGGCTAAGCGCGATCCATTTAAAGCAGACGGAGATGTTTTCACAGCACGACTCCCCGGCACGCAGGGCTGGTCCGTGATGTCGTCCACCTGTCCATGTTTCAGATATGCCAGACTTTTGCGTGGTTTTGCTTCATAAGAACTTCCGGCGACAGCTTTTTTGCGGAGAACTTTTTACCTAACTTAGTATCATCTTGAAATCTCAGATATTTCTTGAATATGTTTTATGGAGACTTTTGTCTTTTTTATTTTTAGCGCATTTTCTCATTTATGGAAAAAATGCACTATTGTGCTTGCCATGTCCGTCCGTCCGTCTGTCCGTCCGTCTGTTTGTCCGTACGTGACTTCACGTTTTCGTCGACGAGAAAATGCGCTCTCTGTCACTCACTGCAGTGAGTACTGAGTTATATTTTTTATTGGTATTGGTCCTGTAAGATTTACAATCTGTTCAGAATTGGAATAGTTTTGATCAATGACGAAAATACTTTTGGGCAGCGGAAGTTTCAGTTGAGAGAAGATTGCACATCCACTATTACTCGTGACAAGATTGCCTATGGGCATCAGATTGTTGGTTGCATTTATTGTCTCAAATTTATTGTTGTCAAATGTATCGTTTTATGATTAGACGGACAGTAAAGTGTT
Source organism: Hyalella azteca (assembly GCF_000764305.2). Taxonomy (NCBI): domain Eukaryota; kingdom Metazoa; phylum Arthropoda; class Malacostraca; order Amphipoda; family Hyalellidae; genus Hyalella; species Hyalella azteca. The sequence continues at coordinate 457,370 of NW_025935295.1, read as the reverse complement.
TAATCAATCGTAGCTTGACATTGTCGCTCGATATCTCTGTCCCTGAATACATTATAGATTATAACTCATTTTGACTATAGATTAAAATAAATTGTACTTATCAACGTGAAGTCATTACGATCAATATTGTCTGCTTTGGCTTTGATATACTGTACGAAGTTATTACTTCTCACGGGTATAAGCTAATAATTGCAAGCTAAACTAATGATGAGATCGTATTCCGTCCGTCAGACTCAGAGGAGCAACCATCGCTGCGTTTCTCCCGTTTTTGCAAAGTATTTTCCCTCTTATGACGAAAACTCAATCAGTAATAGATACGATAATGATAGATGAGATTACCTCGGCTGTCACTGCACCAGCTCTGCTGTGTATCAGCATCGGAATCATTATCCCTTATGTATTTGCTTCATCATACTCATTACAGGAACCGAAACCATGAAGGACATTAGTCGCATCACATGAATGACATGAATGACATGAGTCATCATGTGACAGACACAGATTCTGACATCTGACATCACACAGATTCTTCTCAAGCATTTTCATGTAATTCGTATTTTACTTACGTGAACGGACCTTTCATAATTGCATTTTAGCCGGTAATTATGTGCAAAGTAAAACTGGAAGAGATATCTACGTACATTGTGTAATAATATCAAGAAATAACCAATATTGTGATGTATATGGGCACTAACAAATGTGCAGTACTTCCCTCGTAAGCAGCAATAACAGGAAGGCTACCTGGGCTGCAACACGACCTGCAATACAAACTTGACGTGCCTCATTCATCTACCTACACTCAGTGAAATGAGTGAGATTGTGCCCAAATATTGATGCACATATTGTCATTGTGATACTCATTCTAACCCACTTAGGCCTGGAAAATTTGCGGTTCAGCGCTACGTCCGCTCTCAGCGCGCGCTGTGGCCAAGAAAGTGTGTCACTATTCAGACAATATGCCCCCATTCATTTTCATAGTGTATATAACGCCTTCTATTGCGCCCAATGAACACACGTTTACCGGCCAACAAATTTTCTCCGATGGCTTAGCTGTGGACCATAAATCTGATTGAGATAAAACAATCATTAGAAAATGTGATAAATTTTTGTTCCTGGTACACATGGGATTAAAATTATCCACTAAATAGTTGAAAAAATTTTCGTTTCCTCGTAATTCATTATTATCAGTCTTCTGACTCAGTATTATTTTATCAATCTCATTATAAGTACCACGTAGTATTTATTTTGCTGCACTCATGACCAGCTTAAATTGTTTAATTAAATTAGCTTAAAGTGTTTAAATTTTGGTAGCACTAAGATCACAAACGCCTAGACTTAAATGTATCTCAAATTTTATCATTACTAATACCATCCTGTTATCCATTAAAAAGTATGGCGATTTGTACTGATCACAGGCAATGTTAGCGAAACAATTGCAAAAACAGGCGCTTACGTTAGCGAAAAATTGCAAAGAGTTACCGATAAATTGGAAACGGTAAATTGCGCGCCCGCCCAAAACGTTCTTAAAAACGAAAAAAGCAACCACCAGAGAGGGCAAACTTTTCAATCTCAGCAGACTTGAGACAAGTTCTACATTGAAATTCCTGATTTAAACAAGTTTTTATATCATTTCGTACTTGTTCAAATTTCGAAGTATTTCTTGATAGAACTCGAATCAATCAAGTATTTATACATTTCAAGACATTCCAAATTTAAAGATTAACTGATAATTTGCATATTGCTCCACAAGTACATTTTTAAGCTGCTAGTGAACTTATTTCACCATATTTTTGTAACAGTTATTTTGATATATATATATATTTTTTATTTGAGAAGTCCTTGCAAATCATCAACTGACTGTTCCTGCTGATTAAGCAGATAAACACAATTGACAATTAGCTATTAATTCCAATAATTGAACCGGTCATCGCTGTTCGGCTTAACCACTTGGACGAGGTTATAATTCTCTCCATTATTTTCATCGATATTCAACCTAAAATATTATACATTATATTATATTTAACCTGTGTCTCCCTAGTAGAAATGATTATCGTATTAAAGATGAGGACTGTTGACTTTACTCCATATTGAGGAAGACAATGCACCGATGATTGTCATTGAGGCCGGTGATTAAAAGGATTGTAGAATTAGCCTCCTACGTCCTTGCAAACTCCCCAGCATTTGGCCAAGTATAGGCTCGTGTTCCCAATAATGATTCACCAATCCAGATACGGCTAGGAAATCCGTTTTTGTAATACGCTTTTTATTTTCGGTTCCGGAAAGAAATTTTTACGGCGCCGGAATGAGCTGCCGGCTTGATATTAAGGACTTAAGGTATGTATTCAATGGTTCAGTAATAATTTTGTTCATATAATATAATGTTCATATTTTGTCCATTTTTAGTTCAGCGTCATATTATGTTCATATTTTGGCTGAAATTCCAGGCGACGCCATCCCCGCGTTTTGTACAAGCATACACGCTGATTCATTTTCGATTGCCACTACATTCAGAGGAATGAGTGTGATTTTGTTCAAACAAAGATCCACATCTTGCCCTGTGTGGGTGATCCTGATCAATTTTATTTCGTTAGGAGGGCGTTTCAGTAATATGTGCAGGAAGTGTGTCTCAATTTGAATAATATGTCCAGTTCATATTTCTGAGTGTATATGGCGCTGAAGTTAGTTAGCTTCGTAATTCAGCTGGTATATGAACGGTTTTATTCCCTGTTACTTTTTGTGTATGCTTTAATTTGGTTTAAATAAACTTGATACGAAATTCGACTGTTATTGAGATCAGTGCTCCTCCTGCAGCTTGTAACCTCACTTTCGAGAGTATTACCGGACTATTGATTTTTTGAACTATTTTTGAATTCCCACCGCAATCCAAGAAAATCAGAAAAAATAGGGAATGGGGAGAATTCATATTTTTTGTGCTGTTGTTTTACTATTTGTTTCTAAATTTAACTTAAAATCACACACCTTGGTTTGAATGTGCTTGTTGTTGTTATTTTCTAATAATAAATCGGTTCGTAATATCTTCGCACTAAATTCTTTACTTAATGTTTCTACTTAAGTAAAATAAAAGAACTTTGTGCAAGCCAGAGTGACTAAGAATTTGTCGTTAATGAATCATCAAATGACTACAAGTTAAAGTAAAGAGTTTCACACATTTGCTATTGTAAAAACTTAAATTCTCTGATCTACTTAGAAATTGAATTAAACTAATTTGAGTTTAAGAGGGCCGCGTTAGTTTTCATTATATGAAAGGAGTGGCGCTGTACAAACATTTTGTAACTTGGAGCCTGCATTTCCTCCCAAGGCGCAAACCGTGAAAGGGCGCGTTGGTCCCTCATTATGAAAGGAGGGGTCGCATCGGTCCCTCATTATGAAAAGAAAGGGGCGACTGCCTCTCATAATGATGGGAACGGCGCGTCCCGAAGATATTGTAACTTGGAGTTTGCATTCGCTCCCGATGCGGCATCAGTCAAAGCCTCTTCGATCAGGTGAAAAAATTCAGATTTCTTCTGAGAGTTCGTAAGTTATATACAGTAACTTTGAAGCACTAAGAACTTACAAGAGTTTTTGTCAGAAAAATGTCTTGAATCCTAATTGACCAACTAATTAATTTTTAACGGTACTGTGATAATTAAAACGGACTAACTTGTAATAATTTCTGAAATTTACTTACGTATTTATCATTAATCCAAAGACTGTTTAATCAGTGGACTAGATGAGATCGTGATTAGGTCTGGCTACATATTGACTGACTATGGACGTGATAGAACGAGCAGCGCTGCAGGATTATATCCGTGTTGGCTCCGCTATTTGATAAGCCGGACCACGACACCTTGCGTACCAATATTTGCCGGACAGTATTGTCGGGATCAGCTCATATTGACGAACGTCTCTGCACGATAGCGGTGACTCAACCGAGAGCTTTTACCAAACACACAACGGCTTTGTTTTACGTTTCCTTCCAGGCCTAGACAAACTTGATATAAACTATAATGTCATGCATAAACTACACTGTAAATAAAAGCTGTTTCACTCGTTCACTTTTAATTTTTATGCCATAATTTTATCAATTGTGCGCTGAGATGCAAGTCCAATGTATGTTAATTGTTTTATATATTTGTATTTTTCAGTGTCTCTTGTATTAAGAAATATTTTATCAGTATTTCGACCTAATATTATTGAAAATGATTTTTGCAGTAACGTTCATTTCAATATTTTCGATCGTTGTAATCGACTTTCCGTTTTCTAACTACCCTCGTTATAAAAATTCATTATATTTTTACATTTTTTCAGGCATCAAAAATATCTCGATTGAATAAAAGTCCGAAACGATGCAATATTATTGACAAGTTTTGTAAGTAAACATATCACTGTATAGATGGTCGCGTCATTTCGGATATGACTATTTCACTGAACTTCTTTTACTTTATAATTACCGCGAGTTTTCAGGGACTGATAAACTAAAACTTTGCTGAGTTTGAATCGAAGTTCAGACAAATTAAGGAATGAGATTACGCTAAGCACCTGGAAAATCAAGTGAGTCTGTAACATTTTAATCAATTTAAAATATTCAATTATCTTAAAAAATATATTTATACATATATTAATCAGGAAATATAATAATTTAATAATATATTAATATTTAATCAATATTTTTTATTTAATTTATATGAGAAGTTTATAAACTTCGTCATACGTACGTATCCTCGCTCAACTATAAATAGCCCGCGCGTTATCGCAGAGTTCACACGACTCGCACAAGAGCATGCAGGATGTGCACTGTTCAGTACACTGTAACTCTGTACAGAGCTCCTTTGTACCATCATCACAGCAGAGGCTGCTCATGGCTGCCTCCTCGATGCTTGCCTCATTTCCTGTCCCAGTAACACAGTTTTCTTTTAAATATTTTGCTTCGCATTTTTTTCCTGGTAATATAGTATCTGTGCTTGTATCGTGCAGATATATACAAATTAGCTATCGACTCTGTCGTCTTTCGACTTATGATTGCATTTCAATAGCAATATAAAACCACTAAATATAATTAAACATCACACTGCATATGCACTATGTGCTTTATTATAATATATTTAATTACATATATATTAATACAGTAGTTATATACAGTATATCAATACATTTTTAATATTAATGCAGAGTTTGATATATCTACCAACTGCCACTGTCGGATTCCTTGTCAATCACGAATATGGCGTGGGCACCTGAATTGGTAAATCAATCATTTATCAGTGAATGATTTGCACATCAATAATTAACAATTTTCTTTAGAGGTTGTGGTCTCTTGCTGGCCTTTAATATTGCTGCAATTTTCTACCGACTGCTTGGTTATTTTATTCTCATCGATTCGTGTTACATTGAATTATTCATTAATTTAAAACATAAAAGCAATTTGACAATTTCTATATAAGAAGTGCGGAAAATTTTCTAATTCACTCTGCCCAAGATAAAGCTGGCTCGTTTTACGCAAAAAAGTTTTTCATAACACCTATAAAATTATTTTAATACGTACGAGTGCGGTTTATGCGAGAGTTTCGTTATGATTGATGATTCACAAGTCATTTTATGGTACCAGTAATATAAAATTTATTCTCGGCAAGAACTCTTAATCAGGTAAGAGTTTTTATTGTAGGTTATAGGTCATGATCTTTAAGTTTACCATCATTGCACCATAACAGAGCATTTATGCAAAAGATAAAATTTCTTTCTACTACACCAGCCCTGGAAATATTTCCTATGAATAAATTTCCTCGGCTAAGAGTCGCTCATAACGAGCTAGGCTTTGTCGAACCCGTCACGTTTAATGCAGTAACAGCTCTCGTGAAAAAAAATCATAATTTAACCTTATAGCATTACTCTAAGCAACGCTCAGATACGATGTTCAACAATTATTTGTTGTTGTATACATTAGAATTTTGAATTTTAAACTAATTAAAACATTAAACTAACTAATTTGTTTGGTGTCGATTAAGCGCATAAAACTGGCTAATTTATGTTACTTTTTTACTAATTAATGTAAACAACTGAGAGGTCCCCTCGGCAGTTTTGCTTCAAGAAATATTCAAGACGTTGCAGCTCCTCTCGACTCTTGAAGAAGAATGCGGGAATGCCGACTTTTCAGGTAGGCCTATCTAAAGAAATCCTTGAGTAAATAATTTAGGAGCAGAGGGGACACAGCAGCAGCATTGTAACAAGTCTGCTCATTACGAGCAGAATTTCACACTTCGTTGAGCGGGTTTGTAAGCTAAGACGGCTGCTTCAGAGGTGTCAACAGATCTAGAGGCTCTTCATTTGCCGCGATAAGGAACGCCTCGAATAGTTATTTTAATAATAATTAAAGCCCATTCATAATTTCCTCAACTCGTTTAAGCCATCGTTACGTTAAAACTTTAACTCGTAGATGTACTCACATTCTACTTTCGCAACGATAACTGAAGAACAAAAATATCAATAAGGCGGCCGAAAATTCCAAGAGGCGGAGAAGTACGTCATTTGTGAGAGGTCTGCAAAGTGTCTCCTCATTAAAAAATAAAGAGTGGTGCATCATTTGAAAATTTTCTCTCTCCGTAGTTATCACAAAATGTTATTCAATATCCGACACTTTCAGATTTAACTATATAATTGATTAGTGTTTGATTAGATGATGCAGAACTACGTAGGATTTCTTAAATTAAATTAACAATGTAACTCATTAATATCCGATTAGGGGCTGCAGAATTACGTAGGAATTATTAAATTAAAAATATTATTGTTATTCAAGATCCTGATGTAACTTTTCAGTCGTGGTACAAGCACCATTTTTACAATTGCATTCACGTTATGTTAGTACAATTTAATCCACCAGGCCTGTTTCACTTTCACTTCACTTAATTTTCAATTTGATAATAAACTTGAATATACGAGACCAGAAGTCTCGTACACGTTTATACGGATATCAGGTATGTTGGTCTTACCTGTAATGTTGTCACCTAACCATCAAATTGATTCAGTTTGCCGTAAAGCACCTAAAGTTCGGGCGAAAATGTGGCAAAAATCGAGCAGTTTCTTCTCCCCGAGCCCACAGAACGACACTCGCACTGCGTACGGAAGGCTCGTTTAGATGCTAATGTCGGCTGGAATGCAACCAAATTGCCTTCTTAATTTTTCTTTGGGATAATTCAAATAGGGAATGAATGCAAAAATTTTAGCAGTACCTTCACAGTACGCGTCTTTACATCGCTGTTGTGATAATGTCTTGTACATACAATTGTCGCTACATTTTTTAGTTCATTGTAGATGAAGCCTTATTTCAGCCTTATTGAGGATGAAGACTTATTGCAATCATTACTGTGTACTAAAATCCATCCCAATTCAAGTCCACAATTTGCTTTAAATCGCAAGCTCATGAATCACATTTGCCAAGCTACAAGCATCGACGCAACTCACTGTATAGGTTCAGGCTGTTGAGGGACCAAGCCAAAGTTAAGCCTCAGCTCAAGTTCCATACTTTCAAAAAAGTTAGGAGATCGTAAGTTCATCAGCCAATCATTGACGGCCTTTCAAGCAAAATCCACCAATCATAGACAAGAAAATAGAGCGTAAGTACTTACGTTCACTATACTTTCAAAAAAGTTAGGAGATCGTAAGTTCATCAGCCAATCATTGACGGCCTTTCAAGCAAAATCCACCAATCATAGACGAGAAAATAGAGCGTAAGTACTTACGTTCACGTAGCGAGTTTTGAAAGTATGGCCCAGGTATACTGACGACCAATACACACGTACACTGAAGCTCCCACGCTCGTGATTGAAGCGGTGATATATGCTAAAATCCGAGAAGATATCAGAAAATGTTTCTCACTCATGCAAGTTGCAATACGAATGTTTTATTCTCCTGCTAATCGGTTTTTAGAGAAATGTACTTTATTGGTATTAATCATCCGTCTAGATTTGATCTTAAAATTTCATTTAATTAAAATTATGGTATTTCTGCTGCGATCGTTTCCTCTAGACTAGCGGTACAAGAGACGCCGGCTGCGGGTGGCCGAAATTAAAGCAAGTTCGATGGCGGTGTTTGCTTTGGTTTGTGTGCCGTGCCGCTCAAATGATGTTAGTTTAGCACTATTTTGCTATAACGGCTCACGGTGCACTATTTAGCTATAACAGTATAACGGCTCACGGTGCAATATTTAGCTATAGCGGCTCACTACTAGCACTATTTTGCTATACCGGCTCTCTATTAGCGCTATTTTCCTATACCGGCTCACTATTAACGCTATTTTACTATACCGGCTCACTATTAGCGCTATTTTACTATACCGGCTCACTACTAGCACTATTTTACTATACCGGCTCACTATTAACGCTATTTTACTATACCGGCTCACTATTAGCGCTATTTAGCTATAGCGGCTCACTACTGGCATTATTTTGCTATAGCGGTTCACTATTAGCACTATTTTGCTATACCGGCTCACTATTAGCGATGTTTTGCTATAGCGGCTCTCTATATTAGCACTATTTTGCTATACCGGCTCTATATTAGCGCTATTTTGCTATACCGGCTTACTATTAGCGCGATTTTGCTATAACGGCTCACTATTAGCGCTATTTTGCATACCGGCTAATTATTAGCGCTATTTTGCTATAGGTACCGGCTCACTATTAGCACTATTTTGCTATACCGGTTCTCTATTAGCGCTATTTTGCTATACCGGCTCACTATTAGCGCTATTTTGCTATACCGGCTCACTATTAGCGCTATTTAGCTATACCGGCTCACTATTAGCGCTATTTTGCCATACCGACTCTCTATTAGCGCTATTTTGCTATACCGACTCTCTATTAGCGCTATTTTGATATACCGGCTCTCTATTGGCGCTATTTAGCTATACCGGCTCACTTATTAGCGCTATTTTGTTATACCGACTCTCTATTAGCGCTATTTTGCTATAACGGCTCTCTATTAACGCTATTTTGCTATACCGGCTTTCTATTGGCGCTATTTAGCTATACCGGCTCTCTATTAGCGCTATTTTGCTATAACGGCTCTCTATTAGCGCTATTTTGCTATAACGGCTCTCTATTAACACTATTTTGCTATACCGGCTCACTATTAGCGCTATTTAGCTTTAGCGGCTCACGGTGCAGGACGATCGACCAGCAAGCCGCACGTCTTTTCATATAGAAAATCTAATTCATTTACTTAACGCGAGCAAAAATTTTTTATATGTGGATAATTTTTAATAAAATTTGAACTATTATTTTGTGTAGATTGTACTAATGGTTTCCAGAATCAACAATCAGAAAGCATAACTATGGAATGAATATTTATTACGAAAAAATTACCTGGTCATTTTTCAAGCATACTTAGATTGAAATAGTTATTTTAACTTAATATAGTTGGTAAATGCAATGATAATTTTTTTGTTTCCATCAATGGATCCAACGTACGGCTGTAACATACAGTGCTAACTTTGAACATTTTAGCAAAGAAAATTCCCATTTACATTCAAACTCCAAATGGTAGTTTTGATTGATTTAGCGAGTATTATTCCATGGTTATAATTTTTCTCGTTGATATTTCGGCTCTTTGCAATATTCCAGTTTCGGAACAATGTCCCAGGGTTTCCGGAATCCGGGTAAGCAGCAGGCAGCTACGCTCAGAGCCTCAGACTCAGTGTGCGTGCAGACGCTGATGTGAGTGGTGGTTTAAGCTCTACGCTCTCGAAGTTTCTCACTCGTCCAACTCCAACTAGCAGAACTGTTAACAATCAAGTATTTCCAGACATAACGAAAATCACTCTTCACATTAAACGATTTTTATTCGTTCATATTGTCAACGGTTATCAAGTTAACTATTTTTTGGGGGATTTTTGAAATCTGATTCCTTGAGAAACCGACTTGACTGAGAAGGCATTTTCAGCTGGCACCTTTTGAAACGAAGTGTAAAATTCTGGCCGCTTATTCACATAAATCAACATATCTGTCAACCACGACTATTTTTTAATTTCATAAATTTTCATAATTTCTGCTCCGTTAACACCATTGAAAAAAAAATCCTTAGTTCCCAACAATATATAAATTTACTGGACATATTACGCGAATCTGGAACTATCGGCACGTTTTCGGTTTTATTATAAATTATATTCAAGTTTTGACTATTGAGAACCCAGTCATAGCAATTGTTTAGTGGTATAATAAATAGTTTAGTGCTGAACCTTCTCTCTGTGACGTGAACACCGCCCTAAGCCCTGGATTACCTCGCCAGCGAACCAGCCTCATCTTCTTCTCTTTGTTAAAGGTTCGTGTGAGTTCAAAATTAAACTAATTAGGTTATAATTATACTCGTAAAACAATTAAGGGTAATTTTCATTTTACTACAGACGGACTTAGCTTAGTTTAAACTTTGTGCTATGCAGCAAAAAAGCTCTTTACTTCACTTCTTATTTCTCTTTAATATTCTCAGTGAATTATAGTTAGTTAATAAACGGACCAAAGGATTTCAAATGATTAAAGGGCTTACAAAATAACCCGCTGAACTTCTTTAAAATGCTCCCTGCAGTTCTTTTCCTTTTAAAATTCTAGTTCAGCCGCTTCCATTTGCCACTAATTTCAGTCGCCGTGCGACTAAAGTGGATGATAATTTAGCTTATTTTGAGTTAAACGTATGACTTAGAAAAGAGTATTTAATTGTTCTAATTTTAACCCGACTATACTTTTCCCACTAAATATCGCTTCTTTCTGCCCGTCTTTATTAAGCAGCAACTGACAGAAATTCCCACATTGACAGAAACTTCGTTAGACGACGTAAGCGAAATCGTCAAAAAATTAGCCAAATTCTTGATTAATTATTTTGTAAGTAATTGTAACCAAGTGCCAATTCATTTAGATTTATTTAAAAAAATTAAATTAGTAAAAATGTATTTCCTTTTAAAAATTTAGATGAGAAAGTTAATAATACTATACAGAAAATGTACTATCAGCTTGCTTTTTAAAAACAAAAAGGAACTCCAGCTTCTTAATCTTTGGTCAACGATTCAAATGCCCAGTGGATATTGCAGATTCGTTGACAAGCTACTGAAACTAAAGAATTTTCTGCGCGCTGTAAGAAATGTATGGGCTCTGACCTTCTGTCATAGTTTTCAAGATTATTTTCGTTTAATTTTATTTTTTGTGTTATGACCCGTGATTTTTCTCCAGTTTTTGGTATAATCTGCAACAATTGAGTAATTTTTACGGTACCAACTCATGTACCTGCCATGTAACTGGTAACATCAGTTGGCAAAACGTTCTTCAAAGTTGTTCAATTAAAATGCTTCAACGATGCGTAAGAGTTTTTCCTGTGAATAAGTTATCCATTCATTACTGCAGAAATGATTCGTAGTGAGATGTACCTTCAAAATATCATAGTTAACAGCTCTGTTATTTTGATATAAAAATTCAGATTTGGACTGTTAGAAACTTGCTTTCATGTTGGTGTTCGAAATTCAGAAAAGTATTCAATAAAATCCTTCGCTAATTTTATGAAATTCTAGTGTAATTCTTTAAAAATCTTAGGGTAATTCAGTGTAAGGTTATTATTAGTGTGTAAAACTTGGCAAACGATGAAGACTTACATTTATATATTGTTAAATCCATGTATTCTCAAGATTATATGAATTCCTGGAGGTCGCTGTTCTAGGTTTAGTTAATAGTTTACTAATTCGTGCTTTTGGAGCAATAAAGCTTGTCACGGGAGCTCGTATTTTGTGCTCCACTCAACCACAAAACGTTCCGTCTTTCCTGTGGCACAAAAATGCCCGGGAAGAAACCTACCGCAAGCTCGGGCCCTTCTTTGTTAAACAGAAATGCTGAATCTGCAAAACTCGGAATTAAAACGGCCTTACTACGCTTCTGATATTGACGCTGAACGTTAGAGTAAATAAATAACGTCACTCTTTCTGAATTATTTTTTTTCGGGCTACTCTATAATGTAAGTTTGGAAGTTTGTTTACAATTTCTTAGCCGTCATGCAGTTACCCTGACACACGTGTCGCTCAATTGCAACGGTATGCCATTTATTATGCGTTCTAAAGTGTGTATTTTACAACAGTCGTCGTATTAACCCTCTACCGCCTGACACGATCGAGTAACCAGAGCAATATTGTCGCAGGCCTACTTCTCAAAAAGGATACGTTCTAGTAAGAGCAAACTGATGGTTGCCGCCACATACAACTTTAAAATGTTCTCTGTTGCATACAAACGTCCAAAGGTTGCTACAGTCAATAATTTACGTATAATTTAATTTGAAAGTTATGTTCCCGGAGAGTGACATACGGCGGTAGAGGGTTAACAGCCATCCAGTACCAATAATATCTAGCATTTGCGTTTGAACAAAAGATATTTTTCATGGTTGTGCACATTTAATGCTCGAGTATCGCTAAATTTTACAATTAAACAAATTCATTCAGAAACTGGAAAATGGTTTTTGTAGCAGAACAGTATAACTAGTTTATAACTATGCTTATTTGTCTGTCTGGATGAATAAATAAAATTATTATACTCCTGTGACTGAATTGTATCATTGAAAAATGGTTGCTGGGAATCCATATATTCTCGCTGACTGTCAGCGGTGAAATGGACGTCGCACTTTTGCAACCACTTTGATGGCTTGTAATGCACGAACTTGCTGAAATAATAGCCGGTTCAATTTACACAGCCTGCATTTAGTTCATCAACTCGGACCGTGAAACGAAGGCTTGGCATACGTTGGTGCATTTGAATCTATACCCAAGTCGTCAAAGCACGCACTGGCCTGTGATAAAGAGTCGATTTAATCCTGTAGACTTCACGGTAATTTGCGAGTGTCACGGAACCCAGCACGAGTCCAATGCAGCCTTTACCGTGCAGATCAATAATAAATATCGACCTGTGGTGAAGAACTTCTCCCTCCCTCGTCTATGTGGCGTCACTTTTTCCCGCGGGGAGAGTTATGGCCGGAGTGCTAATTATCGCAGCGATTTGGCGTGTCCGTAACGTGCTGCTGCTGCCTCCTTTTCTCACGCTGCAATTATTTTAATTAATATTTCACCAAAGAGAGTTTTCTTTAGGTAATGTTGAGTAACATGGGCTTTAGATGAAGATCATCAGGGGATTATAATTTTAGGAATAACTATATATTACTTTTTTAAGAAATGTTTCAAATTTTCAGGATTTCGTTTTTTTTTTGCATGAATCTTAAAGAAAAAAGTAGTTCATAATGCAATTACGTTCTTCCCTCATTTGTTGCACGTAGCCTGCTTCTAACCAGTCAAGTTCAAATTGTTAATAAAATAATTCTACGAAAAGCGTCACTTACACACAGATCCATAACTGTTGGTCGTTTAGCTACAACGAATTGACTTCTAATTTATTAAATTTTTTCCTGTTAATGATGTTGTTTCCGCAATTAGTATAATTCCTCACATGACTTCTTTCCTTATATTCAAAATTTCCTCAACAAATTTTAAATGATAGGAAATTTAATTCCTATAAGCTTAGAAAAGCGTCCTCGAAATTTTGTCCTTTCCTCTAAAATTATTTTTTATTCGTTATCTTCTCACGGACACTCACGAATTTCCATTATCCGGAATTTAGCCCGCAGACAGCAACGGGCCGAGAAAAAATCTATGCGAGTTTAACGAACGAACACAAAATTTAATCAAGCTTAAAGTTCAACTTGCTCCTGCTTACTTAGTGGATCCTCTTGCCTGAACGCACTGGAGTCTTGAATGGAAGTAGTCGTGAGTGAAAACACTATTTTCATCAACAAGTCTCGCCTGGACTAAACACACAGTTTAACACCTATTATTCGCTAACTCTGTTACCCTAAGGTTTGTTAGAAAATACAAGCTACGAAACAAAGGGAAACTCAGTTCAAGACGGTCACGTTCTAGTAATATATTCCGTGGCTCGAAGGCCAGCGTTCATTCGCAGCGTTCCCTGTACAGCTTGCATGCGCTCGTTATTTGTGCTCCCTTATGCACGGCGCTGGATTTTAGGCAGCTTCTCGCGCCAACACGTTTCCTCACTCAGGTTTAATTTTAGTCGTCTAAGTATGCAAATTCACCTTAACCTCGACGTAATAGCTTGAGTCTTGTGCGGACCCCGGCAGCGTTGCTATGCAGAAGGCGCCATGCATGCAGCTCCTTTACTTCAAAGCACGGGAATTCAGCTGAGCGTTCATGAGCAACTCTCTTCTTGGGGTGCTATACTCCCCGTCGTCCACCTGCTTATTGTTGTTGCTTTGATTTTAACAAAGTTCACTCTAGACGCCGGAAGGTAATCCGGTGGTGAATTGATTCAATTAACTAGATATGGAGATATTTTTATGATTGAATCCTAGTAAATTTTGTAAAAAGAGATCTACCTCTCAATTTTTTCATGTAGCCGGGGATTCTACTATAATTTCCATATTTTATGATTCTGTGATGTTGGCCTCGCTCTTTCGAACCGGATTCATATTATAGATTTTGTTCCCGATGTTGGTATCTTACGAATGTTGTCACCACTAGATGATTAATATACAATTCTGTCAGAAATGTAACATTTTTCTATGTGCTAGTGGTGCTAGTCTGCGATTAGACATAAGCAGTCCAATAATTATACATTCATTGTCTATAATTGTATACGCCAAACACCTAGCAATGATCTAGTCTATTCACAGTGTAATGAATATATTTACGGTTTAAATCTTGTGAACATTTAATTAAAATTGTCTATTCGTAATCAATTTTCCTGGTTAGATAACAAGTCGTTGAAATATTCAACAAATAGAATATTCATGTCATTGGCTTTTAATTATTTCACCAAACTCAAACTGAAGCAGGTGAACTCCTTAATTTTGCTAATTAAAATTTGACATGGCAGCTCCGGTATCATGGATCGCATTTCAAGAACGTGTCCCTCCATTTTTAGGGCCTGTCTCGCCAGTGGCTTTCCCCTCACGAATTCCATCGCGAGTCTTGTTTTGGTTTCCCCGTTATATCTTTGATGGCTGCCAGTAATTCAATACCCCTGCTCGCTGTGTTATTCCAAGGAACTGTCGTGTTTACACTGCAGTGCAGTATTCACTGGGGCAAACTTCAAGACGTTGTGCGTCCAACGTCCTCAGAGGCAGATTGGAGCGCCTCATATAACTTTCAGGCTTTCAATACTAGAATATCTAATGTGCACGAAATGTAAATATTGCTGTTGTGCATATGTGCTGCTGCTAACTCCTGTGTATAGGGATGAAACCATTTAATATTCATTCAAATTCATATTGTATGGATATTAGTTTACAGTCTATGCTTAATAGAATGTGCACTCAAGTATTTTAGGATTAATATGGGATAAAAATATTTCAACTCTAGTCCATAGTCTCAGATATATAACTTTCGTTTTTACGTAATTTTAGAGTAGTAACAAATTCACTCCTGAGAATATGTATTGTTTTTCTCTAGTTACCTTTTTTGTGCTATTCCGAGGAATATTAATTGGGTTCGTTCTCTGAAAGGCGCGGCTTGTCAAGACGCATTTAAATAATGTTTCGATTCGACTATATTTCGTTTCACATATGCGCTGCAAGACTTTATGCCGTTATCTCTCGTTATCTCTGCTTTATTTTGCGTTCTTGGAACACGTTTTCGACAGGAGCTTAGCTGCACAGAGGCGCGTGTTTAGACTTAGTTAATGAGGTAATCGATCTGCTGTCTTCCCGTAGAGTTTCTGCAGAATCTCTTTGTCTATCTATAACTTGACGACAGCTTGGGACCCGAGAAGTCAACCTCTCCCTCCTCCTGCCGAATACGTCGTCGTGTACGAAGGACTTTCTGAAAAGATCCTCATGGCTCCCGGTGTGGGGAGGAGACTGCGTTCTGGTAATGCCGGGATCGTTGTCATGTCAGACGCCCATTTATAGGGAGTTTCCGTGTTGAGGTTTACTGATACACACGAACTCTTATTATTTATTAATTTAATTATTAATTATTAAATAATTATTAATTTAATTATTTAATTTCGAACACAATTATCCTTGAAGTTGGAAGTAAGGTGGAAGTTTGTGTGTTAAATTTATAAATTTTCAGTCCATATTTCGGTAAAAATTTATCAATTATTATTGGAATTCTTTGTTATAGAGTTGAACGTACAATTTGCTTGCAACTTGTGAAAAACTTTGTATCTTGGTTTGGATCTAGGTAAACATTTTCTTTGGATCTAATTGAATGTCAATGTAACTCATGATGTTATGCGATTAGCTATATCAGACATTTCCATAGATCATTTAGTTTATGCTCGTGAAGACTGTCCTTTGAAATTAATAGCCTCAAAATATTGCAAGTGATTGTTGGTTATTATTAATTTTTTACGGTCAAATTCTAATCGAAAATATTCTAAGAAATACTACGCTTTCTTATTCAATCTCCAATTTTTCCTACTTGCAAACACTGGTACTTTGAAAGGGTGCGTGAGTCCGATCGTATTTTTTAGAGCGAGAAATTTTGCGTGTGAAGCGTGAAAGTAAGCTTTTCCAACGCCCACGTTCACCCTCAAAACCACCATGCTTGCAGTAACAACACTGATTTTCAGAACAATGCTCGCTGTGAGGCACTAGCATGGCTCGGTCGCTCGCTCATGGCAAGTCATGAACCCAAGACCCGAGCTCAGCGATGCATCGTTTCCTCGAGAAACCGTGGCGGAAACCAGCGCTGTTGGCATGTAAATTAAAGTGGGGGCAGGGCGACCACGCCGGACGAACGAGCCTCAAGCTTGGGCCGCTTCTGCCTGCTGCATAACCCTGAGCTGTTGCTTACGTCAATGCTCTAAAATATTATTCCATCACTCGCTAGTCTAAAAACTTGGTCCAAATAAATAAAACTTGGTCCAAATAGCTATGCATTTTTTTGGTTTTGTGTGGGTGATCTTGGTCAAGTTAGGTTAGGAAAAAAGGCGTATCAGTGCTACGTGCAGAAAGTGGGCCATTATTTGAACAAAATGATCTAATTATTTGACCTTCTTCTCGCTTGCAGGAATATTGTAAATGTCGATATGACACGCACTGTTATTTGCCATTCAGAAGTGATGAATTTACTGTGCATATCTTCGCTATCAAATTCTTGTCAAACTTTCGATTTAAGCTTACTAATGATATTAGTTATTTTTTTAGCTCTCAGCGTTTGAATTGGTTGGATTTTTAAATATTTTACAGAAATTTTCTAACATATTTGCAACCATCTCGTACAGATGTACAAATTTGACGTAGAATGTGTCTCATTGTAGACCAAGTTATCTAACAGTTAGCATCCTCTTGCAAGTAAACCATTATGCTTTTTCGTTTTTATCGTGTAGCTTTACAATTGCAGGTGCGAAGTTACCACAGTTCATTGGAGCAATGAAATGCATGAAGGCGGCTACGGAGCTAGAATGCACTCTCGCTAACGTCAAAACGACTTGAAAATATTCCTGATGTATTTAAATTTACGTCGTAAAATCTGAAATTTATTCTTCACTCGCGAACTAAGTTATAGAACAAATCTTGACAATTAGCAACATATTTTTTGGTATAGTGATACCATTTATTATTTTGAGGTTTATATCATTCGAATGCGTCCTTTGAATTATTTCATTTGCTTACCGAATAATGAGTTGATTTCTCGCCGGCTCCTGTACTTGAACAAAATGCTTGCATTTACCAATTTAATTCTATTTTTGAGAGGATTTCTCAGATAATTTTAAACTTATTTGTCCCATACAATCCTTGATAATGTACCAAGGTTTTTGGCAACCTAGCTGTACAGTCAAATAATTCCTTATGAGTTATCATTTCATCAAAATTCTTGTTAGAAATGATTCTACATTTAGTTTGTGTGGCTTGGTTACCGATGTAATTTTATCATTGATTCCAATCCAGTTTATTATTTGATTATTCACTATTTACGCAACAAACATTCGAAATGCGGAATGTAAATTTGACTCGGGAAATCTGTGTTCTTTTTTTCGTAGATTAGCTTAATGATTTATCTCTCGCTCAGCGGCCAATCCTAATTCATATAAGAATGAAACAGAACGAGTAATTGTTTTAAGCTAATTGGCTAAAAAATTCAGAATGGAAAAAGCATTGATTTTTAAGCCAAAATTGTATCTTGATTTTTAAATAAGAACATGAAAAATTATTTTTTAAGTATGCTGTATAAAAATATCTAACTTCATGTAATACTCATGTCCAACTTTCAAAACTTTTTCTGGCGGTGCGTTATTTTTTGAGGGAACTCGTTACCTGCGAGGACAGCGAGTTGCAGGAGAGATTTCTGTCGCGTCCTGTAGTTGGCAAACTTTTCTTCTTGGGAATGAGCTGATTTCCGCCTCTAGAAAGTTAGGCTATCGATACTATAAGCTGGCCATCTTTATATAGTGTGAAGAGTCCCACTTTATTT
Organism: Hyalella azteca; assembly: GCF_000764305.2. Classification (NCBI taxonomy): domain Eukaryota; kingdom Metazoa; phylum Arthropoda; class Malacostraca; order Amphipoda; family Hyalellidae; genus Hyalella; species Hyalella azteca. Next base: position 438,928 of record NW_025935295.1, on the reverse strand, counting down.
TAATTGGTTTGCTATTAAAAGATCTTATTCCTAATCAACTGTGAGATTTGAGAGTGTTTAATTTTCGCTTTTTCAGTGACTGCCATTGCTCCTTTGAAGTCCCCACGCAGGAAGTCTTCACTGCCGCGAATTAACTTACTGAATTAGATAGAAATAATCAAATTAGATAGAAATAATAGAACACTGTTTTAGCATGAATAATCTTCCTTCACAGTTGCATTCCTCAAATTGAATTATCACCTCAACATGTGCCAACTAAACCCCGAAAGTCCATTCAACGCTTCCATCAAGATATGTTTTTTTTTTATTACAAGCTGCATGATAAGAAACTAACCCTAAATAAATCGCTTAACATGAGACGTCATTGACTTCCCCCATAATTATTACTTCAAATTTCGCAGTATTTCAAACATACTTGTTCTCTTTCAATGGTTCTCCACTGATGTGAATCAGTTAATAGTTTTGAAACGTACACGTGCTTTAGTTTCTTCGTACCAAGGAACGTTATAAACGTTATTCTTGCGCTTGATGTAGTTACAAATTCATAGAACAAATAGTCGAGCTAAAAGTACCAGAGTTTTTGGACAGGCCTTTCACGTTCGTTCTGCAGGCATCAAAAATTAGGTAAATTTTCATGGCGTTCGGTCGAGCTGCGTCACTTCTGTTATTATTGCAGCTGCTGCCCCAGGAAGTTTCACTGTATCCAAGTTTGTCGAATCTGCAAAGTTAGTTATTAACTGGATGTTAGTATAACGTGTATATATGTGAATAATTAACGTAGCTCCGTGCCGCAAGTTTCGAGGACTTGTGTTGGTTTGTCTGTGTACTGAATTGTTTACGTTTAGGGAAGGGTTTGTGGAAGAGGTCAACAGAAACTTTGTTCGAGCTTGTCGAGGTAAAAAACTGAAAAATCACCAACTGAATATTGAATCTGGCTTTCGATTCTGGGCCAGACGACGGAAAAGTTTCCGTTTGCTTCTGGCGATGGGATCGCTGACCTGTCACGAAGCGGCTGCGAGTTGCTTTATTTGGGAAGATTCTTTTGAATATCTTGAGGTTTCCTCTCTCGTGGCTACCTTGAAGTCTCAGCAGTCGAAAACCTTAGGATATTTCCAAACTCAAACTTCAGTTCTCTTTAGATACAAAGTTCTATGTTATATTTATTTGATTCGTGTTCTCAGATGTATCAAAATATTTCCTCAATTGTTTCATTTTTAACTGATCATTATGGTCGCGTTTTTGAACGATACTTGGTTTCTTGAAGATGAATATTTATAATAATTGGACTCACTAGAATTGATTTCGTCCCACTCTTTGGTATAAATCGTTCTTTAGGAAGAATTGCGTAAGGGGGAAAATTCCAGATTGCTGGGCGTGCAATGAAGCACATTCTCTTCGCTGCGATTCTTATCACAAACCTTATCTGGAGCTAATTACTCGTTCGTTCTTTCCAATCAGTTAAGATGGGACCAAAGTTGACTGCCTCCAGCAATTATCGGAGCCGTGCGACTGATTAAAACTGGGCTCTTGTTTACAGTCTCTTCCTAATTAAATCTCGGCAAGCGAACGGTTCTGCAGCCGTCCTGCTGACTTGGAGATCCGTCCAAATGTCCGCTGACATTTATTTGCTCTGACTCCATTACGTCCTTTCGTTTTGTTTGTAAACTGAAATAAATCTCTGCGTCACGGTGGGCGGATGATGCAGATTTGGAATTTCTCGTCTCAACTTAGCGTGAGTTTAATGTGCCATCTTCGTCGATGCATTTTTACATTATTCTCGTTTTTAGTTGCCTTTACGAATAATACGTATAATCGCTTTCAAATAATGATGTTAATTCATAAAAGCACGAATTAGGTTATCAGAGCGATATCGAAAGCATATCAAAGCCTGTACATTCTAGCAGTGCTATTCCTACGCGTAAGGGCTGTATGTGCATTCATTTTTTTATGCCTCATCATATCTGAAAGATGAATTCGGGAAATTTATTACAAATTTATTTAGATGTTCGCGAATAATTTTATGCATATTTTTAGGAGAATTTGGATTTTTTATTAATTTAGAAACCACTAAGAATAACGAACAAATTACCAAGTACCAGAAATATTAGGTATTCTTGGCACTAAGTGTGCACTTGCGATGCAGAATACCGATTTTTTCGCTTTTATTCCTCTTTGTGATTTTTATCTCCGAAATCAATTGTGCGCGCCTAACTTTCCAGGTCAAATTTGTGGCTGAAAGCGAGAAAATCGCAGAGCAATACAAGAGGCAACCGGTCCGTTCATTTGCGCGATTCAATTAGCCAAGTCGATTATCTTCACATTAGCGCATCTCTCTAGCTCACTCGATATGAAGCAAAGTGGGAAACGTAACGTTCCCGCACCTGCTCATTGAAATGCCATTATTTTATCCGAGTTTGATTTCCCGTCAGGAACCTCGGTTCCTTCGGCTTGGCAAGCCTCTGCCTCGACAGGCTAGCTGGTCGTATTCTGAAAACCTATGCTATGTGACATATGACTTGATTCTAACAATTGAAGTATTGGACACATGAAATTGGTTCTTTAAATTGCGAGATTATATGTTATTGGTGTTAGATTTGTGTTGGTTCTGTGTGTCTCTGATTTGTGTGATTAGATTTGTGTGTGTCTCTGCCTCGACAGGCTGGACGTATTGATAACTCTTCTGAATACGCTATGTGACATATGAGTTTATTCTAACAATTGAAGTATTGAGCACATGAAATTAGCTTTTTAAATTGCGAGATTATATGTTATTGGTACGTATTAGATTTGCAGATGACTGTATGTGAATGAAGTTTTATTTCAATTTTATAGCGATTATTTATTTTGCCAAAGATATACATGCGTTGATATCTAGCAAGGATGAGTCACTTGAAGATGAAATCTGTCATAACACGAAGTATATTTTATGATACGACAGTCATCTTGATAAAGTTATTTAGTGACCGGGCAGATTAGTAATTAAACAGACAGTAAACACATGCTTATTAAACACATCAAGGTTTGAGTGTCTAATTTCTGTCTGCGATTATTATGGCTGTCTGCCAGATGATGTCAGTCTGTCAGATGATGTCAGTCTGTCAGATGATGGCAGAGGCCATGAGGCGCGTCTGGCCTATATCGCCCGAGGTGCTCAGCTCCATAGGTCCGGGACTATTTCCTCCTTCAGTGCGAAGTCTGTCGGTAATTTGGCTTTGGCCTTCCTCCGCCTCAGGCAACTTGCCGGTTTTTGGCTATTGGAAGCAACCTTCATTCCTCGAAATCGATAATTGAAAGACTTCCGGCGAGTCCGATTTTTAGGAGCCGCTGCTAGAGGCTGCGACGGTCTGAAAAATCCGCTCCCGCCGCCCTCAATGGAACCCAAGAATTATTCTGTCCCTAAAAATTCATGAAGTGGCCTCTAAAAATCCCGAATTGCCTTCAGATATTTTAAAAGAGTCACCAAAATTCACCGCTAGAAATAGGGAATTTTTATCTGGAGCTCCATCTCTGGGCGTCTCTGTCGACGGCTTTAGGGTTTATATAGCCTTTCTTCATTACAAGTTATAACTGAAAATGCCAGATGCACTGTGAATATTTTATTTCGATTTTAATCTGCCAAATATTGAGAAATAACATTTCAATTACACCGCCAAATTAAATTCTTATTTGTTAGTGTAGGCATATATGTGCTTGCTAATTATGTGTCGGTACTAGTCAAATTTTATTTATCACGATAATTTTTAGATGGTCACAGTGAATCTACAACCTGAAATCGTGGTAAATATATGCACGAATGCAACGTTCATAGTCTCATTTAATAAATTTTTAAACTATATTACTATGCCATCTCGCATTATAATGCTGCTGAATACACCCGTACGGATCCTAAGTTTAAATGCTAATTATATTTGTTTGTGATTACCGTGTTCATATCGTAAAATAAAAGTGGCATAACGTATGCGCTATCCCCGATTTGCTTTAATATTTTTTTGCTATATTTATACCTAATAAGGGATTATTTATAGTTGTAGCAGCATTTGTTGGTTAAATTTTTAAAGCTTCTACAATTCGAAATTAAATTCGAAAATTGTTCTGTCTCGCACTTTTGCCCCGTAAAGTGCTGTTTTTATCTCATTTTCTCATTTATTGAAAAAGAGGCGCTACTGTGCTCGTCATGTCCGTCCGTGACTTCACGGACGGACGGACGAGAACGTGCGCTCTCTGTCACTCACTGCAGTGAGTACTGATCTAATTTTTTTAGTATTAGCCCCTGAATCACATCACGGCGCTCTGGCACTCGAGCGATGCATTCGTCCGCCTGCATCCGCTCGGAGCCGCTGCCCTTGCCGGATTTGCCCTCGCCATCACGCCCTCTTTGGCAGTCAAATTTGCTCAAATTTGGTCGTAAACTCTACTGTACTCTTATAGTTATTTCAAACTGCTGCAAATATTAGAAAATTTTGAATATTATTACGGTTCTTAAATTTATTCATTATTTGGAACACGGAATATCCTGCCAAGAGTTGTTTTACCCCGTTTTGTTAGGCACATAGCATAATTTTGCCGAGTTAATTCAACCTACATTTGAGCATAGTTCAGATTTCAACCCGTTGAGTTTCTGTGAGCTACAAAACACTAATAAATGTTTCACCGAATGGTTCACGTCATCCGAAAAAAGACCGGGACATTTGTTGCGAGCTCCTGCATCGTTTTTGTCGCGGTCCTGGCCAAGAATTTGAAACGTACTGACAACTTACAATGGCGCCTTTCCCAATGGCCGTTTGAGTTTTTTTCATATTGAACTCCGAAGAAAATTATCGGCGGGTTGCGTTTCTTCTGTGAGCTTGTGGACAAATTTACGAGTTCTTTTTTGGACGGCCATTCAAGTGGAGGAGGAATTGGTGGAAATGTCAAGACTGAACGGCATTTGTGTTGGTTTTCTGTCGTGCTGTAGATGTGTTGTATTGTTTTCTGTATATGCACTATAGCTACGCTGTATTGTATAATATGTATATATGAGGAAATTGGTAGTCTGGAATGTTCGCGTTTAGTTGTTTGAATTTTGTATTCATTATTACGGGTATTACGATTTATTTATTATTTGAAATGGATTTACACCTATAAACTCTCAAGTGAGTGGAAAAACTTTTCTGACGTCACCGCGCCCTACTCGGTGAGGACTTTTACAGTTTAAAAAATTTATTGTTTGCATTACGAATCGTACTTGTATGCAAATAATTTTCCCGGTGGCATTTAAAAATTTCCAGTGGATAACGGTCATTGATCTATGCATAAGTTCTAGTATCATACTTTCATTGTTTATTGTGATTAATAATAAATCAATAGTGTTATTACCACGTATAATATAGAATAATACTAGGTAAGTTCCTCTTTTTCGATAGTTTGCTTAGCCGATTAATTTTCTTCTTTTGCAGGTTAGTGGCGTGCGCTTGTGATCCCGCAGAACCTTTTTCCAAGCAAATTAAGGACTTTGAAACAACGGTGATTATGTGTTGATTTCGTTGAAATAACGTTACGGCTTCATATTATAGTCATTATAAACTAAAGTATCTTTTATAATAGTAGCAAGTTAGAACATAATATTATTTATTATTTGAATTTAAATATTCGGGTACGCTCCTGTGTGTCCTGCAGCGACAGTTACCTTTGCCAGACTAGGCTGGAGGAAATCCCTCGTTTTTAGCGCGATGTATGTAAATTTACAGGCTAGTGAATGTTTGAATCTTTTCATTTATGCGATTTTTATCATACACCGCTCAAGTTTTCATTAGAATATTTTCTATCCCATTATAACTGTCATTAATTGAATATTATTATTAACTTTTAAAGTTACCTCATTTAGTCCAGGTGTTGTCAAGTTTCGTATATGCTTACTTGGAAATAAATTCTCATATTTTCTAAGTTAACTTTTGCTTCAGTTAATTACAGCTTCCTTAAACACCAAACTGAAGATTTGTTTGAAGATCGCTTAAAGATTTGTTTTGCCTGAAAAAATATTCTTTATTATAGTTATACAGTCTTTCATATTTATAACAGAATCGTGGAAAACAAGAAAAGAAAATAAAACAAGAGAATTCCGAAGCCGGCTTATATATCTGATCTGAACTGTCCTCTGTACTTTAATTTACAATGACATGTTTAATAGCGGTTCAAGATGCTATTCGATCCCTGAGTGCTCTACTGAATGTCACCCAAGCTTTGGCTTCTTCAGATTAATTAAATCCTGTGCAGTCGTAGTGTTTTTTGCTGCATGTCAAGAGCCATTAAATCAGCGCGCAATAATTAACAGCCTCCCACACCGTTAATTGGATCAGCTTTCCTTGCGTGCGACGTTATTGGTTGCGCATCCCGCGCCGCGCTGTCTCAGCGAGGCGCGAACTTGGCCGGAGTTCCAGAGCCAGCACTGCATTGCTGCTTAAACATCCTGCTAGGATTTCAATGTAAGTCAATTTTACCATGTTTACATTTAATATTTGGAACTATGAGGGACTTAGTGCGTATTTTTTTCAATGTTGAGGTAGTTAAATCTTGAGGGTTTGTAATCATTTATATAGTCAAACTTTCTTGAACTGTAATTTGTAATTTTCAACTGAATTTACAATTTGTAATTTTCAAATGAATTACGATTTGAAATTTTTAACAGAATTGCTTTGAGAAAACAAACCGACTTTCCTTAATAAACGCTGCACGATGACCAGCTGTTGCAATGAACTTAATTTTGGAGCTATCCATGCACATCAAAGCAATAGGACGATGAACTTTAATTTGAATTTCGGTAATTATGAGTTCGAATTTGTGGAGCGTGCGATTACTAGCGAACAATGTGACAAAATTTTGAGAGGAATATAAATGCATGTTCAGTTTCATGAAATCTCTTTATGCTTAGTCATCGTTTCACATATTATGATTTAGGAATTTCGTAATATTGTCCTCATCGTTCAATAGATGGACTCGTATTTTGTATTGGCATGATCCAATATCAAAGACGCCATTTTTGTACAGTCCCGCTATATGTAAACATTCGTGTTTCACAACAACTCCATCAAAACATTCGTCTAGACACTGAAACCTAATGGAGCTTTTACCCGCAAGCACGGGGACTGCGCGGGAAGGAGCGCTCGGTTAACCTCAGCCACCGTACGCCCAAGTGCGTCTGTTGTACACGAGAAAGTCTTGCAATGCGCAGCTGCTCGTAAATAATGCAGAATGTTGGCCTCGCTCTCGGAGTATTAGGTTTTGGTCGTCACACGACGTCCTTGCATTTGCATACTAATTACCCGAGCCATCCCCTGGCACTCGCATCTCTGTCGGCGCCTGCAAGCGCTCCGCCTGCGCCGCCTTTTTTGTTGAAAACGACTTCAATTCCACAAGTTGATATTTTGTTTGAGTTTCAAATCTCTCTCTTGTTGAGATTAGTTTCAAAGTGGGACGTGGAAATGCTAGTCAATACTTGGTTATTGAAACAATTTGTGTGACGTGAATTCTTGCATCGTGCATCAAACTTCACTCCTGCATGCGTGTGAAACTTTCACAATCAAATTATTATTTGGCTTTGAGTCACTTCCCTTTCGTAGTCACATAAGAAAAGTCGGGAAAACCACTAGAACCTTTAAAATATACATTAGAACGAAGGCTTGAGGCATATTATAATAATTCCTCAAAAATGATTGCTTTAACTAACATTATGTACTATAATCATGCCTCCCGTCGCTCCAAAATCAATGTACAACAATCATGCCTGAGTAATAATCGTTATACTCTTCTATCATGCCTCGCATCTATGCGCTTGGAATTTTATTTCGGCAATGTGGACTTATGGAATGATAAAATGGGCCTGGTTTTAAACTCTGGAAAAGACATTGTTCGAGTAACAGTAAAAACAATGTGATACAATATGACTTTATTTTAGAAACCTTCAAAAACCCTTCCGCGAGTCCGATGATGTGAGTACGTCGGATGGCTGCTGCACTGTCCCGCATAACGCCCATTGAGCGATCCATTTCACGGCGGTGTTGTGCAAGCCTGAGCCGCAAGCGGGCACACAAATATGCTAATACATCAATTTATATATCGCAGTTTGATGTGCATTCGATTTGCATAGAAGGCGTCTAGAAGTAGGCTCTCTAGTGACTCGAAAAACTCCCTTTTTCGGCGCTGAGGTGGCTTTCTTAACGCGCCACGAGGCCTATATATGGCTCACTGGCTCGTCGGCGCTCTCAAGGCTGGGGGAACCGGTCGCTAAATCCTGCTCGCGTGAAATTCAATGACGAGACACTGCTCCTTCGTTGAGCGGAAACTGAAATGTGCAGTAATATTTCCTACGAATAATTAATAATAAAAATTTTAGTTTTATGCATGACAAGAAAATAGTTGAAATTGTTGGGTGATTTTAGGTGAATAGGTGATTTTTTCAAAGTACCATGCATTGAAATCGTTATGAAATCTGCGTTGGAATATAGATTGTCACTGAACAAGTTCAATTTACACAAAAGCTAGGGAACGCCGTGCCATACATTTTTAGATTCATTATTTTGTTACTGGTATTTTAAATTTTGGTTTTGAGTCACTTTTTACGTGATCTCGTGGAGAAATGCTACATACTTATTCATTATCTTACGATCCAGCACAGAGGTGCGTGTTGGTGCTATAGGTCTGTTTATTCATATGATAATTAAGTGTCCATATATTGAGTGATTTGTATGTATGAATAGAATATTATTACTTAGATTAATCTGTTTTTTTTACCAGGTTTGCGTAATTTTCTGATTTGTTAGGTTAGGATTCGTACAGGTCCTTATTTGCGTTTATTTGTGTAGTTCGAGAAAGGCTTCGAACCTGAGACGAGACCACGGGTCAATATTGACAAGGATTTTGGCTAAGATAAAATACCGTTAATATTCTCATATTTTCACTTGTTTATTATTATAGTTCTTTATTTATAACTTTTATTCATCCTTACGATGGTCGATTTAATGTTTAGAGAGAACATACGGCTAATATTCTCGTATTTATCATTTGTTCATTATTATAGTTATTTTTTATAGCTGTCATTAATTCCTTACGACGATCGATTGACTGCTTGGGGTAGCTGAACGTTTGATTTGCTTATTTATTGAATAGTCTCCAACACAAGAGTTTTCTGGCTTCCAAGCATGTCATTTCGAGGCGAAGTCAAAACTTGCCTTCGTAGTTAGCAGGGAGCTCTCAAATAAATGACTGTGTCATATTGTTCAAGTAGTGACACACTTCACTTGCTGATCCAAAGCACGAGCAGAGAGAGGACGAAGCGCTGAAACCCCCCTATTGACGGCTGAAACTGGGTCAGGATTATTCACACAAGGGCTGAATGTGCATCTTTCATTTGTTTCTTTGCGTTCATGAATGTTGCTTGTATTCCGAACTTCACATTATAAACTTTAATTCATCCATTCGTCACTCATCAAAATTAACTTGAATTCATCAATCAAATTAATTTTACCGAATTATACTGGGCATTCGTACCAGCAACACGTTGTCCTCAACTTAAGCCTGCATTTCTACCTTAGGATTAAACAACTGTTTACTTGAGAAGTTTTGACTGTGTTTTCTTTTAATTTCTCTTTCACTCATATCAGGAGGCCTCAAAAAGGTGCATTTTTAACGATTTTGCCGTACTTTATTTGGGATGTTTTAGTAATAATATAGTTTTATGTCTTGCAATTAGTATTTCATTTGTGTTCTTGCCATGTTTATTCTGCGATGGCGACACTTCGAAGCCTGCAAAAAACTCCAATTTCTCAAATGGACGCGTTCGGTTGATGCAAAATAGTTATTTATTTTTCTCCCCTAGGGTGGATTGTACGTGTTGACGTCGCTATATCGTTTGAGAATGGATCCAATCACGCTTGAATTCCGCGTTTAATTAAATTTTAGCTCTACCGAAGGTTTTAAAATAAGTTTAGGCAAATTTTTAGCATCGTTTCCTATGTTCAGTCTGATCTAACTTCATACATATCGTTTTATTTTGGATTTGCAGGACAACTTTCATCTATAATCTTGTAGCTTTATTTGTCGTTTATGCTGCTAATAATACGAATTCATTTAATTAAAAAAAATTAATTTATGTTCTCTAAAAAATAATTAATTAATATCAACGCTGAATTTGTTTCTTGGACTGTTTTAATAGTAGTCTCAAAACTGGTGTTTTTAAGCTCTCTTCTCGCTAATCTTATCAAAACTTTCCTTTCTAAATTATGGAGACAAAGTGCCGCTGAATTACATAGCCTTTGCATTTTGTTCTACCTAGCGTACCCATCTATTTTTTACGAAACCAATATCAGCTACAAAATTAATCCCTTGGTATTTTACTAGCTTGAGGCGTGTTTTGCTATTAGTACATCATGTTGCCAAGAATGACATGAAAAGATTATAAATTAAAAAATATTTATATATATATATATATATATTTTTGTTTTGCTGCCTCAACAATTATTCATGAGAAATAAAACACGGAATTGTGTTTGTACTTCACATGGACGTGAAAGAATTTTTTTAATTCAACTAATTATTTATTATACCAAAGACGCAAACGTTAAAAATGGCCCTAGATCAAACAGCCAAGACGGAATCCGTCCACTGCGTGATATGTATTAATTTTTTAACAAATCGCTTTGTAATTGCTTGAGGCCATTTTATTAAAAAGCCTATCTTTCGTGCAGTTTAATTTTGTTGTTAATGAATCGTCGAAATAGCTCTTCTTTGGATTAATATCGAGTATTTTGAACAGCTTTGGTCAATTGCCAAATGTTTAGGTGCTTGATTTTTCACTGCATGTAAGCGTTGCTTCACTTGTTTCGGTTGTCTATAGTTAGAATCGTAAATCGCATCAGGCTGCTCGATTCACTTAATCATTGTTCCAAGGCTCACAATTCAGTGGATTATGTTACTGGCATTAATACCTGATGAAGTTTTTGTGTGATGTTGCAAGAGGTAAAGCACTTGCATGATGTTGCTGCGAGGAGCAAATTGCGTGCATTCCGTCTAGTGCCAATTAGTTCATCGCTTGTGATCCGCTAGTGGCCGTTGGCCGTGCGGTGCCCAGTGCGAATATTTATTTCATCGCCAGTGATCCGCCAGTGGCCGTTGGCTGTGCGGTACGTAGTGCGAATATTTATTTCATCGCCAGTGATCCGCTAACGGCCGTTGGCCGTGCGGCATCTAGTGCCAATATTGCATCGCCAGTGGCCATTGGCTGTGTGGCATCTAGTGGCAATATTTCATCGCCTGTGATCCTACTGATGCCACTGATGGCACTGTGGCCTTTGGCACTAGTTACGGGCAGCCTGGAGAGGCTTTTAGCGCTGCATCCGCAGACTTTATTAAAAATTCAATCAAGCGAGAGCCGCGTGAATGGCCGAGTGACATGGCGGCCTCGATGTTCTTGCCTTTATTGCATGGCTGCTCCAACACTTCAACTTCATCAAATGTGCTGCATGTTGCGTCATTTTCATGCATGTCATGAAAGGACATTGTCAACAATGCATTATTATAATAGGATTTGCATCCATTTGTTATGTGAGGGGAGTGAATGCTTCGTCAGTTAGTCTGGTATTGCGGTATTTTATATCTAGTTTGTTGCAGTTATGTCGATATAAGACTTTATTTAACTCATTGTACTCAAAGTTCATCGCATTAAAAATGTTTCATTAGTAGCAGAGCTCAGAAATTTCTCCGGTAACTTCTTCATTTTTAAAATCTTTACAAAGCACCGTTGCAGTTAGGTTTGATATGGATGTTCCTGGCAAAAATTAATTTGTTTAGATATTAAACGATTAAAGGAAATCGTTTGGAATAAGAATGACACTTGAGGATAGGTAATATGAAAGTCTTATTTGGGGTTGCTGTAAACTTTACTCACTAAATTCTGAAAATCTCAAAACCCTATAGAGTAATGTTTTTTTCAGTTCGGTAATTTTGCGTGAGACTAGAAAAATTTTATTCGAAATAAACTTTCACAAAGTGTTGAAACTATATTAATTTTTTCAAACGTCCGATGATTCTTGATTCTAAATTGGAATTCGCAGCTAATATATTTTTGCAGCCATGCGTGTGTCATGTACATGTTCTAGGTCAAGAGATCTAGGCCATCTAGTGAATAGACCATCTAGACCAGAAGATTTAAACCATCCAAAATAAAAGATCAATATATACCATCTTGACCAATATTGTTTCTGCACTCACTGACTGAACAGAAAGATTAGTTGGTAGAAGTGCAACGCCTGACCAGTTTAATCGCTTAGACCCTTAAATTTAAGGTCGAATCCACGATGAACTTTTTGCAGTTCATCAAACAAATAATTTTAATTTTTATCCTAATAGGGTAGTTGGATGTTCATGAACTCTATCACTCACTTCTAATAGGACACCTTGGTTTTTGATTCATCGATTTCTTTAATTAAAAGGAATCTCAGGATTACTGTACGCGAGTCTCGCACCAATCAAATAATATATAAAGTGCGAGTTTTTTTCCGTTTCAGATATCGGCTATACAATAGACCTATCTCATAGCTGACGTCTAAAAATTAATCCTGACCTTAACTTTGGTCCGAAAGAATATCTTTATTTCAACGCAGCGCCCGGAACATCTCGTGGAACAAAGATTTTCAGTCCAAGTCACTTGCCACTTTTACGACAGCTGCCAAATTACTTTCTCGGCCGAGTTTCCAGTCGATGAGATATTTTTATGACGACCTCGAGAGCTGATGAAATGAACACGAGTAGGAAATTCAATTGGTCTTCCAGAGAACATTGGTTCGATGGAGAATTTTAAGCTGTTTTTTTTTTCTACGAGATCATCTGCCAGGGATTGCCTGGCTGTCCCTCATTCCGATTGCTGCCACTGCGTCCAATCCTTGACCGTATTGCGCATTTAGATTCGAAAATTTCTGTAGAATTGTGAAAATTTTGTGAGTTTTCGTAGTTAGTAATTATTGAAAGCGAATATTCATGTTGGAAAGTTTGTACGTATGTAGAGGGAAAATATAAAGAAAGAAATGTTGAAACAAAGTTCTTCTAGTTACGAAACGTTTCGTACTCAATTATAATCAACACTTTATTATGTAATTGCCTACCTGTCAGTTAAACTTGGCCTCCACATTTTTGGATCCGGGGGAAACATCTTGTGTGGCCAATAAACGGCCGACTATGACCTTAGTATGAAAATGTATATTGTGAATTCATTTTACAAAACCTAAAAGAATCAAGCGATCTCGCCTTAAAGGTCAACTAAATAATTACGTTGTGCGCTGCGCCGCTCGCAACGCAAGCGTCGAGACAGCGTTGTCATGGCGCTGTCTCGAGCAACACTTAGACGCTCCCTGTACAATCATCACAAAATCTAACTCAGTACTCACTGCAGTGAGTGATAGAGAGAGCGCATTTTCTCGTCGACGAAAACGTGAAGTCACGGACAGACAGATGGACATGGCAAGCACCTTTAGCGCCTTTTTTCATAAATAAGAAAATGCGCTAAAAATCGCACCCATGGCCAGGAGCTTTAATATCATAAATAACTACGAGTTCGCAAATCCGTCAGCTGACGGCTATTTAGGCTAAACCCACCTATCACTGAAGATAAATAGGCTGTTAGGTGTACATAGGCCGCTTTTCGTACCTTTGTCGCTGATATTTGTGTCTGATATCGCACCCAAATAACCTTCTTGTCACATTCATTCATTAATAATCATGGTCGATAAGGTATTTTTAACCATTTTTGCTAAAACCTCCAACATGTTCCGCTCGAGAATTGGGTATTGTACGCAAACGCCGAGCTTTTGTTTCGTTTGGTTCGTTTCGTTTTGTTTCGTTTGGTTGGTCCTTTGGAATTTCCAGTTGCAGATTCGTGCGCTTCGTGTGCGTTTCATCGGCTTCAATATCATCAATTTACGATTTAACTGTCCCGATATTGCATTCTCAGGGCGACGCCATCGCTGTAGCCCGCATTGCTGCATGGCATTAGACAGGCGCTAGCCACATTGCTGTCCCGCCATCCCATCGTAAAAGCTAAGGTAAACTTTCCAGAAAAATTTTGCTATTTCCGTTAAAAATTTCGGGCTGTTGTCTCTGAACAAATTTCGTTTTAGGGTTCCATGCTGTAATCTTGTAATTATCAATAAATTCCCTTATTAATTGTTCCGCGGGAGTGAAATTCGTGACTCCTGAATCGTTTTGGTATTATTATTCGCGATTAATATAATGAATCATCTATATTTTTATTATTGTTTGAGATAATATCATTTTGACCCCCCGCATAGATTATTGAAAACTTATTTAGCAACTTTACTTTTCTTTTTATTATCAGCAACGTGCTTTGACAGTAGTTTCATAATTTTAGTTACACCTTCTATAGGATGAAGTTCATCATAATCATTTATTGTTACAGTTTCTTATGCTCTTCATCATCTTCAACAACGCTAATAGGAAATGTTCATTGATTTTTATTTTAATGAATAATAATTCATTAGAAAACCGGTAATCTGGGTCAGCGCTCTTCGGCGATTTTGGTGTCAATGATCAATGCCGTAGCAAGTCTTCAATACATGGTGCGGGCAAACATAGACCCAATTAATAAAATCTTTCTCATTTTATTAAAAAAAATCTCATTCATGTATCGGGATGCGCGTATGTGCGGTGTGATTTGTTTTATGTCGATTCCCAATATCCTGTCCCACGTGCATTGGAATGCTATTTTCGTTTGTTTTAACCATGAATTTATCTGTGTCTAGTTGAGGTCCCCGTAACTGAATTTCCTTTCTGTGTGCTCCTGCTTGCTAGATGGCGAACACAATTTTTTATTCGTAGATGCGTTGTAAAGGGAACATCCTTTTGCTAGCAGAATTATTTTAATCAATCGAGAGTGTTGATGCACAATGAATTTTATCAACTGGACATAATATGACGAGATTATAGGCGTGCGAAAAAATTGAGCAGGGATTTGTGCACGGCACGCATAGATGCTGAAATTGAGAATCCTTCATGCCGGTCATACTCCTGAAGGCGCTTGAAGAATTGCGTCATAAAAATTTGTATATAAACATGTAGATTTGATTCAGTCCCCCCAACATTTATTTGACTGTCGCTGGTTAGTTAATAACGTAGTGGGTAAAGACTAAGTTATGAAGAAAAAATCCCTAAGTTCTTCCAAGTAATTGATCTTCACGTCATTTTCTGCTATCGCCGATCTTTAAACACATTCTTGCTAACAATTTATAGTTTTCAAGCATCATATGAAAAAATGGCATACTAAAACTAAAAACGAATTCAATAGAAAATATCTATTAAGATGCAGATTTTTAGGCCTATATCTCTCTCGTTTCATATTATTGACGGTATACCCTTGATGTATGTAATAAAATTATTGCTGCAATAGAGGAATGGGAGGGAGGGCATATGAAATATTTGTGCTTGTTATTCGCAGCTATAAACCCTGCCTTATTGCTCCTTATGGCCATAAACAGCATTACAGCCTCCTGAAATGCTACCCTCAAAACCCCTACTAAAAATAACCGCCGCATTTTTATTGGCCAGCCAATACCTTTTCAGCGGCCACCGATGTGCAGGCCAAAATTTTCCCTCAGCAAGCCCCGCTCGGAACATCGATGACAAGTCCCACGATCAAGACGCGGATTATAGAACGCGACACGTCCCATCCGCTGCTATCGAGAACGTACATCGTAAAAAAACTGGTGTCCTTCAGATCGGCAGATTTCTTTCTGCCTCTAATGAGGAATCCGGCCGAAAGTGTCTCGTTGGAAGCCCTTGTAAGGAACGGCAGATTTTGCCCTCGTTACATGCTGAGGGAGTCCAATGATCTGGTGCTGAGGGAGTCCAATGATCTGATGCTGAGGGAGTCCAATGATCTGGTGCTGAGGGAGTCCAATGATCTGATACTGAGGGAGTCCAACGATCTGATGCTGAGGGAGTCCAATGATCTGATGCTGAGGGAGTCCAATGATCTGATGCTGAGGGATTCAAATGATCTAATGCTGAAGGAGTCCTATGATCTGATACTGATGAAGTTCAATGATCTGATGCTGAAGGAGTCCAATGACCTGGTGCTGAGGAAGGCGACCATCACTGCCCTCGGACGACACTGGATAATCGGCATCATCTTTAAATGAGCTACTCATGACGGACCGGCCTTATCGATCTATATGTTTGGCCTTTTTAGTTTTTGTTGTAATGTGATCCACCACAAATTTGCACGATGTATTGTCGTTTCAAAGTCTTGTGACTGCGATCGCCAGGTAATATTCTTCACTAATGTTTGTTCATTTGCCCCACTTTACAACAATTGTTCTACTTCGCGCCCGTATTCTGCAAATTAAGCACCTGCGTTCACCTCCGTTCCGTTTATCTCTGTACCGTGCCCGTCCATTAACCTCCCCATCTATCCGTCCTTCTGTCTATCTGTTCGCCTGTGTGTCTGTCAGGTAGGCAATATAGAGGCGCGTCGCTGTAATTTCCCTCACAAATGAGGATCTCGCAGTTTCCGAACCATTACCTGGTAATCATGGCGAGACCCCGTGGCTGGCGCCTGAGACCTGCACGGTCTGTAGCTTCCTGACTCTCACGATGCATGCGCTGCCTTCACTCTTAATGAAGACCGCGCATAGCAGACATTTTCTTAATCGATTCTCGATGAAAAGACTTTGAAGCGTGCGTCTGACTGAGCGTCAATTGCTGATGTTGATCAATCCCGACGAAATGTCGTTTCTTGAAAAAAACTTAGCTTGTAAAAACCTGCAATGCAAGTCATTTTAAAGTCATTTATGGTAGATTTTTTAGCGGTTCATTATTGTACGAAAGGATGTCTTCCTTAAATTTAACTTGAGCGCTAATTATGATATTTCCTGATCACAGTTGTTGATAATTCCTTGAAGATAAATTTAGTTTTTTGTGTTCAAAAGCCAAGCAATAATCGGGCTCGTGGTGATTTGATCAACATTGAACGCGAATCGATTCTATAGGCAGGTGGACGAAATTGAAAGCGTGAAATGTTAAATAGTGTACGTTTGCCGTTATTGTTATAATCGATCATGGATACATACTCGTTATTCATAATAGAATCTCAATGGTTCATCATTCGAGAATAGTTTCATACACTAACTTTTTCATGCCTCCAAGATGTCATGACGAACAGTCAATTAATTAAAGTTGGGGCATGTTCAAGCTCAATATACAATTAAAGACGATACGTGTTATTGATTATAGACGATTTTCGCTAAAAAATGGATAAAAAAGCTACATTGTTTGAATGAAATCTGCTTATACATCCTGGTGCTGTATGTTAATTAAGGAATACGTTGTACCTTCATTGCTAGCATTTAGAATTTAGAGACCCACGCACCACATGACATTAGCACCTTATGATGGGTTCCATCTTCTTCACGAAGGCCTCATGAATATTATAGTAGAGCATTGAGTGTGAATTAGCTGCTAGCAGCGTCTTGTGCCATCAAAAGATACCTGCTGTTCATTGCTTTATCTATACTCACTACGGTTCTCGTGACGCACAATAATTTATTCCTTACTAGATTTTATATATCTAAAGATCACGTTGAAGATCTCCATAATGTTAATGAATATAGCTCGCACAATATTCGAGCGAAGGCTTAAATCTTCAATACGGTACAAGTGTATCAACATATATTGATTACTATATTTAATATTGTGTCGCTTTCCGCTTTGTGCTCAAAATCACTAGAGTAATATCGTTGCATGACTCGATATGCATTCGAGGTCAAGGTATTCGACGAAAATAAAATAAAACTTTGCTTCGCTTGGTAGCGTTTATTTTGTCAAAATATTGATAATATTATAGTTTAAATGCGTATTCCAGCTGATCTCTGTCTGGTGTTTCTTGCGTTGTAACTTTTGTCCATCTGAAGTTCATTGCCCAATGACTTTCCCGGCGTTATTATGCATAAATTCGACTATTCAATTTTTATACATGCACGAACACTACTTTTAAAAAAGTGTCTATTGTATTTACCATGAACTGAGCAACGTGTTAAACACGTCCCAATTTTCTTTCGCACTCGCCTAGTTGGTGCGAGCGCAACATACCCAAGCTGCCTATAGCATGACGAAGCGCCGCTCGTGCTCGGCTTCATTATTACGAAAAAAAAGTCCTTCTTTTACTTTGGGTTTTGAAAGCCGCCTAGCCCTTCGTTCCGCGCTGCACTGCTCATCCAATTTTGGATTCTGATGAGGCAAATTTTGCACGTGCGTTTCACATTCTCGTCCGAATTGCTGGCGAAATTTTACCGCACTTATATTGATGGCTTTGCCCGGAGATGAGCCCTGAAAGATCGGCCAAAAAGGTTCACTAGTCCGCAACTCATTCCGGAGCTTGATGATCATGCGGGCGAGCCATGGATGCTTCCCTTGAACAGGTTCTCTCTTAAATCACATTTTTTGTTGTACTTTGTTTTGAATTGTTGTGCTGACAGACGTTCTTAGCTGTGTTTAGTTCGCCTGCGACGATGCTTATTTTATTTCGATTTTATTGATGTGTGCGAGTTGTTTATGCCCTGAAGATTTGTACATGCCTTAGTAATGGGGTTGTTACTTTTCTCCATTCATTTTACGATAATTTTGACAATTTGATAATATTAATCTAATGAAAGTTATTTTAATAGTTATTATGCTTGAATTATAAAATTGCGACTAACTGTTAAACTTGGACCGGCAATTTCATAACTTACCGGATGTACAGTATATCTTATTCAGCTGTTGGACACTGCAGCCATTTCCCCAGTTTTCGTAACGAGCTCCACTGCTGCCAAAAACCAACAGTTCTTTATCTGACTTGAAGTCTTGCTCAGGCTGTGACTATTCAACTCAAGTTTTGTGTTGCTGACTTTTTCAAGAAGTTTTGAAAAAATCTTTTGATGCTCTTGAGGTTTCATCCATATAGCAAACCAGGGCGTCGGCATCTCATTTTTGCGACTGCGTCTCATTTCAATAACAATATCGCGTGTGTATAAATGTGGGCGTCCTTATAAAGCCGTGCATAAGTTCTCTTTACAATCGTTGGGTGGAGCTGGCTGGCTCTGCGACCTGTTGTGTTTACCTCTACTTTTGTTCCTATGAAGACGACATTCATTTTATTTCAATGTGGCTCTATGCGTACGCCTATCATTACACTACACACAAGGTTGACCCGGCGTTCAATTGAGAGGTCGAGGGATGTTCTGCCGGGTTCTTTAATTCGTGTCTTGAACCAAGCTTTTCATTAAACATTTTTCTGCACTCATCGAGTCTCAGAATGGTTGCTAATTATGAGTATATTTTGTGAGCTTTGATGGAATTATGGATGATGCTATTAGAAAAAAGATCAAGTCCAGCCTTTTTAAACTCTTGTTAAGCTACATTAAAAATAACAAAACTCATAGCAACTTCCTCGATCAACGTTCGGTTTTAAATTGGTTAATACAAATATTATTATTTCATGTTTTGTTATAAGTTTATAGTATGAAAGATGAGTGATTCCCTGGCTTGAGAGTTTAATTCACTAGTTTCCTGAAGTGTTTAAAGTTTAATAGCTTTATTATTTTCTGCTTGCGCTCGGAAATGATAATTTTAATGGTGCTCGCTAAAGCTCTTAGCTCTGTCACACATCGCGTAATTCTGTTCGCTGATCACTGAGGCTGAACTTGATCTGAATGTAGCTTATTTGTAATCGCTTGCAATACCTAATGGCGTAATAAGAGCTTATAGTATTGGTCAAGCAATTACTAAGATTAAGCGCGCTAAGCACAATTTAAACTGGGATATATTATCTATTGGTTGCACCTAGAGGGACAGTATTATTTCGTTATTATAAATGAGAAATATTAAAAGCATATGGATAACAAACGTTCATGTTTTATTATACAAACGTTCACCTTCCCAAATGGTATGCAAGGCATCACAGACGACTCCTACTATATTCGAAATTTTGGATCCTTCGTGTATTGGATTCCATAACTTTTTCCATTCGCAATGTTGTTGACAAAAGTCGCATGCAGGTTATAGATGGCCACTTTGTGGTCGGCCACTGATAGCACATCTATGTTTTCCCTGCAGTTGAGACGTGTTCAGGGCAATCGACAATGCCATGTCTGTCACTGTTCAATTGCTTCATCAAAATCGAGGAATAAAAAACGTTCGTTCGCCATCGCTCGTCTCTCTCCGATCAAAGTGATCTTAAAAAGGAAGCTCGCTCATCTGATAAGGCGAGCTGACAGCCGCTCCTCGGGTGTCCATTTGAATGAGAATGCGAGACGCGCTGTTTGGTGCGCACCGACACGCTCACTGCTCGTGCGTGTAGAGTATTGTGATCGTCGTCTCGTGCGTGTAGAGTATTGTGGTCGTCGTCTCGTGCGTGTTGCGTATTGTTGTAGTCGTCTCGTGCAAGAAGCGTATTGTGTTGGTCGTCTCGTGTGTGTAGCGCCTTATTTTGTATGTTTTCGAACAGGTTGCTCCTTGTGACTGCACTAGTTTCTAGATTGCTCATTTTTGCTTGTTGCTTCTCAAAAGGCTCCTGATGTGTAGCCAAAATTAGAAATTCATTAAGCATTTTTATACTGTTAAACATAATATTCATATGTTAAATTCTTCAAATTCAATAGTGGGTTATTTCCTTTTTTACATCAAAAGATACACGATGCGCTGCATGCGCCAACGTGAAAGTAAATTTCCTGCCATTGCGCTTTCATTCCATGCATTTATGGGGCGCGTCAAAAGTTATGGACGACCTGGCGGAAACAAACTCGTGCGGTGATGATCTGGTATCGTGGCGGTGTAACCCATCATTTGTGTTGTTAAAGCTGCTCAAGAGCACCAGCTTTTTTCTCCTAACCGGGCTTGGTGAAAGCCATGCATGATGCCATGGTTGACTGTACCAATTTCCGACTCCGTCTTAGTCGCGAAACGACCATGGATAATACAGTTCAGTATCATGCATGCCCTTCCGTCATGAATGACGCTATTTATGAACATACCGCTGTTTTTCTCACGTTGCAGGATGGTGCATTCCGTATCATGAATACCCCTTTCGTCATGAATGACGTTATTATGTATGTAAAGCTTTTTCTCACATGGGAGAATACTTTATAGTATCACGTGTGCTCTTCGCTTCATGAATGACGTAAGTAATGAATGTACGGCTGTTTATTTGACGCTAGTAGTGGTTAATCTGACTACGTGTAAGCGAAAATTTACGCATATCCAGCGCAGACATAAAATGAGCAATAGTTGCGCAATTTTACATTATTGGCGTGAGATTTACGTACGTCTTCTAAACTTCTGTTGGTCGTTATCGAGAGAGTCGGATATTGGACAAATCTGTTTCCTGGTAGTGGGTATTTTGGTGGATACACGATTTCTACTGCGGTGTAGCCTCTTTGTACCTGTTTAAGTGTTCATTAATTCCGTCATGTTAGACGAATTATTTTTGTAATCACAGAAATTTTCTGTGCCTTTTTTCTGTGCGATTATGCCTTTTTTTTGTATCCAGCAATTCGGGCATATTTATCAAGACGATATTCTACTCCGTAGGATATCCCCCTCTTAAAGATATTCAACTTCAAAATATATCCCACTCCAAAGGATATACTACTTAAAAATATTATACTCCAAAAAATATTATACACCAAAAAATATTATGCTCCAAAAAATATTATACTCCAAAAAATATTCTACTCGAAATGATATTTTACTCGGAATGAGGTTTACTTGACCGAACTGGTAACCTGTTTCTGAGCAGCCATCATGACAGACGAGCTCAGCTTCCCCTGAGCATCTGCCTCGCCTCGTCTCGTCGTCTGTCGTCGTCTGATCCCTGCTTAGCTTCTTTATTGTTATCCCTAAAGCGGCTCTGGCATCCCGCTGCCGTCTGTGTAGTGTTACTGCCTCAACGGTAAAGCTTTCTTGCAACATTTTACAGCTGAACACATTTTGAAGAAGGACATAATTCATGAATAGCTGTCGTATTCCAAAATATGAAATGTCGTCCGTGGCACTTGAAACTCAGGCGGCCAAATTCGCATTGAAAAGCACTTGGACTCGTTTCGCTCAAGTAACCGAATAAATTATGTGCAGTTTGGTTTTCATGTAGCCATACAATTTTGTACGATTTTTCTTCGTCTACCGCTCCTAATATTGACAAATATTTTTTAACGTGCGAAAAGAGCATCTTTAATATTTTTTTATCTGTTCGAAAGTAATTATCAACGGGGTCATTCATCAATCTTTATGGGAATCGAGTTCTATTTGGAACTTTAAAAGAAACTGAGGAATCACAATGCTACATTTTTTGTGGGTGAAAGAGAGGTTTATTCCCGCATACGTCGCTCTTCTTGTGCTATTATAAGCATTGCGTGGCACTGTGATGATCCCAAGTAATCCTTCGGGATTTTAGCCACGTATGTTGATACTTATGCTCGACTGTAGAGGCTTATGTCTACACAATACTTTCTCGATAAATCTACTTATAGACTATATAAAGGATTGAGTGTTTTTGTCTTAAAAGTAGCTAACAAAGAGCAAACATTCTTTGTTCACGCTGAAGTGATTCTATGTGTTAAGGTTATCTTTCTCTGATTAACTTAGCATTAACTACCATTAATTTCATAAAACAATGATTGAAGCCAGAATGAATGTCATCCACCAACACACCTTGACGCGCGTTGCGCATGCCTATAACGTGCGTTACGCATGTCCATACCGCGCGTTATTACAGCTCATCAGGAATGGCCATAGCAGCGATCTGATGTCTTGAGATGTATAGCGTCGTTGGCACCAAGTACGGCATCATGATGGCTCAAGTTGCCCAGTATAAAGAAAAGTTCTATGGAGAGCATCTATTACTGCTAAGCGTCGCGCTCCTGATGCTTAATCTGCTGCTCGGAACGGCGCGTTTTACTCCGATGCCCCGGGCACTATAACCACGGCAGAGATTTGCCCGATGTTCATCGCCTACCAATAATGACCAACTTCGAGCTTGATCGGGTGACTTTAATGGGGGCCTTGACTGTCCTCATCAATTATTTTTTTATTGGATCCGCTCATGTACTTGCTGAAGTCTGGGTTTACGTTCTTTTCCTGATGCTTTTTTAGCTTGAACTTGTTGAACCCGTTTTTTATGAAATCCATTAAGAAACTTTGATTTGTACGAGACCGAGTCGACTTAGTTAAAGCCCGAAATGAATATAGAATTTCAACTATATAAAAAAATCTTCATCTTCACTCCTTTTTGGTAAATACCTAACTCGTTTCAAACGTTGTGAAGTATTTATATGCTGTTATTTCAACCACAAAATTTTACGTTATTAGCAGGATGTCATAATAACGCTGAGTCATGATGGTATGTTTCGTTTTAATCCTCATGTACTTAAATTTTCTTGACTCTATGTTGTTCTTTCTCGATCGTGTTTTTTCCTTGGTTTGCTGCTTTGGCAGGACAGAGGTCGCCATGGCTTCGTTTCTCAAGTTTCAGCTCCTGTTGGTAACAAAACTTCGTTCAGATAAGCCATTGTCTTCCATTTCCCTCATCACATCTTTACTGTGGTCATTGTGAGCCTCTACCAACGACAGGTCAAGAGTATCGGTGAACGTTGATGTACTGAGATAGCTGGATTCTCTATATCCTTTCCCGTGAAGTAAATATCGAGTTTTTCGTTACCGAGGTGATTGATCGATAGTTTCTATGTTGACTTTGGCGATGTGATTTAAAGAATTGTTATGTTGTTTCTTTTAGAAAATATGATTATACGGATGGTCACCCAGTCAATTTTCATATCGCTCTTGGATGTTTATTTATGAAAAAATTAATATTCTAGGTGAACAGTTCAACGAGAGCAAGTTTTCTTAATGGGTCATTTTCTTTATGAGCCATCTTGCTATTTTTGTGTGGCTACCAAAAAATCTAACAAGATCAAATGGCAGTTTTTCGTAGGCCTCCGTAGTCAAGCTTAAGTAGATTCTCATTTTTGTCCCGTATGGAGGTTATAACACTAGGGCTTGTGGGCCGCAGTAAGTGACCGTCTCCATGTAACGGGATCGTAAAACTAATTCTAATCATAATAGCGGTCGTCGTCCCAGGGAAAGTCTCACAATAAACAGGAAGTATAATATCCCTGGAAAAGTTTTACAGTAAAGCTAACGTGGCCCACGCCGAACGGTCACTCAGCCTCCGTACTCTTGAGCTCCTTGCTTAACTCGGCCTCTTGACTTGGGTCTCCAGGATTCTTTTCATGTCTCCATCAAATAGCCATATGTTTTTTTAACGTTATGAAAGAATAATTTGTGAAAATCTTCCATTCTGAATAAAATTTTAGGTTAGTATAAGAAGAATAAATGTGTTCTGGTTGTGCATGATTCTATATCACGTCATTTCTGAAGACTCATGAATCAGTCTCCCTTTTTTACAACACTTCTCTTTAACTTCACTTCTTGTTGTTTGTCTGCTACAAATCTTGTAATCAAAATTTAATACACTTCTACTTATCCTATCGATCTGAAATTTTGCACACTTGTGTAAAATTGGAGATAATGCATGAACCAAATGTCAAAATAAATGATTTAAAAAAAATTTTCGATATTAAAAAAAATTGAAAAAATAATTTTGTCAGCTACAAATGTTATAACTGATATTTGACCCACTTTTACCTGTCTAATTGATCTGGAATTTTGCACACTTGTGTGAAGTCAGAGGCAATGCATGAATCAATAAACAGAATAAATTATTTTAAAAAATAGTATGTATTAAAAAATTTTATATATTAAAAAAAAATTGAAAAATTAATTTTTTTAACATTCGAAAATTAAATGAGAAATTCATTGTACATCTGTAAGATTGGAGACACTGGATTCTTTGAAAGTGTTGTCTTTAAAAAGTAATTTTTAAACGTATATTATTATCCGTTCGTGCTTCTTGCCAGAGAAATGTCAAGTGCGTTTAACATTTTTTATTAAATTTCTTATTTTTTGAGCACAATGATCAAATTTTCCTATCGTACCTTGCAATAGGAGGTATACATCGAGTTCATATTTTGAACTTTGATTATCAACAAATCCCACCTGTTCACTCCATCAAAGAGTTAACATGTGCTGTAGTTTGTAGCTGGAAAGCTTGTGCTGACCGTCGAGTCCATTTCAAGGATATAAATCATGTTGCGAAGACCATAACTCGTGCCCTTCGTTATCAAGGAGCCCTTGTGGGGCACCTTCGTATCGTGCTGGTCTGGCGGCGTGGCTATGGGCCGTCTAATGAGTATGAAAAATGTCTGTCAAGACCGATGCAAAGCGACTCATTAGTATGGGGACGCCCGGCAACATTTGCGCTGTTTTATTTGCTCGTTTTTAAACCTCCATGGGAAGTTTGCTTGATTTACGGCCTGGCGGGACAAAACAAAACAGCAGCGTCTTTGATTTTAGAGTTCACTGTTTTTTATGGTCTGCCGCAATTTTCCCACGTATTGGTTCTTTTTACCAGTATTTCATTTCATTTTATTTTTTATTTTTATTACCAGCATTTTTTATTTTTACCAGCAGAATCGACCTAAATCGACCTACCTTTTTATGCAGAATAAAATGAATTAAGTAACATATTTTGGAAATTTATCGAAAGAAAAATACGTCTAATTAAATAATTATTGTGGTTAATAGCCGTTTCTTTACATAATTAAATATGTTTTAAAACCGTGTGCGCTGGTTTATTGGTAAATTAGAACCTGATGTGCTGTTTATTATAAATATTAATTTTGATTAATCCTATAGTGAACACCATGATGATATTTGTTTATACTTTCTGTCGCATGAATTTTCCAGTCTGGGATGAAATTTCGAACCCCAGTCATGAATTTACATAAAAAAACAGTCTGATCTTTAGAAAGAAATTTTTTCATTTGGTATATTATAAAAGCCAGGTAACAAGAGAAAGCAACCTTCGATTACAGGATTATTTCTTCTAGAGAAAGGTAGCGCAATAACGATGTATACATCGGACTACTGAACCTAAGGCTCGGATATATATTTTATAACAGAGACTAGCGCCAGTGTCCGAACATAAAAACGGCATTATCATACCGACGCTTGCCATAAAATCTGCGCTCCCTCGCCGTTCAAAATTCACCGCGATATTCTTCTACATCTCTGATACATAAAAACGATCGTTGAAAAAGGCGCGAAGGGGAAAAAGGAAAAGTTTCATAAATTGTGAATAACTTTGCGACGATGGCATCAGCAAATTCTTGGCGATCTTCTCGCATATTTATGCGTTTATTGAACTAAATTTGAATTTTATTGATATTTCCTGGAAGGCTAGTCTCACGATGCTGGTATGCCTGAATTCTAAAAATTCGTGAAAGAAATCCCTTATTTAACAGTTTTTTAGAAAATTTTCAGGAGGTTATTTAGACTGAATTTACCTCGTTATCCTTATAAGTAATATTCTGCGTCAAGGTACCGATTATTTGACCTATTTCCCTGTTCTCGGAATTTCTATTTGTGCTCGACCCAAACAATTTCAAAGTTTCAAGTAAGATGGAAATATCGACCCATTAATTTTAATGTTGAGTTATATCTTACGATCCAAAGTTTTTCAATATATAAAACATTCATTATAATCACACATTATAATTGGTCTTTAGATTATAATTCACATTATAATCTAAAGACCAATTACTCAATACAAAATAATACTTTACTGACACGATAGACAAGAATGCACCAACTAATCAGTTAATCAATTGTTAAGTCGGAAGAAATAAATTGATCATTTATATGCTGGTGAGCTCGCCAAAGGTTTGTGGCTCTGTATTTGCTGCGTATTTACTCACTTTATTGGCCTTGTTACGCAACTGCACAATTGATAACGATGCTTGTTACGCAACTGCACAACAGATAACACATCTTGTTACGCAACTGCACAACAGATAACACATCTTGTTACGCAACTGCACAACAGATAACGCAAGTGGGCAAAGCGGAGTGTAGTCAGCGCTCAAATGGAAGCTACGGAAGCGATTATATTCGCGAGTCCTAGGCTCGGCCGCTGAGGGGCGGCCTCTCATACATATTTGATCGCGCACAATCGACTGGCGTGGCAGGCCTAATTCTACACTCACAGAAATGAGTGAGATTTTGTCCAAATAGCGATGCATTTTTGCCCTGGTATGAGTCGTCTTCACCCAGTTTGGCCCTATAAAATGGCGAAACAGCACAACGTTTGCTCTTTATTTGTGTTGTGGCTGAAAAAATAAGTATATCCATTTTTTTCGGAAAATTCGAACTGTTCATTTTTCTGAGAGTATCGTCAGCTGAACTTTTGCGCGGTTCCTGTACGTCATTGAAGGGATTCATTGTTTTTTTTTAAATATATTGCATTTACAAAGTAGGAAATTCATTGGCACAAAGTCAAAATTTATTCTAGAAAACCATCCGTCCGTGTAAGCGGTATTTTTTCGGTTGTGCTTTCATGTGCTGCGTGATTAGGAAATGATTCCAATACTGCACTTTTATACATTTTCTACACACTCTGATTAAATACTTGTCTGAAGAAGTATGAAATATTCATATAGTGAAGATTTATGAAATCGTTATAGGGCATAAATTTTTTTCAATTTTGTATATAGACATAGTACAATATTAAGAAAATGTTTTTCCGACAATAAAGTAAATAATTTATCCTGACACCGATAACAATTTGTATTGATTTGTAACGGTAAGCACGTTTACAATATCCTCTATCAGCTGTTGTGATACAGTTTGTGCAGACAAATGATAGTACTCAGGTTTACCACATCTGATTATTTATTAATAGCGATGTCTTCATATGGGCTGATACTTGAAATTACACTTACTGAAAAATACAAAATTGTTATTCCCTGAACCTAATTGAATAGTCATTTTAAAACAATTGGATGATTATTCGCAGTAAAGCGTTGGGCCTGAACTAGCAAAACCTGCTGCGGTGTGGCACAATACGCAGACTGACATTTACCTTCCTTCCCGCAACACATCTGCACTGGAAGAGATGAGTGGGTCATCCTGACCCACCTATCTCTCTCAGTGTGGCCTGTTCCTGCTCGCCGCATTTGCTGAGTAGTGAGATTGATTCAGTTCCGATGTTTTCCAGTTTGATAATGCGTTTATTTTCACGATTTATTGCTGAACATGCGAACGCTTGGTTTAACTATTATCGTTATCTTGGATTGCATTCTTTCCACGGTAGAAATATTTGACATGTTTCTTGACAATCGACTTGAATGCTGAGTACTTTTCCTACATGCGGGCATATTCTCTCCATGTTTGTTTCTATTATGTTATCTGCTCTGCTTTGTTTCAGATCATTTATAGTTCTGATTTAATAAATTTTCGAAAATATCTCTCGAAGTCTCATTGTGTTGACAATTTTTGATAATTATTGTTGCTTCGTACTATAAATCTAACAAGTTAGATAATCCTCTAGGAAATATATTGTCAATTTGAAACTAGTCTCAACACTCGACTATATTGTCTACATCACCGTGTGTTCAGTTATCTGACAAATCCCATTCACTTTAATCATTGTTTACCTCACCGTGTGTTCAGTTATCTGACAAATCCCATTTACTTTAATCGTTGTTTACCTCACCGTGTGTTCGGTTATCTGACAAATCCCATCTACTTTAATCGTTGTTTGCCTCACCGTGTGTTCAGTTATCTGACAAATCCCATTCACTTTAATCGTTGTTTACCTCACTGTGTGTTCAGTTATCTGACAAATCCCATTTACTTTAATCGTTGTTTACCTCACCGTGTGTTCAGTTATCTGACAAATCCCATTTGACAAATCTTATCTACGTTAATCGTTGTTTACCTCACCGTATATTCAGTTATCTGACAAATCCTATCTACTTTAATCGTTGTTTACCTCAACGTGTGTTCAGTTATCTGACAAATCCCATCTACTTTAATCGTTGTTTACCTCAACGTGTGTTCAGTTATCTGACAAATCCCATCTACTTTAATCGTTGTTTACCTCGCCGTGCTTGCTGCATTTGACACGCGTGTGCGTTTGCTGCCTCGGTCGTTTCCCATCACATATTAGTCATCACTCACGATCGCAATCACTGAACGAATTGCCTCTTAAGTTCCTGCAAACGCTTGAGCAAGGTGTTCGTACGAGCCTTTAATGTGCCATCATTCTTTATTATATTGCTCCATGAACCCACCATTACTGGCAATCACTTCTCGACAACTCTGTACGGGTATATGGTCTTTTTCGGGCTTTCCAAGAGAAGGTCTTTAATTTTGCCTCAAATGAGAATGGGATACTCGGTTTTCGTTGCTGACTCTCCCGAGTGAAAGATGAGCCTCATGGAATCGATCAATTTATCCTTATAACTATTGTAACGATGGGAATAAATTTCTGCTTACCTACTAATCTTACTCCGATTTCCTGTAAATTGTAGTAGCAGCTCTCTACTTTGTCAGCATGTGTGCTGCAAGTAATGAAAAATTTATTTTTATTGCTTCTTTCATCGTGAGTTATTCCAGCTGGCGTGCGTCGTGAATTTTAATGCTTCAATTTTTTATTTTGGCCAAAATTTTGTCTTTGAGGTACGATAAGGTTTTTTTTATTGTGACAGCGATTTTTTTATAGTTCCAATAAGTCTTAAAGCTCATTCGTACGGAAAGTAGCCATATTACCTGACAAAAAATTGTCATGCCTTCATTTTTATTATAATTTCGAGCTCCATATCCACACACTGACTCTATTCGCACTGACCACGTATTTAAGCTTGAATTTTAATTATTAAGCAAAAATTGTTATTAGTTTTTACCTCTTATGCAGCGTTTATATCTATGTCATTCCTGTTCATATTAGTTATTGCTTCTTCTTTCATAACGTCATTTATCATTATTACCCAGGCATTACTTCGTATATCATTTATTTATCCGTCGTCTTTTCTGTACTATCACACAATTTTGTATGCACCTGACGAGTTTGAGTTTTTGATGCTCGAGAGTTTCATTAGATGTTGATTTCTCTGCGATATTTTCCCACCGATCGTTTTTTTTTCATTAACGCTCCCTGTTGATGAGAAATAGACAACACGTACGCGCTTTTTTGCTTCAATTCAAGGAATTCTGTGAAAGAAATTACGTTCAAAACATAAATTAACATATTGCTATTCTTCGGCATCTTGCCATAATATTCGATGCTCACAGTTTTTTTTAATTTAGGTCCATTTATTAAAACAAAAATAAAAACCTTTTTTGACCTCAACGTGGAAAGAATTCTGATGAAGTTGCCGCTGCTTTCAATTCAATTTTTTGCATGTTAGAAATATTTTTAAAATTATGCCAATTTTTAAAACAATTTCCCATCATTTTTTCTGCACATCTGCAATAAATTTTACGTAATATGCATCCATTTTTTTCAACTTTTTCCAATGTAATGTCATCTTTCATAGATCAAATATTCTAACTTAAACAGCAAAATTTCCACGATACTCTGGAGAGTAATCTTCTCAACGCTTAAGTTACAACGAGAATATGTATTTTGAGTATATTTATAATCAAGAACTGTGATGGGATGTTATTGTATTTTATCCCTTCACCGGAGCTCTGTCACGAACTATTTGAATTAATACTCAACACGCACGTTGTACGTGTATACCGCGGTTGCTGTGCAGAGCTTCTGGTTTATCAGATTTCGTCAGCAGTCATTTCCTTAAATTCTAAAATATTACTTATTTTTTTCCAACTTTTTGTTAGCGAGACATGAAACAGTAATTCAATGGAAGAGAAAACGAACAAACAGATGATGTGACATTTCTATACGACACTTTTCATTTTATCAGTAAAAAAACACAATCTTCACTATAAAATTTATAGCCTCACTGCCATTTATCAGTGAAGATTGGACAACATATGGAGTAATTAATAAATAATTTATATTTATTTTCTGACACTCAGAGAACTTAACGAATCGCATAGTCCAAATAGTGATACTTTTTTCCACAGAATTAGCGGACGTACCAATGATTTACCATGTTACCAGGCAAAACTGGGTCAGAAAGACAAACATACGAGCAAAATGTGCATATAGCTATTTGGACAAAGTTTCGCTCATTTCTGTGAATGCAGCGCACGAAGTTTGCCGTCTCAAGCGTCCCCGACCGAGGGGGAAGCTGAGGGCAGCGCCACGCAGCTTCTCTATTGTCACCGAGGGAACGCAGCCATTGCCTGGGCTCCAGTATTGTTCTTACCGTCCAACAGCGCCCCCGAGGCGTACTGACTGCCACTGTGGCTGCTTGCTTCTGCTTCGCTTTCTTTATGAAGAACTATTTCGGGGACGTGATTTCGCTGGGAATTTCCGTACAAATGCAGTCATTGCTTTGGCTGCTCGATGCAGTCACTGAATTGGCTGCGCTAAATAAGATGATCTTTGACCCACCTGATAAAGTATGTGTGCTGCGCTTGACTTGGGTCGTTCTGTCGTATGATTTTCTTTGTCGTTATACATGATAATTTCGCTGATGGAGTAGCGGAGCTATGGCTACTAAGTAGTGAATTTTCAAAGGAGCTATGCTACGTATTTTAGATTATTTAATTACGTTTAAAAATTTTGTAAGAAAACCAATTTTTATTGGATTATCGTTTTATATTTATTTTTTTCCCTCCATCTCGAGGGTAGAATTTTCTTTGGAAATATAGAAACTGCTTAAATAAGCAAACTTGAATTTTGATTTAGGTCTCTATACAGTAAGTGATCCTATACAGATAACTACTACAGGGAATCCTTATATAATTTTTACCGTCGAAGCTGTTCTTTATCGCAAGCCCAAGTTGCATTTAATATTTGGATTCCATTCTCGTGGTTACCTTTTTAACCCTTTCATCTCGGCAAGAAATTTCTCACGCACGCCGCCAAGTGTCGTCGCGAGTGCCTCATATTTCTCATGCAGCCCCGTTTAAAGCCACGGCTATCTACATCTTATTTGCTTTACGTTAATTTAGCGCGAGCTAGAAAGTCTCACGGGTGTTGTTTCTAAATTAACTTGTCGGTGTCGTTTTGGCGACGCGGTTGCGTTCTGTTCTAGAGGTTCCCAGGCTCGTATGGGCCGCGCCGCTCGTACGTGCAATGTGTTATTTGATTTGAACTTGGAATTAGTTTCTTGCGACCTCGAATGCGTTAAACCGAATAATGCTCCGAATTTTTGTCCGTCAGATTCTCTTGTGTTGTAGACAGTAGCTGTTTTTGTTGTATGTCCGCCGAAGTGGCGGTTTTTGTGGTCGCGCGTCGGCATCCTGGGTTTTGTCTCCGGGAAAACACTCTGAACGGCGGCCAACGTGAGCAAAAACCTCATAGATTCGTGCTTCTTCTACTGTCCCTGCAACGACCACCTATTGCGCTTTATGCTTCAGTATTCTCGTGTTATGTATCCGTTATCATTCGCAACCTGGGCGTCGAAAGCAATAAATTACATTCTTTATTTTCATATTTGTTAATAAAAAAACAATTTCTAGCACAATAATTATACTCCGTATTTCAGCGTTGGGCAAATTTTCGGGCTTAATGGAATTTCAGTGGCAGATTTGATTCCATTTGGTTAGCTGCTGTTAAAAGCTCATAGATGCTCACACTTATATGAATTTATTCTAGTTTTGAAGTCTCGTTAGTCAGCAAATGGAACTATACAAGCATCAATTTGTTCAAACTTACTCATTCATTCCTGTTTATTCTGATTACTGTTGTTTATAATTTTTTTAATTTCAACTCTCTCCCTCTAGTGGGTTTTCCCATGATATGTACACAAATGCGTTATAAACGAGTGTCGGCAACCTGGTCATTCCGGCTCCATCGACATCACAATTTTGGCTTTATGCCAACCAAAAAAAAGTTTTTATTGCCATCGTACAGACTCCCTGCCATCGCACACTCATTAAATTTACAGCTTGCTCTCCTGCTAACTTTATTGGTCGAGTTCACCCGGGGCAAAGAATTCCTATTCCTCTTCAAACTTGGAATTATTCGAAGAAGTTTTTCGAGTTATGTATTCATTCACGGCGAAGCGTTTTATCGCTCTAACTTGCACGGTCTGTGTTCTTTAGCGCCCTGATAAATTAGATCGGCAACTTGGAGCTATCGCTCTAACTATATACTTGGCCTTTTATAACGCTCGTGCACGCAAATCTCGGCAGTATTTACGCTCCTCCCTTTCGTTTGTTCACCAATGCTCTTGTTTGACGTGCTCTTTGTATGTTTTTGAGAAACAATCAAATCATAATTTGCATGTATTTGGCAACCAAATTCAAATAGTTTATTTGCAAGGTTTTTGCGCCAAATGTCGTGAGTCGTATATTAGCTTTTCTTTCTCATCAAAATATGGGATGGTATTTAATTTGATATTATATAAGAGTTATCCTAAAGATAAGCTGTTTAAACAATTAACTTTATTACTGAAAATTTAATAGTGTTCTTTTAGACGTAATTTACTTAAAAAAATGCTAATTGGATGCGCTACAAACGGCCACAAATATACTTCATTATGAGCATCATAGCATTAATAATAAAAAATCTTGGCTCACATAGGGCTTAAAATGTTGCCCTTAGCATGCTCTCAGCGTCACAATTACGTGAGATTTTGAGTTGTTTGAGGAGTTTTTGTCGATTATCTCGTCAAGGATCATCGACGGACTTACTTGCTCCTTTAATATTCTGAAGGAAACTTGGTGCCATTGTGTGTAGAGATTAACACAGGAATTTATGTGAACAGAAACTTCATATCCACTGAAAATAGTGATGTAGACAGCAAATGTAAATACAAGTAATTAATGAAGCTCTCATCTACAAGGAATCACTTAAGAAAGTATATAGCATTTTGCTGGTTATAAGCTATCGCTTGTTGATGCAATTAAACACGTTTGATCGGTTTGAATTCATATTTGGTTAGACATATCGAGCTGATTATATCGGTTTGAATTTGTTATGTGATTAACTTTTAAATTATTGTCAGTTGTGGCTCTCATGTTAACAATGTAACGACTTTAGGTTTGTTCATGAATTTTTGATGAGGTTTTTGTTTGCAGCGGAAGACGGAAATTTTAAGAAATGGGAAAATATTTTTTCTTCATTCTTCCATTCTTCATTTATTAATTATTTTACAATATTTTTGAAAATTTCATTTGCTCACTTACAAATGAAAAAATTTGCTTTTATATAATTTACCACTAAATTCATCCGGCAAACATAACAAAAGTTGAATGGGTATTTAACTTCCTGTATTAAAGCATGCCCATGCCTATTGAAAACTAATTTTGTGTC
Organism: Hyalella azteca; assembly: GCF_000764305.2. NCBI lineage: Eukaryota > Metazoa > Arthropoda > Malacostraca > Amphipoda > Hyalellidae > Hyalella > Hyalella azteca. Next base: position 404,565 of record NW_025935295.1, on the reverse strand, counting down.
ATAAGAATTAGCGGGAGAATTTTTCGTGTCTACGACGTCGTTGCGCTGAGTGTACAACGAACCTGAATTTTTTAAATTCTTTACGAGATCTATTTTGTGTTAAATTTTACATATTAATCAATCTACCGTAATTTCAACTTCCATTCTTACCATTCTCTTGCGATATAATTATGTCCACAATTTAAAAGTTCATTTTTTACAACACTTCTCTTTAACTTCACTTCTTGTTTGTCTGTCTGTCTGCTACAAATCTTGTAATCAAAATTTAATACACTTCTACTTATCCTATCGATCTGAAATTTTGCCCACTTGCGTAAAGTTGGAGACAATGCATGAATCAAATGTCAAAATAAATGATTTTAGAAATAAAAAAAATTTTTTTTTTTCAATATTAAAAAAATTGAAAAAATAATTTTGTCAGCTACAAATCTTATAACTGATATTTGACACACTTTTACCTGTCTGATTGATCTGAAATTTTGCACACTGGTGTGAAATCAGAGGCAATGCACGAATCAATTAACAGAATAAATAGTTTTGAAAAAAATTTATATATTAAAAAAATTTATATATATTTAAAAAATTGAAAAGGTAATTTTTTTAATTTTCGAAAATTAGATGAGATACAACATCTGTAAGATTGGAGATACTGGATTCTTTGGAAGTGTTGTCTTTAAAAAGTAGTTTTTAAACGTATATTATTAACTAATGAAATTTGTATATTCTGAATGTTATGAATAGTGCTCTTCTATATTAATATATTTGTCGACGGTCGCTTTAAGAATACTATCTGCGGTAGCCCTGGTATGTGTACAATATAAATGAAGAGTTTTGTGCAATACATATGAAGAGTTCGAGTTTTCTTGTGTGATTTTATGATCAATACAAATCACTGATCGAGATGTGTGTGGTGCGTGGCGCAGGCGTATCGTCTTCCCAGTAACAAAATCACACAGCCCAACACTCGTTGGGCTGTGGATGTTTTAATATTTTTAATAATCACACAGCCCAACACTCGTTGGGCTGTGGATGTTTTAATAGTTTTAATAATCACACAGCCCAACACGCGTTGGGCTGTGGATGTTTTAATAGTTTTAATAATCACACAGCCCAACAGCTGTGGATGTTTTAATAGTTTTAATAATCACACAGCCCAACACGCGTTGGGCTGTGGATGTTTTAATAGTTTTAATAATCACACAGCCCAACACGCGTTGGGCTGTGGATGTTTTAATATTTTTATTAATCACACAGCCCAACATAACTCGACGGGGCAAGGCTGGTAGTGAAACACAATTGGTAACACGGCACGTATACTGGCAACAGAGCGAGCGAGATCTGGATAATTAGTCTAATGAATGACGATAAAACAGATACTAACGCGACGTGTTGCTATCCTGTACGGTGGTTTCCGGAGGCACGTAAAGGTTCGGACGAGAGTTGTGAACATCAACTCTACGCAAGGACCGAAAAACTCGACTCCCTCCCCTTGAAAAATGTAGCGTCCCTCTAGGTGCCCAGGTTATCCTTTTCATTATTGATACATTCCTCCTGTTATAACTGATTTATTTCTTCACATTATTGACCCGTTTATTCCATCCGTCATTCCACGATATATTCCTTCACACTATTCAAGTATTCCGTCTGACAATCCTGTGTATATTCATTCCCCCTATTGATATATTCCATCTGTTTTTCCCTAATATATTCCCTCGCACAATTCATCTCCTCCTTGTTCTATGTCTTGATAAATCCATTCAAATTATTTATCTATTTCTTCTGCAACTTCTTGGTATATTTCGTCGCTTAGTTCGTCTATTGCTTCTGTCATTTCATGATATATTTATTCCTTCACATATTTGACCGGTTCCAGATGCTATTGCTGCGAGAAATATATTGATATATTTCTTCACATTTTTCATACATTCCTTCTGTTATTCCTTGATGTATTATTTTTACACGAATAATCCGTTCTTACCTCATTCCTTGTTATATTTTTAAACATTATTATATTTATTTCTGTAAATAATCGATATATTAATTTTATGTCTTGATTTATTTCTTCTTTCTTAACTCAGTATTTTCTTTTTTTTTTCATTCCTTCAGCAATTACTCGGACGATTCTTTCCATTTATTGATGCAACGATATCGGCTTTCCTGGATCATTAAGGCCGCGAATTTCGGAGCCTCGTGATAATTTCTTATTTTAATCCAATAAATTTGGATCCTTAGAATTCCATTTTTTCGTTAACTGTTGCTAATGGCCCTAGAAATAATCATGTTTTTTTTTTCAGGAAAATTGGATTTCGTGGTCTGTATTTTTACGTTACTAAATTTCCCTACGTTTTCTACTCGTATCTCAACTCGTTATATTTGAAAACGAATTAATCAGATTACTGAAGTCAAGTCTGAAGGCTATAGGCTAAACACAGAAAGCAGTTATGATATTCTGTTTCTGTTTGATGTTGCTAATAAAATGTTAAATCTGATTATTCTGTCCGGTTTGATCTGATTATTAAATCTGACGGTAATCGGATGTTTCATTTGTCTAATTAATGCCTCCTAAACTCGATTCATTTTACGCGCTCCAATCGCAGCTTTTATGTTCCCAGTAACTTTAGTTTTTAAACTTTATTGATTATTTTAAAATTTTTAATATTTATTTTTATGTTTAACGGTCGACGTCAAACCAGCAATTGCAATGCTGCCTCTGATCGACTCTGTTCAAGCTTGGGATTTTTTACTCTCATAATAATAAATATAATCGGTTGTGTTTAGCTTCAATAAATTTTAAATATGACTTAATATTATTGTCCGGTTTTAATATCCCGTGACGTATATATGTCAGGTCAAACATGGCATAATGTTTATTCATCTGATTTTGAAATATCATAGTAATAATGACGCGTATAAGTAAGAAGACCCCTCGAAAAACGCTTACAAAATTATAGTTTCTACTACCGATAATACGTATAATTTTATGTACGTTAGTTCCTGAACTTCGTGGACCCATGAGAGCGCGATTTTATTTAAATAAGGCAAGTGCACGTATTATGCAAACGGCTGCAGGGGATGATAGTTGCAGTTAAGTTTAAAACAATACTCAGTTAAATGTATGCGTTACTCTTGCTGGTCACCTTATGAATGCGTCGTTTGAGAAACAGCATGAGCCTACCGTTCATTCAATTCAACTTATCAACGTCATCGACTTACTTTTTCTGATATTTTAATCCACACTTATAGGAATAAAGAATAACAGGTTCTATTTGTAATTTTGCCTGCATTCATAATTAACAAAAATTTATCTGTGATCGTTTTTGAAACCAATGATTTTCAATTGTTCAAATCCGTACAATAAATGATTTTTTTCTTTCAGGTGCGTTAGTTGGGTGATCACTGGTTGTTTCGCTGCTGTCATCCGTTGGTCTTGTGAAGATAAGTATACATTTTTATTGCTTTGTAGTAGGGAATATTTTTTAATCAACAAACCTAAGGTGTTTATTGGTGTTTGCCCGCGTAACCCGTTCATAATTTTATTAAGTTATATCCTGCAGTACCATTAATCATTCACTATGATACAGGATTCGTTATGCTGGTAAGAGTATCCTGGATCTTGCATTAAAATTGTACCATAAATCATGCGCGCATTAATATAGAAGTTTATGGAAAATTTGCGCCAGCATACTCCAAAACAAAGACTTCTCCTTAATTCTGATTAACCGTTCAGGATGTCACGTACTATCCAATTATGACGTATGCAAGGCTCCATCTGCGAAATTTTAATTGAAGCGAAATTTTTGCCTGTATTTCTTCAGTGGACACTGAAGTTCAGTGACTCAGTGTCAACATGGCCGGCGGCTCGTCAATAGGATCGATTGCTGCCTCACCAGCAGGTGTTTACGGGAGCACTGTAACATTACAGCACACCTACAGTGTAGTTACTTACGGACACTGTAGCATTACAGCGCACATACAGTGTAGTTACTTACGGACACTGTAGCATTACAGCGCACATACAGTGTAGTTACTTACGGACACTGTAGCATTACAGCGCACCTACAGTGTAGTTACTTACGGACACTGTAACGTTACAGCGCACCTACAGTGTACTATTTACGTACGCAGCACCTTAGCGCTTCACATTTCTTCTTTATTTGTACTGAAGCTATAAGCTTTACTTATTCACTTCTGTGTTGTTTTTACGATCAAATTTATATTTATGTGGATTTTTCCTGAATATATTCACTTTGGTTTTTTATGAGATGCAAAATTCACTCCGTTTCATTTTATTGACAGTTCCTTCAAATCGGAAATTACGTTTACGGATATTTCAAAAGTTAGTTTTCAACATGAAATCGATCTATATGATTGGAACTGAGCGGATAATTTGTAGACCTAAATAGATTTTAATATCATACTTTCATAAAATAGACGAAGACCAACTCCAATAACCAATATTTTTCCAATAAGTCGACACTTATTGTTCTAGGTCTTTATTGCTGATACTACCCGAGTTTCATGACGCACTTCGCATTGTGGCAAGCAGTGAAATTGGCCAATAAAGAAGTGTCTTTAACACCTTCTTTGGTGCTGCCCCCGTGGCGCTCTTCAAGCGGCTCAAGCGACCGGAATGGTCCATAAAAATGGCGGTCAGAAGTTATGGCAACGCTGCCGACCTGCGTGTACCTCGTTAAAGAGCGCCGCTACCATAAGGAGCGTGTGCCTCGTTAAAGAGCACCGCTACCTCGTTAAAGAGCGCTGCTATCATAAGGCTCTTTTATTAAACTACTTTGAGCCAGGCAGTAGCTATGACATGGCGCCCACCTCACCCCACGCTATTTAGACATATTCTTGACTGAGAACAGTCGTCTTAATCTTAAGTTCACTCTAAGTTGTGTTCTAGTTTTGTCTTCGAATTAGAATATGTACTTCATGTTCGATGTGAACAGTTCAACAGCTTTAATTTATCGAAATAACCTTGCGATAATATTCACAATTAACGTGATGCTGACAGCGTTATCTAATTTATGGGCACTTGATTATTTATTGCCTTGTTTCACTTCATTTTATACCGGTTTCATTTTAGGAAAGACTTTAATACAAATCCAGACCTGGCATTTATTCGTCATAAGTTAAACTGACGGAAATGTTACCCTAAGTTAAACTGGCTGCACTGATACCCAAGTTGAACTGGCTGCACTGTTACCCTAAGTTAAACTGACGGCAATTACCCTATATGTTAAACTGACGGCAGTTTTACCCTAAATTAAACTGATTGCAATACGTTACCCCAAGTTAAACCTGCGGGAATATGTTACCACAGCGCGTTATTCGGCCTCACTTCTCTTTGACTCTAAATAATTTCAATCTAAAGTTATTTCATATTCCATGGACGCAGTACCGGCTCCCTTCATATGCACCGACCAGCTCTGGCCTCATGAAGCCTAATTAGAATGCGTAATTAGTTCAGTGGAGGCCTGTACGCGTAGATTGATACGCCATTGTCAGGACCACGTCGTTCCTAATAAGTCCGGGGTTCGCTAGACAGGACCTGCCGCCATTGATCGTCTTGATCGAGTCATGCGTGACTTTTTACCATCACTTAAAATGGCTAGTGGGCGAATTGCCTTCAAATTGAAATTCTCTTCCATTCTCTGTTGTTTTTAATCAATTAATGTTCTTACAGTGCAAGTAAAAAACTGTACCAACAAATTCGAGTATTTCAGACTAGTAGTAGCGATAAATGCATATATGGCTTCGCGCAATTAGCTTAATTTCGATAATTACTTAGTTTTACTTTCAGTGATCGCATCCGTAAAGCCCACATTTCTACCTGGTATTTTTGAAACAAAATATGAATTGCGTTCCGAACACGTTGTCACTTCATATTGTCGAAGATAATTAATAAAAACTCTCGTTTAATACTGAAAACCGTCACTACAGGTCACTTGTCTACAATATCAAGTCTTGCACTGCGTGGCTTGTTACCAGCGGCCGTGCATGGCTTGTTACCAGCGGCCGTGCATGGCTTGTTACCAGCGGCCGTGGCTTGTTACCAGCAGTAGGAGAGTAACGTCCTCGTTACGGCCGTCGCATCTTTTGCAGCGTCAGCGTTTCTTGTTGCTCTCGGGTTACCGCCGCAGCAGCAGCAATTGCTGGCCGCCTGACAAACGAGAAATTGATTGTTGGGTAAGGCCGAGCATTTTTGCTTTGCCTCTCTTGCCGCTCGTGACGACGTGTAACTCCACACAACTTCGTCTTTTCTTTCCACCACAAATTCGTGGAAAACGTGCACCAATTTGGTGATGTGTCTCGGATTCATGTTCATATACCAATTTAGTAGACGGCTCTAAAATATATTGATATCGTTTCTCCTAAAATGTTCTTTTTAAGCGAGAATTAGTTCGAGTTCTGGTAAGTTTATGGTGAGGTTCTGCTGATTCCGAGCATTTTTGTCTTGCAGTACTCCAAGTCAAATGACAATCAACTTCTGCTCATGACTGCAAATGCATTGATCTATAAATTGTGGCGAAATCTTCATGAATTTAAACATGAACAAACTGGTATAAACTCGGGAATAATATTTTGAGCTAAAGCCAAGACTCGTTGGGTAAGGGAAATTGACTCGCGGTGTTCTCTCCGTGCTGATGTTCCGCTGTCCCCAATGATGACCGCAGAACCTCCGCCTGATGGCCTGGGTAACTCGAGGCTCACGTCATTTCATCTTCTCGAATTTTCTATGATGAGCTGCACTAGACCACGAGCTGGATGGCGATCGCTGAAGGGATAGACAAACGACGAGGTTCACTGGATTCCGAGCTGGATGGAGATCGCTGGATAGAGAAATAAGCGACGAGGTTACTGGATTCCGAGCTGGATGGCGATCGCTGGATAGAAAAATAAGCGACGAGGTTACTGGATTCCGAGCTGAATGGCGATCGCTGGATAGAAAAATAAGCAACGAGGTTACTGGATTCCGAGCTGGAAGACGATCGCTGAAAGGAAAGACAAACGGCGAGGTTCACTGGATCCAAAGCTGGATGACAATCGCTGGATAGAGAGATAAGCGTCGAGGTTCATTGTATTTTGAGCTGGATGACGATCGCTGAACGATCATTCTTCCTTGCTCCCAAGCTGGATGGCGATAACAAGAGGGAAAGTTAGTAGAGCTCGTATCCTTCTTGGTCGAGCTTCTACTGAAACTTTCCATAATCAAGCTTGCCTCAACCTGCGTGGATAGCAGCTGGAAAAAATGTGACCTTTCATGAAAATTGCGTCAGTAGGAAAACTGCTCTCTTCGTACCTGTCTATTATGTAGCAGATCGTTTAGTTTGGTAATTGAAGAAACGGGGCTCATCCCGTTGAGTAAAATATTTTAAGAAGCACCTGCTGCCTGTTTAATAACAGGGATATAAAACCTAATACTATGGAGGTAACAATTTTGTAATAAATAAACGGACACAATGTCCTGAAAAATTGTTTGTTGGAAATGGATTATCTGCTGATGCTAGTGCATCCCTTGAATTATTTTCCATTAATTATAGTTGTTTCTTTCTCAATTTTAAGAACTGCAATTGTTATTGGAGACCAGATATTTGTTTCAATAGAATTAAAGAATCAAATAGAAACCAGGAATTCAAGTTGCTCGCTTTGCGTCCATACACATTTGTAATGGCTGTCCCTCTACATAATTTAGTTCTTACAGAATTTCGCTATACTGTAGAAACTCGATTGTGTGAAATTTATCGATATAACCACATCAAAATTTCCGAGCGCGCTTCTATTTTGCTGCTGAAGCAGAGTTATTTCGACCAACTATGTTTGGATTAACTTTGATTTCAGTACTAATTTTAACTCGCTTTGTAGGCTTGCAACATCTTATAACTTCAAGATATCGTACCTTTTTTCATGCACAAAATTTTTTCTTTTTATACCTCAAGCTCAATGCCGATGCTGGATATTGAGGCATATTTTGCGAGAAACATTGCATCCGTAAAATTACTATGTGTATTTCAAAGTGTTGAGAAAGCTTTACCGTTTCATTTTAGAAATAACAGTGGGAGAAAGCCCATAGATTTTATGTGCCGCGTCACTTGTCATTATGACTGAAGGATGACACGATATTTACAACTATCGTGCATCATCGGTGCATGATACTTTGCTCGTGGCATTATCAGGTGAATCGTGTCTACGCTGGACTGTAGTAACCCTATTACATAAGATGATATATTCGAACATAATGTATTCAGTTAAAGACTCATTGTTAGAAGCATTCATGTGTATGGCAGGCTGGAAGAGACGCACAACGCAGGCTGTCGTTTAGTGATCACCATTACGGCGTAGCACGGCGCACGTAATGAGGGTCTACGGCGCACTCTCTTGTCCTTTACATTTTAGAGCCTGCGCCTCGCCTTTGATTATTTCAATTAGCGGACGCCAAAACCCAGCCCTGGCATACCACGCCCTTGCTGCCTATTCAGTGTCTCGTCCTAAGCCAGCCTAATAATTTAGCTAAATAAATTGTCGAGTTCTAAATTATGTACGTTGTGAACAGCCTTCAAAACATTTTTAAATGCCGCTCATCGTTATTAATGAGGATCATATGTTATAGGTATCGTACTATATAGATTTTCTATCTCATCTTGCACATTTAGTTGAAATTTTACCGAGTTTGCATTTAAATTTTAACTGTTTATTACGCTTTGAATTTTAGTTTTCATATTCTATAACTGCTTTCCAAAAATATTTACATGTGGGTTTTCCTTAGATATATTTTACACAATCAGCTTGATCAAGTTCAAATAGAGTATACGCTTGAATACTTCAATTAAAATTGAAGTAAGTATAAGTTCTTTGATATGCTTCATTCAAGACATTTCCTATTTTTGTATGTTTGTTTAGTACAAAAGGTGCGTACAAATTAAACTATGTCCAAAAGGTACGATCTCATAAAAATTTGGTGCAGATAATTTTTTCTGTCGTTGCCTCGTTCAACATTTCGTTGAAGTTTTTCAACATTATTCCTAATCATTCATTAGAAGAGATCTGTCTGAAGTACCTTATAGTAGCAAGTCCTCGGCAATCAAACTCCCGTTGTGCAAGGCATTGCTTTATTCTTCTCATGAATATTGGTATAGTTTGACAAAAGTGGGTGAATTCTTCTCTTGGAGTAATCTTCTTCTTTAAGTAAAAGAAGTCTTCTCATGAAACGCAAAAATTTTAAATATTACTTCCAAAGTGTTAATTTTCATGGTCTTCCCGAGCATAATTTTTTGTACCCCTGTAACCTAAAGCGGTTATCACGTACTCCTAAAGCGCTCGTCTCCTGCCGATAGCTTGTCATGGTGATGAATATGAGTGGATTCTCAGCATGAACATTAAATTGACAACAAAACTGAAAATTTTCAATAAGATTATATATATACTTCTCACGATTTTTCGCTCTTTTCAGGCCAGTCCAAAGAGCACATGGGAATTTTAGCGAAGGTTCAGAGCGACCTTTTTGCTACTCTATGGCGGCCCTTATAATAATTGCCCTCCGGATTCCTTTCTATCGAGCAATCAATTTATGGAAGCACCGCGTCCATAAATCTTGCGGGCGTAAGTGGCTCGGGATCTGTCCGGTCGGTCAGAGTTCCGGGAATAGATTCGATCGAGCAATTTTGCACGCTTTTCATCGATGGAGGACCGGGCGTTCGATCTGACATGGGACAGCGTACGGTTCATCCATGAGACGGCGTTTGGTCCGTCCATTGGACAGACTTTCGGTCTGTTCTTGAGGCGGCGTTCTTTCCATTCGTGAGAAGGCGTTCGGTCCGTCCATATATGAGATGTCGTTCGATCGGTCCGTCCACGAGACTGCGTTCATTCATTATGACTCACCATGCTGGTCATATGGAAAATGTATGACGGATCTGCCGAGTTGAACCGATGGCTCTTTTTTTGTTATGGCTTTGACTTCCTTAACTTCATTTGAGGCTGGCGCAGAATGTTTAGTGTACGTTGATAATAACTAGTACGATAAAAATTCTAACTACATGAGATCTGAAGCATCCATGCATGAAATCTCAGCCAAAGGATGCAGGATCTCGTCGCAAGCGAGTATCGAACCCGTGGAATATTCCTGGCAGAGAAAGAAGGACTCGCTAAGAGAATTCTTAGCGAGTCCTTCGTTTATCTTTATACGAGGAGGTCATAGGATGACCTCTTCGGCTTGAGGTCAGCGTCATGTGGAATTTATTGTTGCGTTTAAATATATAGGTCTCTCGATCAGAAGTAAAAATGCGGAGATGCATTTTCATCGGCTTTCATCGGAGTGAGATGTGATGGTAAATAGTGTTGACTATGGAAATAGTATTTAATCGTTATGCTTTATTCAATTTTAATATTAGAATATGTTACTTTTTGTGTTCGAATATCACACGTTTCATATTCTTGACTGCTTAATCAAGGACAACATCCAATTTTATTCATCTCTGTCTGGGAAAGAATCTATCCGCAATCAAATAATTAATATTACCTTTAAAAATGAATATCAATTTCAAGCCTCACTTCTCTCTGAATCTCCGCCTCCTCCTCATGACCACCAGCGAGTTGTCCCGAATCCTGTTCTCTGAATTTTTCGCCTTGAAGCAGCAGGTTCTTCTAATTCCTCGAGATTCTCTTGGTTCTTTTTGACTTGCCTGAACTGCATTGGTGCCCTCCCCATTCCCTTCTCCCTCCCTCTTGTATTGTATTCCCCACCTTCTGAGGTCTTCGTGGGAGGTCTCGTGCTGCTCAAAGAACACAACACTTGTTTTCTTGTTCTAGAATTATTTATTTTATTTATTTGTTTTAACTCTTGCGCGGCCCGCGGCAATTCTCGGTCCTAAGCCACTAGGTAAGAATAGCATTGTCGACGGTAAATGTATCCCAGACGAAAGGGATAAAGTTATAATTTTATCAGATTGTCTGCGTTTCTAAAGTTTATTGATCATTATATATCTTATTTGGAATCGGTGTTTATCAGCATTGGTGCTCGTAAGATTGGTTTCGTTGAAACCAATTGAATTTAATTTCCACTCATTCATAAAATAGTTATAAATTTATACATGCAGTTATAAAAAGATATTTTCGCAACATGGCGCGTGTGGATTAAAATACGTGAAGTAGTTCATCTCGATAATTATTTGGTTGGTTATGGAGTGGTGTACCTATCCTAGAACACTTATATGTGGAATATTTTATATATTTTATTCGATTCATTGCTGCCTCTTATAACAATAAAATTTTTGACAAACTGTCGACAATACAATTTGATTTAAGCCATGTTTGTCTTTTACAATGTAATTTAGGCACGTGCATTCAGCATGTTTAAGATACGTGCATGAAGCATGTAAGCATATTCAAGCCACGCTTATGCAGAATTTTAGGCATATTTGAACCACATGTACCCAACATATGTTAGCATACTTAAGGAACATGCATGCTGCATATATAGAAGCATATTCAAGGTACGTGTACGCAGCATATAATCATTATGCAAGCCACGAGTATGCAGGATATTGGTAAACATTTTTAAGCTTATTTTTTTAATATAAGTATTGTAAAGTATTTTTTAAAGCACGTGCACTCTGCATATAATCATATTTAATGCACGTGTTAGTGAAAAATATTCGTAGGGAAACTTTTGGAACGCAAACTTTATCCTGTCAATTAATTGAAGCTCGCATTTTCTCCCAGAAACCTTGCGAAACTCGTTGGTTCTGACTTTTGGTGCCAGTTGTAGGGTTAACCTGATATTTAGGCATAATTCTATACTCTCTTCTCTGCTTTTATCTTGTGTATCTCTTTACTGTACGAGTGCATTTGTTGTGTTCACCACTCCTTTCTCGTCATTTTCCTATAGAAGATGTTGGACGTCAGTTATGTAAGGAATTTTGAGCGTTTTCAATTTTAAATTAATGCACAGATGATATTATAATTATTCCTTGGACCTGTCACTGAATTACAAAGTTGTTAAATTCTGACTTCGTTCGGGAAAGACAACTCTTCCTAATCGTCTTCTCTTTGCAGTGTAGTGAGTTGAGCAGACAGAAGGTGGCATTGGATGAAGCTATGGCTTGCTCTTAGATACTGCCAAAAAGTCATCAGTCAGCAGGTGGCATGGCTTGCTTTTAGACACCGCCGAAAAAGAGCTTACCAGTTAGCAGGTGGCATGGCTTGCTCTTAGATACCGCAAAAATAGAGCACGTCAGTCAGCAGGTGGCATGGCTTGCTCTTTGACACCGCCAAAAAAGAGCCCACCAGCCAGGAGGTGCGGCGGTGGCGGGCGCCTGCGTTTGTTTACAGCGCGGCGGCCGCGCGCCGACAACCTGTCCTGCTCGCCGACACTCATGGCGGCGCTCAGGGGTGGCCGGTTACCGTCTGCTCATGACCGCTCGTCTGCTCATGACCGCTCGTCTGCTCCTCTTGTCCTGCTTGAAGCGCTCACTTGTGTGGCGTTGCAGCCTCTGCAAACAATGTTTAGGACAGTGTTATCATTGAATGTGAAGACAGTGTTGCCGTTGAATGTGGTCTAGGAAAGATAGTACCGATCTTGTATGTGAGCAGAGACAAGGCGGTTCTGTTAGATTCAGGTTGACTGGAGGCAAGCATCAAGCAACCCATGGAATCCTGTTACGGCGCGTTGGGGTGTAGATGCTGCAGGCAAGTATAGGGTATTGGTTTCAGGGATGCTTTGTCGTCTATAGTTATTTATTTACCGCTAAAAACTGACCATGTGAAATCAGATGCTATTTTATTCCAACCATAATAAGATACAGGCTTATTCTAAATGTTGGACTCAATGTAATCAATTCGTAGTTATTTAAGTATAAATTCAAAATTAATAATGAATACAACAAGGGAAAGAGAAAAATTCGAAGTTCTATTTAACCTATTCAAACGCGGAATCGGGCGGCGGTGGTGGTAGTTTCCGAAACTTTTTGAATCAGTCACTTAATGAGCGTTGGGTAGGACGCATAGGAAATGAAGATCAGGCTTCCACCGAGCTTCAGGCCACCGAAATCACCTGATCTCACCCCATGTGACTATTTCTTATGGAGTTACCTCATGGAAGCTGTTAACGTCCCGCCTCTACCAGCAACTCTGTTTACGTCCCGCCTATACCAGCAACTCTGTTTACTTCCCGCCTCTACCAGCAACTCCATGGTTGACCGTATCACTGCTACGGTGCACTCAGTGACAGAAGATATGCTCCCTCGTGTGTGGGACGAGTTTGGCTACCATTTAGATGTTTGCTGTGCAGCACAAAGAGTACATGTTGAACATTTATAAATATATAAAAAACGTTTTAGTCTTTCTCTTTCTCTTTGTGTTAAAACTATTTATTTTGAATTTATAGTTGAATGAATACGAATTTATTAAATTGGTGCCATCATTTAGAATAACCCTGTATTATAGAGCTCTATTGCTCTCCAGGTAAATGATGTTAATATTAATTCAACGTCAAATGCCTAGAGGTTCAACCCCAAATTGAACTTCACTGTTGCGTGTAGTGGGTAATTTAGCAGCAATTATTGCGTGCGGAAATCACCACGCGAAAGTTAGTTTGTCGAGCTCGGCACTGAACCGTTCCAGCTGCGCGCTGAGCCCCACGAAGTTCGTAAGACGTGCGTAATTGCTGTTCAAAGTTGCGAACTCGAGCAACAATGGATCTTCAAGTTGCGTTTGTCGACTTAAGTCCGTCCCTTCCTAGTTGACAATTGATTATTTGAACTGTGTCCTCGTGTGTGTTGGCTGCTAGACGATATAGAATTGTCGAGCTGCACTCGTGCGATCGCTGGCAATTGCTCGAGTCTCGACAAGATAGTCGTCCGCTGGGCCGTGAACGCATGTCTCGACAAGATTGTCGTACGCTGGCTGGGCCATGAACGCATGTCTCGACAAGATTGTCGTCCGCTGGGCCATGAACGCATGTCTCGACAAGATTGTCGTCCGCTGGACCTTGAACGCATGTCTCGACAAGATTGTCGTCCGCTGGGCCGTGAACGCATGTCTCGACAAGATTGTCGTCCGTTGGGCCGTGAACGCATGTCTCGACAAGATTGTCGTCCACTGGACCATGAACGCATGTCTCGACAAGATTGTCGTCCGGTGGGCCATGAACGCATGTCTCGACAAAATTGTCGTCCGCTGGGCCATGAACGCATGTCTCGACAAGATTGCCGTCCGCTTGGCCATGAACGCATGTCTCGACAAGATTGTCGTCCGGTGGGTCATGAACGCATGTCTCGACAAGATTGCCGTCCGCTTGGCCATGAACGCTTGTCTCGATAAAATTGTCGTCCGCTGGGTCATGAACGCATGTCTCGACAAGATTGTTGTCCGCTGGGCCATGAACGCATGTCTCGACAAGATTGTCGTCCGCTGGGCCATGAACGCATGTCTCGACAAGATTGTCGTCCGCTGGGCCATGAACGCATGTCCCGACAAAATTGTCGTCCGCTGGGCCATGAACGCATGTCTCGACAAAATTGTCGTCCGCTGGGCCGTGAACGCGCGTCTCGACAAAATCGTCCCCTGCGTGGACGAGAATCTAGAATTTTAGTGCAGCATGCGAAATCTTCCCAATGACACTTACGATTACGATTATAAATTTTGTAATTCAATTTGATGCCTTCAAATTTCCGTAACTGCTGATAATAAAATTTGCGTAGACGTAGGATTAACTTGAAAATGTAATCCAGTTGAGTTTTGAACAAAAGCTGTTCATTATTCTTGCCATCATCATCTGATTTGCTATACTTCTATGTTTCTCTGCCTTGTACGTTATCATCTTTTTACGATTGTTCCAGACTTATTGTACTTATCTCTTATCTACTCATATCCTTTGTTGACATCGACCGTCACTATCGAATTCAAGATCCTGAATCTAAATCCTATAAAGCATACATCAATATATTCGAGTTCATTCTCATCGCAATTTTCCCTTATCACGATCGCGCTGGCAAAAGCTGCCCCTGAGGTCCCAGCGGGTATGCGATATTATTTAAATGTAGCCACGATTTAACCCGATAAGCTTTCTGTGTGTATTGCACTGCAACAACAAACCACTCGTGTCCTATTATTGTGTCCTGCCAGTGAGCTAACTTGTCGTTATCGTTCTCTCTCAATTGTTTTTAGATGTGGAACTTAAGCTTCTCCTTAACACGTAACTATTATCATCAAATTTCATATTTAATCATGATTAGGATAGGTACTATACATATTCACAAAGCAATTGCAATTGATTGTTTGATACGGTGCTTGAAGTTTGCCGTATTCTGTTATTTAGGCTTTCTTTCCTATAATTGAGATTGTTTAACCCAGAATCGTACCAATGCTTATGATGAATTTATATATTTGGCATTCATTCCTTTGCCTACTTTGAATTGATCGAATACATTTATCCAAGTTCATTCAACTCCTCCATAATTAAGCCGGTTCTATTTACTATTTCATCTGTTCTACTATTCCATTTCTATTTCATCAATTCTAACTACTATTTAATAGTTATTACATCCATTCTAACTACTATTCAACCGTTATTTCATCAGTTATAACTACTTTTTAATAGTTATTTTCCATCCGTTCTAGCTACTATTTAACAACTATTTCGGATACACGTGAGATACATAAAGTCCATCGGGCTATCGGCTGCTGGATCTCACCACGTCGTCTGATGGATGGAGGGCGGAGAAGTCTCTTTTAGGCTCAGCGCTGGCGATGCGGGCGCAAGATTTCCTTTTATCCGCTCCAGATATCGCTGGGCAATGAAGCGTGCGGCGATTCTTCGTTTTGAGAGATTATCATCGACCTTTCTTCTCTGGTCCTCTGGCTTCAGCTTCCGCAGTCGATGATGCGAATTGGTAATACGCAATGGCGATATCGCAATGATGATGCGCGTCGAGTATGCGTTACGATGATGCGCAACGGTGATGCGTAAAAATGTTGCGTGACGTCAAGATCATTTTATTCGCGTGATGATGCGATTATGATGCACGTCGATGATAAGCGACAATGATGCGCGACCATGTTGTGTACGAAGGGTGAATGGTATTGTGGAAATAATTATCTTAACATCAGTAGACGAATAAAAGGTGATGATTGGTTGCCAATGATTCTCCGATGATTCTCAATTCATTTGAATGTTAGTTCTGAAAATGAAGTGCGATTTTTATTAGCATTATCATTAGCATTGAGTCGCACACGCTGCAGTGTTGTGCACCGGACGTCAATGCAAGATATCGCCACACGAGTGCGTTTGTTCACTGCATTGCAAGGCTGCGAGAAACGTTAAAATGTTATTAATTAATTAAATACTTCAAAAAATTATTGTATTTGGATTTTGTAGAAAATGAGGACAAAATTGAGGGATATTTTTCTCCGGACTATGCACGCCTAGCAAGAACGTATCATATTCGCTGAAGGATAAAAGTACTGTTAGAAATTTTGAGAGCTAAATTCGGTACGTATTAAAAAGTATGCAATATGCACTATACCCTGCACGGCACCTCCCTCAACGCAGCACCACACCCCAAGCTGCCCCTCACCCCACGCTGCCCCTCACCCCCGCGAGACCAGACTGTATTAGAGACCAGACTGATTCTGAGCATGACGATATAAAAGGCGGTAAACCAAGTGAATCGTGAGCAGTGAGTCTTATCCCTGCTTATCAAGCTGTAAAGATAACTAAAACATTCAGTTTTACTCTGCATCTAAAACACTGAGGGTATTATTGTTTAAAAAGTACCGAACACCAAAATGACAAACTTAAGCTGATACGATCCAATGAAAGGCGTCGAGCTGATACGATCCAATGAAAGGCGTCAAGCTGATACGATCCAATGAAAGGCGTCGAGCTGATACGATCCAATGAAAGGCGTCGAGCTGATACGATCCAAGGAAAGGCGTCGAGCTGATACGATCCGAGGAAAGGCGTCAAGCTGATACGATCCAAGGAAAGGCGTCAAGCTGATACGATCCGAGGAAAGGCGTCAAGCTGATACGATCCAAGGAAAGGCGTCGGGCTGACACGATCAGAGGAAAGGCGCGAGCTGAGCGCCGGTCACAGGTCGACTCAATATCACGGTTTAATAGCTCATCATGCGAGGCATAAGTTCTCGCTGATATGGGCTGGTCTGAAAGAGCTTTACGGGGCTTAGCAGGGACAGCGTCATCCAAATAAAGCTTAGCACATTAGAACTAACGCCCCGACTCTGTTCCATCATAAACCCGCTTGCCAGTTCCACTCGCTTGCTAAAAATGCACGCTCGGTGCAAGCTCGCTAATGGATTGCCGGTACTCCGGCCATTGAAATGATCTTGATCCTCCGTAATCATCGAATGCGTCGAGAGTCGTCCATCATCATTTCCAGCGAACACGAATGCTCGATGCTGGCTTCGCTCTTCAAAATCCATTCATATCCCCAAGTCTTGGGCGTGTTGAAGGAACATCAAATTGATTAGCTGCAGCACTCGTCACATTTTTAGGTGATTTCCACGCCCACACTTGATTTATTTTCCTCTATTATTTCACTGCTGAAGACTTGGTAATGGTAATTGAGTTTGTGGCCTGCGTTTTTTTTCGATGTGGTTTATTGAAGTACGTGGCGCTTGACATGCCAAGTACCCACGCGGTTTTCGAACCCTGCGGCGCAATCTGTATTTGTTCTATAGACTCTGCGTTGGAACGATAGAGCACCGGAAACAATGGCAATTTCTTCGGATGATCTTGAAGCTGTTGAAGTCACAGGATGCCATGGTCCAATTTTTTCTCTGATAGGGCCATGCACTTTCTTTGATAGGTCACATTTGCTCAAGGAATCGCTGAATACCTACGACAACTGCTCACTTCTTTGGTCTATACCTAATCTCGCTTTCAACGAGTGAATATTATATATGTACTACTAAGAGAATTAGAAGAAAAATGTTCGATACTGAGGCCAGTTAGTCCCTCAACAGAGAAAATCCTACAACTATTTACAGCAGATCACAAATTGTAGACAGTTCTCTCACTTAGAATAAATTGATTTTATTTGACATGTTCTGGCATTTAATTTTGAAATAAGATCTCAGTAGGATCACCATGCAAAAAAATGTACATACGCGAGTACATCTTATCATCAAGTTAATACGTGTGCTATACTTGTAGTAATCAAATAATTCGTATTGGTTTCTATATACTTCTCGCATAGTTGTTTTATTACTTTATTGCACGTGTGTTCAAACCAAGGCAGTAGATTGCTCCACGTTCGATGTTTTCATTTCATCAGACCGAGTATGCAGAGAATTTTGCCCAAGTGTTTTCTTGGCGTTAATTAATTTTAGTTTTTTCTTTGCGCACCCGTCGCTTTGTTCAATTGTTAATTGGTTTTCGTTTGAAGACAACAATACAAATAGGACTCTCAACATTCGACTACATAACTGCAAATGGTGGGTGTCGGGTGATAGCACAATATATAGCAATTGATGGAAAAATACATAAATGTTTCCAAACGAACATTAATTGCTCGACTGAATATATTTTCATTATTGATTTATTAATTGTAATTCTCTTGTCCGCGGTGTTTCGCAAGCATATGACTCCCCTTCACTGTTAGTGTGACGGGGCTGCTAAACAGCTTCTATCGCCGTGGGCATCAGGCTTTTAGCGTTCCACCTCTCGAGCTTTTTCTATTTTCACCGTAAGATAAGGAGGGAAAAAATCCAACGTAAAAAAGGTAACTGTTGCCGGCTGCCCTCAGCTGTTCAAACTTCCAATGTTCTCCCTTTCAAACGCGCTGATAATTTCCACATTTTGTTCTCCTTTCTATTGGCGTTAGCACAGCTATAGGCGCCGAGAGATTTCCGTGCGAAGGCCTCGGCTTCAAAAATCAACTTTTTACTGAAAACTTTTTGAACATGGCAGCAGATGCTCAACGCTGTTTAGGCTTCTCTTGAAGTCAAAATTTTAAATGCAAAATTATTTGTTGTTTCTTCCAGAGCATGCGAAGACACAACTAAGACTTTCTCAAAGCAATGCTTGAAGGATTTGTGGCAGCCAGCGAATAATTTAGCAAGAATAAGTGTATAAAATAATGTCAAAATTATTGTTCCTTTTGCATGCCACTTGTAAAGCTTCCGAGCATAGATGATTTCTATATATTTTTTTTGCCAAAGCTCCCCGCACTCCCGTTCGTTTATTCATGAACGGTCTGCATTTAATTCTGCAGTAATACTCAAGCTGAATACATCTTCACATGGCGGCATATGAGAAGTGCGTTCTGTAAGGAACTATAAAACTGTGTTACGTACGTTGGAAAACTGAGAGGAACCTTGTTGTTGCCTCGGACCGCTGCAGAATTGGCTGCTCATCGATCTTCTCGTTGGTTTCGTGTGGGATGCTCGCTGTTGTGGCTCTAAACATTCGTGAGCTTCACATACAGAGACTCGTTGTTCTCAACATCGCCTGAGACCGACCCCGTCGCTTCACTTTGCTTCTTTCTTCTCCTTCCGATCAGCGACGACGATCGCAGTACGGATGTTGCGTAGGTTTATGAAAGGCGTCTCAGTACACAGAATGGTTGCTTTAACCCGCTTGTGTGGTCCCATTGCTATAACTCTCCTTAACCTGATGCCCATCTTATGCCAATGCTAAAAACTGCCCGACTTTACATCGGGCGCTTTGTGTCCAAGTCGCTGCGCTGAGTACCCGGACTTGCCAGTAAATGTCTTGAAAATAAATGCCTCGGCTGAGAGATCGACTCGACCAGATGCGGCTCGACTTCGTGTCTCGATTTTCTGTAAATATTCTGCGTGAGGTTACTGTACCCTCCAGGCAAGTGGTATTGCAACAACGTTGATTTCTAGTTAATTTCGTCGGAACAGCGTTTATTAAACGTTATTTCAACGTCAGATCTGATAGTGCATGTATTTGATATAGAATTTAACTGTGACCATGTATGTTCAATTATCCCATATCGTGTTCCCTGTAAGTATATTGCTAAATTTTTAATTACTCCCAATGCATGATGGAAAAAAGCTTCTCTGTGAGCAATGCTCTGCAGCTTTTGATTTTCGAACATATTGATTTGTGGTGTTGCTCATGTGATGACAATTACAACGGCTTTTGGATTCTATGTAAAATTCTATCATTATATTCATAAATAAATCAAATCCCACTTCCTGCTTCTTCTCATTGGTTCTGCAAAGACAGCTTGTCTCTCATATATAGCGATGATCTCCTTCATGATTTCCGCCATTAGTTTTAATGCACTAACAGCGCAGTTCGGAAAACTTGAGCGCCGTGACTGAAGTTCTCGAGCAATTTGTCATGTCCTCTCCCACACTGCCGCCTATTTGTCACTTTTATCTTCTCCTCTTTACTGTGGACGACTCAGAACCGCTGCGTCTTGTGTTTTTGCTTCTCCGTCTGTCTCGTTCCCACAGCTTCTGCTGGCGGCTCAAGGAAGGATATTAATCTGACGTGTATAGGGGGAGCCGACGGAAAAAGATACTGACTCCTCTGAGAAAAGCAGATAAACTAGTAGCGGCTATCGTGCTTCTCGTACTCATACTAGAGGGTTGCTTCCCTCCAAGCGCAGCGCTCGTGATAATATTTATGACTTAGTCTTCTATGTAGACGATAGTGCAAACTAATGTTCAATAATGTGTGAACTCTTATTCTTTGGTTCATGACGTCATGTGATCTTGACGTCAACAACTTAGGGCATGACGTCAAGATCTCACAAGTTGCTAAACAACAAATTATGCACAAGTTTCAAAGTATGCAATAGTTTTCCTTGTTTTAGAAGTAATTTTTATAAATTTGAAACTAGTGCTGCGGCAAAGGTTGCTTACTAATAACTTATTCCGAATAATTTTTGCATAATAATTCACAAGGTGAATGATTTTTTTCAGCGGTGTTTCTTCTTGCTCCCACGTGTTTTGAACTGCAGCAAAAATATTTTGTTTAATTTTTAATTCAAGCAATCAAATAAACAGATTTCGTGTATTTGTTCTCCGTTTTATTTTTTCCAACTAAGAAAAAGCAGGAGAGTCATGATAGCTTAATAGAAGTTGCGACATTGTTTTTTTAAATTGATTAATTCTCGTGTGAATAAACTTCCAAAACTATTGAAAATAATGTTAGATTTCATTTTGGAAATTTATTCGCCTCTTTTTGTTGAGAGAAAGTGAAATTTTTGCTCAATTGTTTTAACTCGGGTTTTTCGTATCAGAAAATGTAGAGAACAATTTATGGGCCTGAACTTGTTTATCATTTTCCTCAACCACCTTAAACAAATAATCTCATTCCATTGTTAGTTACTCTTACTAATAAAATTATTACCTACGTCCTTATTTAAACAACGAGACATTGAAATTAATTAATGAAAAACTTCATTAATGTGAACTTTTTATTCATTAATAAACTGTACTTTCACTAAAGTTAGTCTGTCACGCTAGCGTAATGCACATGATACCCCTTCCCGTACGCAAACAAACTTGCGTATCCAGGCTCTGCCAATTTAGGTGTCACGTAAATCATGCGTCCGGTCCAATTAATATGAGTACGTACATCGGCCCGGTACGCAACGGGCTGCTCTTTGGTGCGGCATCCAGCATAGTTGATCATCTCTGATCACAGAGCCCGCTAGCTCATTAATTATACCTCTACTAATTCACTCTCTGCAAGCCGATGATTCCTCACTAAATCATCATCCGAGTTCCTTGTTTACAAGACACGCGATCTGCTGGAATAGGAATGCAGGTAATCGCTTGGAATGCGATTAATCATTATCTTATGGCATTGATTGCGTATCTCGTTGAAATCGGCTACGCGCTCTGCCTTAGATACATAGGAGTTGGTTATGGAATTGGGTTCTCTGAGAAAAAATTGCTAATATTTCGTCTTGACAAATAGTTGGCTGTTATTCACCAGATTGCAGTACGTTGAGAACCAATTCTCATTATTAAAGTGTACTTATTTCTACTCATTTTATTCAAATTGATTTTCGCACTAAACTCCGTGGGGTCCAGATCCCAGAATGCGTAATTTTGTGTTGCTTTGTTCAAATAAATTTAAGTTAATAAATTCTTCAACGTAAAATTCCGATACAATATTTTAGTGAATTTCCTTTGAATAATTCATGTATACGCATTTTTAATGTTATTCAGTCGAGTTTAACGCCCAAAAGAAGTTCGACTGAAAACAAAGTAGTTACACAAATTCAGCTTACAAATGGACGTAAACTTGACTGAACGACAACAAATCCATGTTCAGCGTCAAATTACGACGTATACATGAGTTATTGTGAGGAAATAAAGCAAAATGTCGTATTTATATTAATATTGCAACGTGCAACATTAACAACGCCCTATCATCCCCCCATTAATGCCACTTGAAAAGGATACCCTAGCTCGAGTCTTTTAAACTTTTAGACGAGTGAAGATTATTATCTACAAACTACAATATAACGTTGAAAACCATGTGGAACTCTAATTCTAAATCTTTTTAGTATGTAGTTGTTCTAAATTTCCTTGATATTAGTTGGTTTTTAGTATCACAGGTACTTCAGCCACTATGAATGCTAATGCTACAGGCGCTTCGTAACACAACTTCCTCTTTATTAATAATTTCTTCGTCTGTATTTGTTAAAGATCGTATCATTCTCATTGTGAATGTTTTTTTCAGCCGCATTCCATGAGGATTGATTTCCCCTCATTCAAATTTTTGCGCATGGGTGACTAAATTCCTTCCACTATACTAATCATATATTTTATCATAAATATTCCACTGGTGACCCCTGAATTACCGCTCATTTGCAGCAGAGGCCATAAGCTCTATACTTGTAGCACACCGCTGTGGTTACCTCCTTTCATACTCGACAGCCCCCGACAGGGTAGGTGTGATTTTGCTGCGTTTAGGCACGGACTCCCGAGAAGGAGTGTGGGTAAATGGCTATCTCGTGGCAAGGTGTCTCATAGCTCAGCTTTCGGGTGCTCTTCGCCATTAGGTCGAAGCTCATGCTCGCTTTGAAGTGCGTGCTTTATAGGAGCCGTAAATAACACTTGCGTCAGATCAATAGGCCTACATTCAAACGCTCGTTTGTAGCTCAGTAGTTCCTGTTGTTGGCCATTGGCGTCTCTTTTATATGTGGCCTAGAGCCACAAGTTGGGCTTTGAACCTGTTTTTCTAGGGCAGAAAATACTTTATTTGCATGCTATTTTTGGTAGTGGATTCATCCATTGGACAACCTGCTATTCAGTTATTCAGTGAATTTAAGAACACCGTCCTTCAGTTTCATATGTTTTATCTGGCAAACTTTTGCATTTAGCAGGTTGTAGAATTTAAAAAAACATCGCTTGTTAATTGCATCTTATCTAACTTTGTGCTGAATAATGTACCTTGATTTATTGTAGCGCATTTTGAAAAGTAAAAGTAAATAGCCAATGTTGGTTTCGATTTTTCTGCAACACTTCTCTTTAACTTCACTTCTTGTTTGTCTGTTTGTTTGTCTGTCTGTTACAAATCTTGTAATCGAAATTTAACACACTTCTACTTATCCTATCGACATGAAATTTTGCACACTTTGCATGGATCAAATGACAAAATAAATAATTTTAAGAATAAGAATTTTTTTTAATATTAAAAAAAACAGAAAAAATAATTTTGTCAGCTACAAATCTTATAATTGATATTTGACACACTTATACCTGTCCAATTGATATGAAATTTTGCACACTTGTGTGAAGTTGGAGGCAATGCATGAATCAATTGACAGAATAAATAATTTTGAAAAAATTTTATGTATGTATTAAAAAATGGGAAAAAAATTTCATATTCGAAAATAAAATTAGAAATTCATTGTACATCTGTAACATTGGAAACACTGGATTCTTTAGAAGTGTTGTCTTCAAAAAGTAATTTTTAAACGTATATTATTCATGAATCCATTTCTCCAGATTTTTAATACGCTTTGCCTTGTACTCTGGTCGTGGAAATTCAAGTAAATAAACTCAAGTATTCGAAATTCAGTGTATTCTCCTTAAATTTATGCAGAAATTGCAACTTTGATATTGAAACCTTCATAGTTTCCACGTATGGCTTCCTCGTAACATATATACTGCCAAAAATACGTGGTTCGGACGATTTCTCAAGCAAGACCCAGCAATCACATGTGGAAGTGCGAATTTAACGTCAAATCGACTTTGAACATTGATAGCATCAGGCTAGTGCTTGTCATAACTACATGCATAAATAAAAAATAACGAATAGGCAAATACGAGAGAATCTTAGAACGATTTTTTTTTCAGTCATATAGCAACATTTAACATTGTTTCTGCATCATGGCAATATTGTGTCTTAAAAGCAGTAATGAACTGAACTTCGCCGATGTTTTGCCCGGATGAACTAGCACGTTTCTTAATTTAGGCGAATTTTTATCCCGTTGGAATTATGTGAACGTACGAATAGGATCGACTCACTTTGATAAATTAACTACTAAGAAACTAATTCAATTACATTTACTAGGTATAAATGAAAGCTGTTGCTGCGTTAGGATTGTTCTAATTGTTTTTTTGCTCCGAAGCGTTTCCGTGATATTCTTTTCCATATTTTCATAAGCGGGATTAATTCGGTTAGTTGTCTAAAAGTACTTATTAGTCAGTGGGAATCTATGAAGGAATTCGTACGCTGTGCACGTGAGATCAGTGAGTATGAGCATGAATTTTTTCTACTCTATTTATATAGGCGGAATATAAGGATGTTTTATTATACCATCAATCGCCTCTTTTTCGATAAGGCTTCCTAGTGTCGTGTGATTGGTGATAGAATCTACATAATATTACTCGTAACTTTTACTGTATAACTCTTTGCGGCGAGATAGACCTGCCGTCCAGCCCACATGTTCATATTGATAACAAATTTATTTGACCCTGCAAGCGAATATTCGCCAAATGTTGGCCCTAATATTGTTATTCATTGGGTTTCATCTCATGCGCTCTACCACGTCGTCTGTAATTAGTTTATTTTTTTGCAGTCGTGCTATATTGTTCGATATTTCATATCTTTTACATTCGACGCGTTCTCCATCATTCGAAGAAAATAGAGAACCGAAACTACTGATTTTTTGAGTGTCATTGGCAGACCCTATGTAAAACTTAGGGTATTAGAAAACTCTTTAAAATGTTGGATACGTTGTTCATGTGCTACCAATATTCCCTTGAAAGTTGTGACTCATTTTGCCTTGAGTGTGTATTTGCAACACCATCAATGGCACTTGCTCTACATACTATGAATAATACTGTACGTGCCACCATCAATGACACTTGCTCTAGGTAGTATAGCTAGTGTCACCATCGATGGCATTTGCTATTTATAGATAATACGGCCATTTTCACATTAATAGCACTTGCTCTAGATATTATGACGTACGTTTACATGTGTGCTGTGCCAGCAACATCAGCACATGGTACAGCAGTCAATGCGGCAGCGCAACACATACGTGGCATCGCTGGTACCGTAATTTCAGGTGCCGTGTGTCTTCATTTGCAGCAATAATGTTCGAGGGAGGGAGATGTTGCCGCTGCTCTACTGGCGAACGTGCGAAGCTCGCCGAGTTTACTGCCTCCCTTGAAACGTGTGGTCGAGGCTTACGAAACTTACTACTCATCTGGTGATTGTACCATCATTCGTATGGCTTATATTGTTGCGAATCTCTTGTGTATTATCACCCCAAATATTTCATTATTTGCAATAGTTTGGGGTTGATTTGATAATAAATGGAGTAGTACAAAATTGTATTGTCCCTGTAGGAGAAAACTGAATGAGCTGTGCCAATTATTTTAACAGCTTTATTTCCAGTATGAATAGACCAATGCCATCGTCCTAGCTGCTGGATTTGCAATAAAGCTGCCGAGTTCCTAATTCAGAATGCAGGACATTGGATTTAAACCTTTTAAAATGTTAGCTCAAACCGCCTGTAGAGTTCTGGGGTCGTATTATTAAAACTTAAGTACACGTAGCGGCCTCAATTCACGTAGCGGCCTAGGTACACGTAGTGGCCGATTTCTTGTCTGTGATTGGTTGGCTTAGATTGGAACACCGCCAGTGATTGACGGGTGTACAAACTCCTAAATATATATGATAATGCCGCTCCTGAACATCAGCAAATTACGCTACAGTGTGACTGGTGAGTGGTAATGAGACCTGTTGCTATGAGCCGGCACTACCTTCTCCTAATTAGACGATCATTCCTCCTAATTAGACGATCATTTCTTGGCTAACGAGAAGCCGCTGAGCTGCCAGCCGGGGAGCCCTCAGAAAGACACTCTAAATTCCCTCCATTCTGCCTTGCCCAATCTTCAAGTATTTACCAGGGACTACGCACAACTAATTATACGTTTACAGGGATCTCGGCTGAGAAATCATGCAATATCTTGGCTGGCATTTTCGCGCTGCACTGCTAAATAAAATGATTATTTTTATTCGTTCTATTTTGCAGCTAAATTTAATCATGTCATTAATTCCATGACTCCATTTCTTGATGTTTGCGTCCTAGAATGATAATTATCATAATTCTAGGCAGCAACCACTATAGGCAGCTCATATATTAGAATTTGCACTGTACACATTATTATACGGTAAAATTTATTTATTTTACTACCTATGCTCGATTAGTTCACTTAGTAATAAAAATTTATATACAAATAATTAATAATATTATACCTCATGGTATTAGCTCCTTCAAGTATAAACTCAAGATCGCTTCTAACACACGGTGCTCTGCAGTCGACCTAATTAAGCGATGCCTATATGCACTCCACGGTACATACCTGCACGCTATACACTGCGTCACGAGCAGTGATCCCGGCACCAGCAAGCTGTGTCTGCTAGTCTGTAGACAATTAATATTGTGGAGCCGACCAACTATATAACTCGCTTAAAATTCGGCGAGGTGATAAGACAGGGCAACTCCGTGGCCTTATGTCTTACCAGACGCTCATTAGCAACACCCTTTATTCGTAGCTGTCATGCGCACACCGCACCTCCCACCACCCCTCATTCGTAGCTGTCATGCGCACCCCGCACCTCCCACCACCCCTCATTCGTAGCTGTCATGCGCACCCCGCACCTCCCACCACCCCTCATTCGTAGCTCAACTTTCTCCACACTCATTCGTATAGCTGATAAATTCGTTATGAAGTAGTGACTCTGACGTTACTTCCACTTCATAAGAAGTTGGCCATCATCGCCACACAATCTACACATATGGTCGAATGTCGTCCGCTTCCGGGCCATCAATGAG
The DNA here is from genome assembly GCF_000764305.2 of Hyalella azteca. Lineage (NCBI taxonomy): Eukaryota > Metazoa > Arthropoda > Malacostraca > Amphipoda > Hyalellidae > Hyalella > Hyalella azteca. Next base: position 377,255 of record NW_025935295.1, on the reverse strand, counting down.
AATGATTCCCCTGACATTTTTGGCGCGAATTTCTTCGCCGATTCCGTCTGAAATAACGGAATATTCTAGGATGATGAACTACTGATTACTGTTGCAAGCGTCGAACGAACGATTCATCAGAAGTCACTGAGATAGCAAGTTCAGAGTTCATGCATGTCACGGGCTGGCAATGTACGTGGCCAGAATGAATTTAACAATCTTAAATAAATGAACCTATACATGTTTGCACTAATAAAGTTTGGTTTGAGTCTACCGTTCTGAGGATATTTTGAAATCTATTATATTTTAAAATCACAAATTTAAAAACATAGATATTATTATTATTATATTATTAATCATTGATGATATGTTGAAATCTATGTTTGCAAATTCCTATGAGGTACTGTATCACTTCAGCCGCAAATAGAGTTTTGCGATTAGGTCTATTGACTCGTGTCTGAAGACATAGAGCAGCAACAGCCCTCGCACTAATGCCTTCTCAAGTGTACCGTCATTTCGCATTTGGATGTTCGCCAAAGCTGCACAAATCACAAAGAGAATCCGAATGAGGACGGAGAGACTGACCATGCATGCCTCTCAAAGTCCAACAACACGGCGAAAAGCTCTGTCTGATAATAATAATTATGCATATTAATTTATTTACTTTCACTGTGATTTATATCAGGCTACTAAAAGTGTTGTTTAAAAATAACTTCATGTTTATCTTCATGAAATTTAGAACTTTGCAACCCAAAAATAATGAATAAAGTAACATGTACATTCAATGTCTGAAATTTTCTATCATGCTTGTTTTGTCTCTGATTTCTCACGCCATGGAAGACGATCCCGTGTCAAGTGTCGTGATGGTATTGTTGATGGCTATAATAATTCTGAATTTTTTTGTTTCAGGTAAGCGGTGTCAACACCAAATCTCGGGCGCTCGGGTGAATATTAATATAAATGGACGCGTTTGTGCTAATAAAAAAAAGATGGAAAGTTGCTCTGCTGGCTTTAATTATTTATTTCTTTGCGTTTTTGCCTGGTCAAATTAGGTTTAAAACAATTAATTTGATGATTACAGAATGATCACTTATTAGTTCTTGGACTGTTATTCTAATTTTGTTCACGTGAATTGCAGCAGGGCTGTTTTTCATTAAGGTGTCACTTAAAATGAAGCGAGGTTCAATATATATTATCTAAAACTATAGAATTAGCGATGCATTCGAACAAATAAGTTGCTGAGAAAAAGAATAATCCTGATATCATATTTGCTCGATGATTGATACTTGGAGTATCAATCCAGTTAATTAGTTAACAATCAATTTTGTTTGTTTTAATGTTATGTTTCTATTCTCCTTGCGCTCATTAAGTATCAATCAACTAATATGGAATTGTTGAATAATATGATTTATAAAATGAAAATAAATTTAATTACCTTCCTCATATTTACCTTTTACAAGAATACTGGCAATGAGACCAAGCTAGCATACCCAGCTATCTAACTTAAATGAAGTGATGCTGAACGGAGACAGAAAACTGGGGCCATACTTTCAAAACTCGCTAAGTGAACGTAAGTACTTACGCTCTATTTTCTTTCCTATGATTGGTGGATTTTGCTTGAAAGGCCGTCAATGATTGGCTGATGAACTTACGATCTCTTAACTTTTTTTGAAGGTATAGGCCCTATTCTTTTCCAGGTACGCAATTCTGCACTCGCATATAATTAGTGTTACTAATAATTGTCTTTTATTGCGTGTGAACTTCTCATTCAATGCCCCATGAGTTTATGTCTCATTAGCAAGTTTTGTGTTGCATGGAAAGCTTCTTACGAAAGCTCTCTTCAAGCGACGGCAGTTAATAATTGTTATTGCGTGTCGCGCGCAGTCTTGCACGACCTCAGTGTTTTCAGATATTTTTCGAGACCTTTTCATGCTCAACGCCAAGTTTACAGCAAGTTTTGTTTCATTTTATTTTGAACGAAAACATGTCTCGAACTTCAATATCTGGCCTTACACAAACTTTGCAGCGATTCTATTTACCCGACGTGAGTTAATTCGAGAAAATTTATTTTCAAATTTGTCGGCTTAGTCGGTGTCGGGTGAAGGCTCAGGCTTCTGTTGATGCTAGTGACGTTTAAACCCGAGGGCTGGCAGCCCTCAACTTTCCCTCAAGTTTGTTTGATAAACTTGAGCTAAAAAGTGCCCATAATGGGCAAAGTTGTGGGAGTTTAGAAGCAAACTCGGCATTACAGTTATCTTCAGTGTATGATAGTCTCATGCGTGCCATGATGCAGGTTTTCTCCTCACACTCTCCCTAATATTATTGTTTTAGCTGATGAAAGATGGCTCGACGCCTGAGAGATTGATGGATCGCGGCCCACAAGGAACAATGGATTCTGGAGATTGAGATCGCGGCGTTAATCTTTTTCAGATTATATCGTGCGCCATTGCATTGATTTCTGCCACGTTTATTCCTTTGAATATGGACCTAAAATCGCATCTGCAGGATCTGAACGGTAAAATAAAACAACTCATTAAATACATTATGTTAGCTTTTCCATTGTTATTTTCGTCATTAGTCTAAACATCGCTAAGTAAAGTGAAGGTCAATTTAATTTGTAATACACGAGCTACTCCGGAAGGCCTTGGTTTTTCTAGCCTCCATTGACTAGATTTTCTTTTGTTACATTACCAAATTAAAATATATAAATTACTAAATAACTATAAATAGCTCTAGAAGCGTTGGTTGGAGGAAATGCTCTAGATTCTGCACGTATGTGGGCAGGAAGCCGAGTAACGGGCTTCTTATTCAATTTATCCGTGACAAGATACTCCATCTTCTTGTGCTTATTGGTATGCATTCCTGCCCTCACGTAACCTCGTTCCATAGATACCCTCGCGTGCTGCTTGCTTTCCCTCGCCTTTATATCTCCGTCTTATCTCAAGGGCCCGCTATGCTTGTGGTCTTAGTCTGACAAATGAGATTCTTGTCTTTTATTGGTCAGGCTAGCTGGTCTTGATGAACCAAAGCTTATCTTGACAGACTTGAGGTTGACTTGACAGACAAGAGCTTGTCTTTCTGTGACTTAATTCTCAGCTGAGCTCGCTGAGTGTTGCCTGTGCTCTGAAGCTCGTGTTATAGCACTCCACGTGGGATCTCATCTCTGCTACTCGAAAATTCATATTTTTATTAATTGCGATGCTTTAGAACTCGTATTTCCTACTTCTAACCCAGCAAGTTTTATGCGATTGAAAATTTGTTGCATTAGCCGTTGGCTTTCTGAGAATATGTAATGTTTTCAAGCCTTCAATTTAATTGTATTTTTAGGCTTCTGCTTCTCGTTTGCTTTCTTTGGTTTACTTTATATTTTTGATGTCTCTAGTCTCGCAATCGAAGATCGGGAAGCCAATTTTTCGAAGCCAGTGTTAATGCACGCATTTATCAGACTGATTGGCATCAGTTGCATTATCAGTTGCATTCCGGTTAAACAATTTTTTCGTTGATTCTTTAATCACATTTGCAAATATTGTTTGTCATCTAATTTATTCATTATTTGATTCAATTATCATTTATTTGTAGTATATACATTGTCTTATTGTTTAGAACAATTCTTTTGAAAATGCAACCAAACTTGCAGGAATGCGTATAGATCTCCTCAGATTTATCTTCCCCAGTTCATGCCTTTCTTACGAGTCTGGCATTCCTTGCTAACATTGGAATTCATTTACTTCAGGAGTTTAACTTTGCACTACATTGGATTTCCTCTCAATATTTGCCCTTTAGGCCAAAGATGACAGCGTCCATCGTCAGCGGCGTCTTGCACGTCGTCTCATGGAAAATTTACGCTTAGAAAATATCGAGATCACGAACAAGGCTGCTCTTATGTTTGCCAAAGAAAAACCGAGCATTTGAACAATAACTTGCTTTAGAAAACTTTAAGCTGGAAACATAGATGAGAAGTTCTCCCAGCTGTCGCTGAGGCCTTTGGGGATACCTACTACTGTTGATGGAAAGCCTTTCTCCGGATTGGAGTTTTAGGTCCTATATTAAATTGGGTTGCTGATATATAGCTGATTTTTTATTTTATTCTAATGTTGTAAAATCTAATACATCAATTGAGAATTTAAATTGATATCTATCTTTCTAATTATTTTTTATTTCAAGGCTTGAGATAAAGTTTAGTTGTGATAAAGTAAAGTTGTGACATACAGTGGGGGGAAATAAATATTCGTACACTTGAAAAATCGTATTTTAATGTATGTAAGTACACAAACTTAACAGGAAAAGTGATTTAAATTATATAATTTAAATCACTTTTCCTGTTAAGTTTGTGTACTTACATACATTAAAATACGACTTTTCAAGTGTACGAATATTTATTTCCCCCCACTGTAACTTAATGTTTTTAATAAACATTTGAGTTTATCCAGTGAATTTGTAGTATTTTATCTTGATGGCGTTGTTTCTAAATGACAGTAGCCATTTATTCTTGTTCACTCCTGTTTTCATGCATTGAGCGAAGTACTTATTTTGGGCAAAAAGTGTTATGTTTACGGTTATATTTTCCGCATTTGGTGTCTTTACTTGTTGCTTAGACATTTTAATGTTTTCTACAACTGTGTTCATCTGAGCGAGTTCTCATGATGAAATCACGCACAAGAATCATCAGAAAGTTTACTTCCCAAATGTTCTCTCTAATTTGACCACTTTAGACTTTTGCTAAATACCTCTGGTCGACATCCTGCTACGGCCCAGAATCTGAGCACAAACCAGGGTCTGGGCACGACCCAGGGTCTGGACACGGCCCAGGGTCTGGGCACGACCCAGGGTCTGGGCACGGCCCAGGGTCTGGGCACGGCCCAGGGTCTGGGCACGACCCAGGGTCTGGGCATGGCCCAGGGTCTGGGCACGGCCCAGGGTCTGGGCACGACCCAGGGTCTGGGCACGACCCAGGGTCTGGGCACGACCCAGGGTCTGGGCACGACCCAAGGTCTGGGCACGACCCAGGAAGGGACTCATTAGCAGTGCAGCGTGACACGCTTGTCTCGCACAAGTGGCGTCGACAGATTTACGAGCGTGCCATCGCTTTAAGATATTCCTAAACTGTTCTCCCGCGGCACAGTACTGCCCTTTAATAGCTTAACTATGGAAATTCCTCTCAGGAATGCCGTCCGTTGCCACGCCACATTTTTGCCAACTTTTATTCAAGCCTTTTTGTCCGGATGCCAGCATGGAGCTCGCTTCTGTACATCCTCGTGTACCTGACATTTATTTTATATCCATGTTTATTAACGGTCATCAATTTTATGCAAGCTATCAGAATATATCGGCTCGCACAAGCGCCAAGCTTGGTTATTGATCCTTATTCTCTCTCGCTATTGTTATTGAAACTACAATAGATGAAAGTTGTTACGATATTTTAGCCTCTGACATACTTGATGTTATGTCAGCGATCCCATAAAAATCTTCCTGTAATTAATTTCAAACTCCAAGCATTTATGAATTTATTACCCATCGTTTATGCGTTCTTCTTGCATTTTTTGTTTATATAGTCTAGCGTACTGTAAGCATCGTGAAAGTCTTGTATTGTGATCCATTACTTGAAGATGAAAATTTTCGGATTTATTTGTGGTTAGGAACAATGAATTTTGTTGTGAAAAAATATTAATTTGAATCAATTAAAATAAGATTTGTTTTCTATCTATATTTAATTATCACATTACTATACTAATTACTATCGACAATTTTACATCGTGTCAACGCGGTGCACAGCACTTCTGCTTGCTTGTACCCATAACTAATTTTTCCTTTCTGCAGGATTACTCAATTTCAAGATTCTGTCAGCATTTCTTCATTTTTGTTTTTCGTTTGTTGACCTGAACTTTGTGAACTCCTTCTAGGATAATATCTAATTTACTAAAGAAATCGAAATTTATAATGAAGAAATGAAAATCTAACAATTGCGAGTAGGTACAAAATATCATGCATTATTCCGATCGAGGAAAAAATATGACATGATAACCGATGCTCCATTGCATGCCATATCATCCGACTTTACTGAAATTAAAATGTGAGCTTTTTAATGTCACTTCTGCCTTATGGTTTTATTTGTGTGATATCAAAATGTTATTTATACTTTTATCGTCTTTCAATAGAAAACAAACTCCAACTGGACCGTCCAAATTCATGCACTCTCAATTGAATTTTTTTTATATAAAGTGAGAGATTCTAAAATATTTTGTTTCGTAACTCCATGGAAATGAACGGTAAACATACTGGAAAATCTAACAATAATCATTACATATAATTAATCGATTCTGGCCGGCATTTTCCATGCCGTTCGACGACTTATATTACAGCACGTACGTGATACCATGTGCTCAAGATATTATTTACTTTTGTTCCTACATTTTAAGGTTTTTGAACTTACATTTTGAATTTTTTACCTACCTTTCTAAGGTTTTATACGTAATTTTTGTACCTACATTAAGGTTTAATTCCTGAGTTCACATGTGAGCGCCCATGCCGTGATATTGACCCTATCTTGGTATCGGAAGATTCCGTCGGAAATAATTAGTGTATTGTGTTTTTTGTGCAAGTCATGCGGCCATGACTGGCTGAAGAGAGTGTTGCCTCGAGATTGATATGGATGGGCGAAGTGAAGAGGGGATGTGACGGAGACGAGGTATCAAATTTCGCATGTTGAATTATTTTCCTTGAATTCTTGTTATAGAGCTTGATGTCGTCCGGCTATATTACCTCCACTAGGTAAGGTAAATAACAAAACCAACAATTATTTTACTTTGTATTTTGTTCTTATTTATAATAAGAAAGACTATTTAAATTTTCCTAAAAATTCCCGCATAGATTCGCATCGAACTCTCTTTTGGATATATTTTTTTAATCACAGTTCATCGTTCAGGTAAAAGTACTTCTTGATAAAAAGTTTGATGCAAGCAAACCATCCTAATTTTACAATACCAAATAACAAATTTTACAATATAAAACAAGTAATGTTAACAGCACCACCCACTTTCGCCCCCAAACTGCCTGCTACGATGGCTGCTGATGGCTTTGCCGTCCCGATAGCCAGAAAAATGATGGCTGATGGCTGCTGATGGCTTCGTCGTCCCGATCGCCAGCAAATGATGGCTGATGGCTGCTGATGGCTTCGCCGTCCCGATAGCCAGAAAAATGATGGCTGATGGCTGCTGATGGCTTCGTCGTCCCGATCGCCAGCAAATGATGGCTGATGGCTGCTGATGGCTTTGCCGTCCCGATCGCCAGCAAATGATGGCTGATGGCTGCTGATGGTTTCGCTGTCCCGATCGCCAGCAAATGATGGCTGATGGCTGCTGATGGCTTCGACGTCCCGATCGCCAGCAAATGATGGCTGATGGCTGCTGATGGCTTCGCCGTCCCGATCGCCAGCAAATGATGGCTGATGGCTGCTGATGGCTTCGCTGTCCCGATCGCCAGCAAATGATGGCTGATGGCTGCTGGTGGCTTCGCTGTCCCGATCGCCAGCAAATGATGGCTGATGGCTTAACTTCGCAGCGACCGCCGCGAAATCTCGCCCACAGCACAAACGGCGTTCGCTTCAAGCCAACGGAAACGAGCCGAATATCCGGCAGCTGCGTTCCTTATGGCCGCGCCTCTTCACTTCATCTGCAACGCAACCTTTTGTTTACAACGCAACCTTTCGTGCGAGCTTTAACCTTTCACATGCAACTCAACCTTTCGCATACAACTTAACCTTTGCTATGCAGCTTCACATTTTGTCAGGCTCGCGTTCGTGTTTGATTACTTTGAGTTCCTCATTGTTATTGGCTTGCTGAGGAAAATAATACACTCTTTACTATTTTATTGAATTTCTCTTAGAGGAAGACTGCAACTTTTTCATAGGGGCCCAGTACAGACGCGCGAAATAAAATTGAAAGTTAATTTTTCTGAAAGTTAATTTTTTTCAGCGAGCTATTTTTTTCAAAAAATGACCTTGCCGGATAACCGGTGAACAGTAATTACGTAGCTAACGAACCGATGGCGACCATCGTTGGCCAATATGAATTTGTACTTTGATAACGATGATATGATGCCTGATAAAGTATTTAATACTTCATATATACTCACATGCTGGATGTTTTATGTTTGCATATGGCACTGGCTTAATTGGGACTTAAAATAACGACAGTGAACTAATGATCGTCCTCTCATGCAGCCTCACTTGGCTCTCAATGCTAAATTTCTCTTGCATGGAAGAATTTGTTATTCTGGGTCCCAAATTAGTGCGTGGATTGATTGTTAAGATATTCTTTCGTTGTTTCCTTCGTCGACGGGCTTCGCGGCCAAAATAAAAACCGATCTATATAATAACCAATGGCATTAAATAACAATCACATCTGGAGATGCCTGATTTACATATAGATGTGAGACACATGCGTGAAGATCCGAATGCTTGTATTATCTAAAATATAAAAGGATTGTAATACATTTTTTCAGCGCAGCCACTTCCTCTGTCGGTGTTTTCAGATTCCATCAATTAAAGCCAAGATTGTGGGTGATTCATTAATTTATCGAGGGCTTGTATTATATTGAGTATCTTTTTATACCTGGTTTTTTGTTGCTTACTAGACATTATTCCGAGGAAGTTTCCGGAGCCAGGGTAATGAGGAGCTTGGAAGCGCGCCTGCGAAGCCTTCAAAGGTAAGCTTAGCTAAGGATTAGCTGGCAATTTTGCGGACGACCTCTACGACATCGTCTGCAATATCGGCAGGCGCGGCGATGCTGCGCAGACTTTCATAAAATCAGAGTCGAGCCTCCACCAAAGTCCTTAATCTTGATCGCCCAAGTGGGCGCGCTGGTCGTGACTGAAGAATATTTATATGGCATCACAAGTCTCGAAACAAGAGAATCTTTATTATACAGGGTAAGTGGATACTCAGGGCGTGAACTTTCATACGTATAGCACATATTACGTTGATTTTTATGCACGTGGCCAACTTTTGAATTGAGGGGTCTTTTTTATTCAATCTATGGATCCTAAGTGCCTATAACAAGGCTTGCTGCGTAGAGGCAGGAAAGCGCCTTGAAGTTCTTCCTGACACTGATTAGGCCGAATTTCATTCGTTTTCGTAGTCACAGTCTTTTTACTCTCTTAATGGGCTATTAATTAGATTGCTAATGGATTTTAGATATTGGCGCAAATTGTGGCTTATGTTGCTTTTGGGTGGGTTCGTCATATTAATTGCGTGCTGGGCATTCCGTTACCGACCTTTGCCTAACTCTTACTCTTTCGCAACTAAAACATCTTGCTTTTTGATTTGAAAAATGGTTTCCGTTTTTTATTCACTTTATTCGTATCTAGAATCTTTTAGCAACGGTATCTTGTTTTATAACAATTAAAAATATTGTGAAGGATTTTCGAGTGGTAGGTAGTAACTTTGAGGATTCACGCCCAGAACGATTTCGATCCATTTATTGTAAGAGTTGTTTGCGTTTGTTTGCCATGCAAGCTCAAGGTATACTGAAGGTCCATCCATATATGACAGGGCTGATGTTGTTCAGGCAACGTATACAGCGCCGGTCTCCCTTCAATTAACGACAGCAATCGATGCGTGTTTGCACTTATTAAGCCAGGGTCGCCACCTATGATGCTTCCCACGACCTCTGCTCGCTTGAAAATCAGAGCCGATGAAGCGCCGGACAATTGTGTGCTGTTCGTTGGTCACTGATTATCCACCTATAACCCACCAATAACCCGCCAAAAATTAAACGATAGCTCTCCAATAGCCCGCCTATTAATATTAACGGCGTGTTTGACCAACAAGTTGGCGAAATAAGGTGAACACTCTGATGTTCACCTCAATCTCAAACAATGTGATAAGAAAATCTACGTAAGATGTTTGTTGACGAGGATTTGTCTTACTAATTGTACTAAATTACTCTTTAATTCGTTGTTTTTGGGTCTTAACGAGCATATTTTATCTGGCATTTATAGTAACTCATTTTTATTTAAACTATCAATATTTTTCACTTTAGGCACTAAAACATCTTGGCTGATCATAAAATAGCACCTAAAACATATTGTTGTCATCACTCGTCGATTTCAATATCTCCATTATATTCGTCATATATCTAGCACTGAATAATGTCGCGCAAAAACGCGGAAAAGAATCGACACGCTTCAGGCATTTATTTTGGCCTGAATGGTGAGCCGACGCCTAGTTTGCCGAGACTCTTAACAAATAAGAGCTCTCTTAATTTGCCGACTCGTTTGTGTGTTCATTAGTTTTGGAATTTGTCCTCGCCCGAGTGTACACGAAACATTTTTCTCGTACCCGTTTTGAAACCAAGTTTTCAATTGACGCGCTACGTTAAATTTTTTTTAGCGAACCTTTTTTTCGCTAATGAAAGGTTGATCGATAGCAAAAATATTGCCAGAATTTCATACGAAACTTTATTGATATGTGACCCTCGACATTTCATAAAGAATCACTAAAAAGTTTAGATCAAGTGTTCCCCCTAAAAACGCTTTACGGTTTTTATTACATACGGAACAGCTTGCAGTATGTAATTGTCATACAAATCTTCAAAAAAATGGGTTATTTTTATATTGCACCTGAATTTACAGTCGCTTGACACGAGTCTTGTGCCATTATTAGAACTCAATTTAAGTGTGATTATTGTACGTGGGTATGGATATGATTCATCGATATCTCGGGGTACATGGCAAGCAGTTGACGATGTTTTCCTCTACCTTAGATAACTCCGTATTTGTTTTTTACGCACATACCAGTTTGTATTCTTTTTTCATCACATATTATTATTATTATTTTGCCTCAGATGTGAATTGCTTGAATTAGTTTTCTTGCTTTATATATTGCCTTGCATATTACCTCATATTCATATCCTTGCATCATCCAGAAATGTACAGCAAACTTTGTAGTAATTATTCCGAGCGCTGGCCCATAGATATGAGCGCTAGTATTGCTTTGATCATCTGCGCGGCGCTGACGCGTTGCGACGTTTGCTGACCACGTCCTGGAACATCGTTTGCTTTCAGACTCCTGACGACGACCTGCGTTTTATGGAACTACTCAATAGGCCTTGATTAAATAGCGCTTTTAATGAGCTAGGGCTACTCATCGATAAGTTTGCATAGAATTCATATAACTGTGACAATTTGGATTTTTGATATTTCGAATCTTTAAAATAATTCTTTACATCACATGTAATGCGATTGATCATATGGTTTTCCTGGCTCTTCTGGATTCAATTTGAATATAGCTTGGACCAAAATGAGTTATCCAGCTTTTCAAAATGAAAGAAAATCTTTCTCATCAAAGACAAAACGTGCTAACGTTCGGTTGTATGGAAAAGCCGAGAGAGCCTTGCTTGGTGCCATTTCTTGCGGCCACTCTGGTATCGCGGACAGCGATCTCTATAGCCGCTCTGCTTGTAGCCATAGATCAGCAGTGTGGCTCGACAGTGCATGGGCCTCTAGCGTGGGACGCTCGTCCCCTCCTCATCTCTGGAGATCGATCAATGGTAAGTCCCTAAATCTATTGTACGCAGGACGACTGAGGTCTGCTTCCGCTGCTCCAAATAGCGCACAGGCTCTTGTGTGTATGTGGGGCGAACGGCTCTAATGAAACCATTGTCAGGCCCTGATCCCGCTGCTCCTGGGTGACCATGTCAAGTTTCAATTCAAATCGGATCAAGTCTCAATTCAAACCGGATTCATCTCGAGCTTGTGTTAACCTTGGACGGGGCTTCTTGCGTTTATGATTTGATTTTATTGTTAAACACAATGCGGATCATTTTGAATGTGTTGATTTACGTTTTTGGACATTGGGAAAAAATTTAGAATTATTATTATTATTAATTATTTAGAATTTAAATTTTATAAAGGCAATATTTATGAAATTTCTATTGCTTGTTTCCTTCTGCTACTGATTCTAAATAAATTCAGCTTTCTTCGTTCATTCCCGATAAATTTGTATCCGTAGACGTCCACCACTTCAAATAGTGGGAGACCAGAGATTCCTGTGCGTTTTTCTAGTAAGAATTCTCTTTTGGCTTTAATTATCTTTTAAAAATATTTACTCGTATAAAATGCATCTCGTACCTCCGGACCTGAACGAACTGCGGAACAAGTCGGAGTGATTATGAATTTACAACAACGATCTTGTCTACTTTCAGAACTGGCGGCATGCGCTAGAGTGGCAATGCCCGTACAGTGGCAATGCCCATTACTATAGTCGTGGAATACGCGATCTTTTTTTGTTGCCAATGAATTTTTCTTACTGCTCATGCATTTTTGACCGGAAGATGAAGAAGGCAATTCAGTTGTTGGTTAATATTTATATCTAGTTGGCAGTTTCTTCTCAAGCTGTTAACTAGGTAGGTTTTCTTCTGTGTAAAAGAGTGAAATATATTTGCCGGACTAAACCACGTTACAGTCTTAAACAAAATTTACATTAAATTAGCTATTCAATGAAAGCAAACTTATTAAAGCATTCCAGGCATTTGAGGCGAAATTCACCAATACTGCTCAGAAATTTGTAACCAAACACTCTGCCGATCACTTTTTGTCTTTGTGACTATTAAAAATTCTTAAGCCCTCACCGACGTATTCATTAAACAATCTCTTACTTCTCCTAACTAAAATGTTCAAGTGTTGCGTTCTATACAGACTGTGAAGCCTTAACATTGTCTATCTGAGGTTCACCCAATGCATCTCCAGAGCGTACGTAACTAATTTTTTTCTAATAGAGAGACTGCGATGAAGCCGTACCTAATGTTACGCAAAACACATGGTAATTAATTCTCGTTCCTTGTCTAAGTCGCTAATGAATTGCTAGCTGTGTTTATAGGTTCTAAAACTTCAACATGAGTCGGAAATTCTGGCATTAAGTCTAAAACGATGCCGCGGAGTTTATGATTGACATTACCTCCACGATGGTGGAGATAATTTATCCCTCTGTTTGGGTAGAATTTATGTTTTCCTTCATCACGACCAGCGCCGCCTGTCGGAATCTTGAAGTTTATGATTGCGGGTAACCAATATTACGCGGAATAACGTTCTTTCAATAATACTTAAAGTTTATTTTATGCGCTTGCAAGCAGAATATTCTAACAGCACACGTTTCTTTTTCATGCCGTGTTTAGTTTTCATCCTAATTTATGCCTCTTGCGTGTTATTTGTCCGAATGCTGGTAAACTACATCCTCTATGTCAATCTTAATTTATTAAATTATATAAATAAGTTAGGTACTTGTCTTCATGGCGATATTTTATAGTTGTCTTCATTTTTAGGAAGACTAGGGTTGTCATTTGGTAGGCGATGTTTTTTTAGTTGAGCTGTAATTCATGCATTAATGCTGATGTCTCCAATTTACATTAATTAAGTTACACAAACAATAATCTCCAGCCTGAACCAACACGATAATTTTCATGATTACTGAACCTTAATACACAAAATAGAAATTAATTCAATTTCCATTCATTCCTCTTAGCCATAAGTCGTAATCTTATTCTCGCTGAAACTACACATTAATTTTTTACCCGGTAAATTGCTGCCGGGTTGCGTTTCCTGTTCTTCGGAAGTGCAGGCGTGAAATAACCACAGCGTTGGGGATTAATTAATTATAGCGGTGTCACGGAACCGAAGTAATTCGCCGTGTCCGGCCGCATTCCTTCACTCAGGACGCACTTCCTCGTAGGGGGACTGTATGCCTCGTTTGTAAGGAAAATAGGCCTAAAATAGACCTATATATTAATCACAAGTAAATAGCCTAAAATAGGCCTATATATATTAACTACATTAAATATATGACCCTTATTTCATTGAGATTTTAACGAGAATGCGTTGTACCTTGTATGTACATTGTATTCATGCCACAAATTTCACGTTTAATAATTTTTATGAAGATCACGTAGATAACTTATTAACTCTACTTAGACTTTAAAAAACTAAGAAAATGCCAGAAAAAAATCGTTTCCAAGAATTTTAGATCTTTTATAATAGTGGACTATTGGTGACTTAATAATTCATTCTCGTATAATGAATTTTCGTTGCCTTTTCCATGCACTTTACTACTTAGTCAAGTCGAGATGGTAAGGCTCGACCATGTGCTGCTTTGTGCACATTCTGCATGGTCAATAATTCGTTGCTGAAGTCTCATAAAGACTGGAGATTATTTGCCAGCTCCTTGACTTCAACGCTTCTCTTGACTCCAAATTATCAATTTAAATAATAGCCGCGCTGGTCATTCAGTAGAACGCTCGCCTGGCGACGACCGAGGCTCCTGCCGAAGATTGGTCAGCGACCGTCCACTCAGAAAAATTAACGGTTGTCCAAATTGTGAGACACTTTCTGCACGTAGCATTCAAACGCCCTATTGCTGGGTCAGGATGATACACAAAACGACAAAATCTCTGTTAGGACCTACAGTCTCCCTCAGTTTTCCCTGTATGAGCCTTTTCTTCTACGGGGTTTTGACCTGATCCAAATATCCAGCTGCTGATTTTCTTGAAGTGTTTTAGGGCCTGCCATCTAAAGCAAGCAGGCGCTCGTTTGTTATTTCGCGACTTCCTTGCAAGGCTTCCAATTAAAACAAATGACTGCTCTGTGTGCAATGCCTGCTGCCTTTCTATGGCTTCCTTTTGTAACTTTATTTTGCACACTGGCTTTAAAATTTAGTTTGTTTTAAAAAATATTAATTATTTTTTTGAAACGGATAGATACTATTGAGGCTTAAATGGGCTGACATTTTTAATGGAAATTCTTTTTTTTTTTGGCCTGATTTTGTTCCTTCTTTCAGCAGATTCCCTGTTACAATTTCAAGGTTAATATTTTTTTACTTTGAAGTCTGTTTTCAGTCGTATGGTCGAGCTGTCGACCATAGACGATGGCCGTGACGTATGGTCGCATAAGTCGTATGGCTTTGGGTTTCAATAATATTTTATTGCATGTTCTATGCCACGTACATCCATATTTTCATTCAATTGAAATTCAATGCTAAATTTATGCACTGCTAAAAATTAGCTCTCGTGTGCACCCATGTCGAGAGAAGCCTATAGATGGCACAGCCTTACTCAATTCCATGTCCCCGGATACATTAACCGTCAGCAATGTTATTCCTACCTAAAGTTTTGGTAACTAGAGTAGAACACAAAGCTTAATTGCATGTCTCCGGATACATTCAAGTCAACGATGTTATTCCTACCTAACCTAAAGTCTTGGTAACTAGCGTAGAAGACAACGGCTTAGTTGCACGTCTCCAGATACATTAACCGTCATCAATGCTATTCCTACCTAAAGTCGTACCAACTAAAGTATATGTCAGAAGACGAAGGCTCAGTTGCATGTATGGACGCGAGTGGCCGCTATCGTCAAGTGTTGGCTTTACGACTGTTTCTCGTGTCATTTCTCCTATGGGTGCTGTGCGTAAATTCTTTAACGTCGCCGCCACTCGTACGGGTTACTGCGTAATTCCTTGCTGCGCGTTACGACCTCTTCAGTACTGACTTTATTATTCTAAAGGACTTTTAGGCTTCAAATTAATCAAAAATTACGCTTCTATAAAACCCTTAATAGGACAACTCGAAATTGCTACTTCGGGCTGGCATGCCTGCTGCTTTCAAATTTCGTGGCTCGGCATTGTTTAAATTTACTATTTAATGCTGAATCTTGAGCAGTAGTCACTAAACTTTATAGTGCATTTTAGCTCGAACGTGAGCCTACAAAGCGAATCCTGGGGAATCAGCTGTGGGTAATAGTGAAAAATAATGCGGGTTTCTAAATGAAGTCTAACCTATTGTTTGAATAACTTTTCAAAGTTAATTAATTTGAATTTATTTTTGTTTGATTATCTGATTTGTCTTGCATTTGGTATGCGATCAATAGTCTTCGGTTTATTATTACGATGTATATTCATTGATTTTGCTTCACAAATTTAAAATGAATCGCTTTTGTTTTATTTATATGTAAATAAATATATATCATGTAATAACTGCACCTTGAAACCCTTAATTCACGTGATGTGATTTAGGCCTTCTGATATGAATTTTATTTAATTTTTCTCGAATATCATCATCTGGCCGAATATCTCTGCGGATGAGAAAGTATGCAACTGCCGATACTCGCTGATGGATGAAGATTAATGCCAAGTTTCCGGTGTTCTCATCCGCCGCCTGTCAAAAATGTTCGGTATGAGAGATGCCCTCGTCAAGCTGGCTACTCGACCGGATTTTGGTGGCGTGTTTACCGGGGATTTGCGTGCAAGCTGTTATAGTTGATGCCGAAATATGACCAGTCAGTGATTGTATTATCAGCAGCGTGTAAATAAATGTGTGAAAATGTATTTTGTTTCACTAATTAATGTATCATTATTAAGGCTTAGTGCAACAGATGAAGAATCGATGTTAATTAACATTTATTATGCTCGAAGAATAGAGTACACTGTTTAAAAATTAGTCTTTATCGAAGCTCTAAATTTCGAATGATTAGCGATTTAGTTAAGTGATTCAATTATGAAATTGAAAACAGCAGTCATCAGAAATTGAAAAAAACATGCTAATCACCAATATTCACTCCCATATCTTGCTTATCGCCCGCTGCCTGCTGTCAACGGGCGTATAGGATTTTAGTACGAGGTCTAAACCGCAAAGCCGAACTGCTCTAGACGCTTTCCATAACTCTGGGCTGCTCTCGTCCGTAACTTTGGGCTGCTCTTATCCACAACCCTAGGCCGTTATTATCCACAGCTTTAGACCGCACTTATCCAGAACCCTATAAGGCTGTTCTTATCCATAATCTCTGGGCTGCTCTTATCCACAGCTCTGGGCAGCTCTTATCCATAACTCTAGGCCGTTCTCATCCACAACTCTGTGCCGCTGTTCCATCAGTTCAGCTACGCAGACGGGCTCCCTCGCCTTCTTTCTTCATCTGTCCGGCTTTGATGGGCGAAATTTTTTACACGGCGCTCCCTTTGTATTTGATGCTGGCCATAAATTACTTCGATCGCGCCCTATAAATCCATATCGACTTCCACTCGTCTTGATGTATCCCCTCGCGCGAATGTACCTGTAAAAGAGATATATTGACGCCATGCATCTCAGTTTCTATCGATCCTCACACTCATTTCAGTCGTCTTTTAATGGCTCATTTTGCTAATGTTTTACTAGCTGGTCTAATTGCTCACATTCATTTGAAACAGGATACGGATGAGAGTTGAACTTGAATTGTTTTGAAAATTTGTGACTATTTGCTGCGCACAGTTTTGCAACGTTCTATCCTGCTTGATTATTTTTATTCATGCTTACAACTACGTTAAATGCGGAGCAATATACGTTTCTTATCACATATATCAAGTCACTTAGTATATTAGTCCGTGTTGCTTGATAACTTGTGACATGGAATTCATGTCGCAAAACCTGGATATAACGAATATAACAATGCCTGGAATAATCATGACTTCATGACTATGAAGTTCATAGTTTATCATACAATGTTACGTCATTGAGTGATGTGAATTAATCGCATATTATTGCGTATGAGGTAATTTATGATGGGTATAGTACACAATTTATTGATACCTTTTATGTGCATCAACAATTGATTCTGGATTACTGCCCATGAACATCACTATTTTCGTACTGCACACGTCAGATATTTTTGGTTTTGCATCCATTTCAAATGGCTGAAATCTTTCAATTGTGTGCAATGCTTTGAATTTCAAATTTAAGATCGATTGAAAATAAACATCCAGGCAATATATGAAGTGTGATTCATCTCCTGAATTGTGTTGAATCCTGTTTAGAATTGAGAACAGACTAGGTGCCCTTGCATATTGTAATGGCCGCCGCAAATCTCCGTTGTTTGTTGGGCCTCCACAAATTAGCGACAGCCTGACCCTGCGTCAGCCGACGGCTGTATTTCAGTCCCGCCTTGAATGATGGATCGGCTACCAAACTGACCAATGCCCCCTGCTGGTTCTGCAATATTGTTGTCTTTGCCAGTTGACTTGACTGTGTGGTGTCTTGCAAGTTTGATATTTCGTTTGTTGTTTTATTTGCGTTAGATTTGTTTAAATGATATTTGGTCGAATGTTGTATATGCTCGATGTTAAGAGGCCAGTGCTTAGAGATGTTAAGAGGCCACTCGATGTTTGTTGGCTACAACTCCGTTCTTTTATAGGATATAAATTTGAAATATGGAATGTAATTTCCGCTAATTATATTCAAATCGTGTACATCAAAATATATAACGTGAACTTTGTAATACATCTGTTATCAGGAAGTAATTATCTTTGCACCAGATGTTCATGAAGCGCGCGACTTTTATCATATTTTCATGATGTGCGAGGTCCACTTTCATCATATTTTCATCATCATTTATCCTCCACTGATCGGTACGTTAACCCATACATTTCTGAATGGCCGTAATTCTTTCAAACGGTTAAATTTAATCGTTTTTATTTGACGATGCGATATTTCTGTCATCAAGTTTACTTCGAGCTCAAAACTCGTGCAACTTGCATGTTTTTATGTGGTTTACCCTCTACCAAACAGCTGTGTTTGTTACTTCCACGCCTCAAAGAGAAAGCGTGTGACTTGCTGTTGTTTGGAATGTGACAAATGACTGTGTTGGTAATCATCATCATTGTGTGGGTAATTGAGATAGGAACTCATTATGCCAGGGCTGCAATAAGCGGCGTCTAAAGCAGCTTAGTTATTTTCGCGTGACTCGCAGTTTATTCTTGATCCCTACCGCACAACTCTACAACGGTACTGCACATTTTTATCTTATCTTGTATTTCTTATTTTATGTGAGCGTAGTTTACCACTGTATTATTTTTATGATATAAGGAAAATATTTTTTCGTAATTACGTGTGCAGTGCTTCTTACGTGTGTATCGCTGTTCATCAAGTTAGAAATGCATAAAAATATATATTGTATGGAAATTTGAAAATGTCATTTATTCCTTAAATATTGATTAGATAGATCTTGATTAGGGATTGATTAATAATGCAGGCGTACCGCATCATTCAGAGAACATCGCAAAGTTTGTATCCCACATCGTAGCGAGATGAGATTCTTCTCATCCTGAACAACTGCTGTTAAATTGCTCGCTTGGGATGGGATAAATTCATGGTGGTTTAGGTTGTAATGTTATAAATTTTTAAGGTCGTAACGCGATAAATTCCTTGCATTATTTAAACTCATGTCCGCTTTTTGTTTGCATCACTACAAGTCTTTCTTGTAGGTAAAGCGATACAGTTATGAGCTTTTTTATTTATATTCAAAATATGTATTTTATTTGTATTACAAATTATAAAATGTACAGATCGGTCCTTCAACGATTAACTTATCTAAATTTTCCCTGTACCGGTCACAATTTTTGGCAAATGAGTTGGAAAAAGAGTCATGAACGAGCATTACATCTCCAAAGTTTATACTACATACTTAAAATTCCGATTTACTAATAAAGTGAAATAAGGTTGTTAGCTTAACAGTTAAAATGTTTAACTTCGTTATAACTACATTATTGTTACAAGCACAATTACATGCTATGCATACGAGCCTACATGCAAAATAAATCACCACAGCCTCACGTGTGTGGACTGCCTCACGTACGTACGTGGACTGCCTCACGTGCGTGGACTGCCTCACGTGCACGTGTGTGGACTGCCTCACGTGTGTGGACTGCCTCACGTGTGTGGACTGCCTTACGTGTGTGGACTGCCTCACGTACGTACGTGGACTGCCTCACGTGCGTGGACTGCCTCATGTGCGTGGACTGCCTCACGTGCGTGGACTGCCTCAAGTCTGTGTGGACTGCCTCACGTGCGTGGACTGCCTCACGTGCGTGGACTGCCTCACGTGTGTGGACTGCCTCACGTGTGTGGACTGCCTCACGTGCGTGGAGTGCCTAACGTGTGTGGACTGCCTCACGTGTGTGGGCTGCCTCACGTGCGTGGACTGCCTCACATGCGTCGACTGCCTCACGTGTGTGGAGTGTCAAACGTGTGTGGACTGCCTCACGTGTGTGGACTGTATACGACTGCCTCACGTGTGTGGACTGCCTCACGTGTGTGGACTGCCTCACGTGTGTGGACTGCCTCACGTGTGTGGACTGTATACGACTGCCTCACGTGTGTGGACTGCCTCAAGTGCGTGGACTGCACATCACGTGGGCCAAGTCCGCACAGCAGGTTGATGCATGCCCTAATTATAAGGAGTGACTCGATGCACTCGCTTCTCCATACTTCAGAAATTACCGAAATTACCGCTTTATCAATTCGATTAACTGGATCCGCGTTTGATCTGTTCGGCCGTGAGAGCTACCCTCGTTGTGAGCAGTCTATACATGTTAGCCTGTCGCTAAAACGCGTGCATTATTTTCGATTTTGCGTGGCATTTTAACGATTGTAAGCGTTCATCACTAACATTCTACTGGTATTCTGTCTAATCTTGAATTTATTTTTTGTTAAAGTTTATATCTGTGTTTGAAGACTAGCGCTGCAAATATGCATATAAGGGCTGTTCGAGCGTGCTTCTACGACGATAATAGTGTCAGATGCAGGTATGTATATAGACCTGAAAATTTACTCACAGTAAGAGAAGAGTAAGGAATTGCAAAGCTATGATTAAAATTGGAATTTGATGCTAGAAATTAAATTCGATTTAAAAATTTGAAATTAATTTCTTAATTTGTGTACATGAATATTATTTGTAAAAACCCCAATTTTTTATTTCGAAACGAGAGTCTTTCGAAATTTGAATTTATGTTACTTTTAATATGAGTTTGAATGGACTATTCTTTAATAAGCATACGTTTGCTTTATCATTATCAACAGCATTCGTTATAACGGGATTATAAAATTGCAGGAATTGTTGGCCCGAGTAAAATCGGGACAATCTATGTACTATTACCCATAAAGATATAATTTGCAAGTCTGCCAGTTTAAACGTTTCTATTGTTGCGTCTACCATTGTTAAAAATATTTTTAAAAAACTGTAGGGCACTTGATATTTTCGATATTTTTGACGGATCACATGCGTGAAATTCCAAATTGGTTATCTATTGACTTAAATGAATTTTAATTTTCTTGTGTGAATAAATTTTATTGCATGAATGAAAATACTCTTGAAATTTTATGATTTGGATGTCTTCAAGTTTCGAGATCGAATTTTCGAAAATGTGTTCAGTTTGTACTCTGAAATACCTGCGTTCTTATAATTCTTATTGTTAGCAAAAAATCCTCTCGAACACAGTAAGAATAAATTATTTTTATATGCGAAGTGCTACCCTCCACTTTTAAGATCAGACGGCGTATGTATATTTTTGAGTGCATATGTATGTAGAAGGCATCATTATAGTGAGCGCATTGCATAATCAAACCATTAGTATTCGGTGAGCATTTGTTTGAAGTGCCAGACCTTTGAAATCTTGCCCTTCTGCGCGTCATAGAAACTTAGGGAGCCTCGTTCTGTTGTGTATCTACCTTGTTTTTAGAGGCGTTGCTTTTTAGTGTTTCTGTTGCACGACACTCCACAGTTTGGATTTTTACAAATTACTGAACGGGCTTAAGAGCATTTGTAAAATATTATTTAGTAGCGCTGAAACGCTAGGCACCGCCGTGGTATTAGTTTTGTCTGATGTTGGTTCGCGCACGATAGGCTGGCTATGGAATTTCTACATCAATAAAATTTAACAGCGTAAATGCCACAATTCCTTAACTAGGGTTTAAATTTTATTCCAGCGTTAGCATAAATTTTGCATATGCGTAAATTAATGCCTTTCTCGATTATTATTAGAGCCAATGACATTTCTGTTTGTTTCTCAGGAAGTACCAGAAAGCTTCTTAACTTTCGTCAGTGTTAAGTTCTCAACTTGTCATGATTGCTTGCAATAGTAATTTTCGGAAGGAGTATTTTTTTGCGTTCATATCATGATATATTAATGTAATACCTTATCTTCACTTTAATGGTCCAATTTTGGTTCTATTTGGTCGCTCTAGGTAATATTTCATCGCTATGGATTTATAATGGGATCTTTGTTAATTTCGTGTGAGCGTTTTTATGGGCTGGCAAAAAGCATGTACTCTTATTGTATAGAACTGCCAGTTGCAGAAACATCGTGTGTGTAATTAATCGTACTCTGCCTATAATTATGCGTACACTCAATGTGTACACGCAATAAATAAGAATGTAATATATCAGAAAGCTGTCTCGGAGGAGCTTCACTCGTGGCTTGGGAAGAGCTGGGGTTTGAGGTGCACGTTTAATGTATGAATAGAAATGACCGACATTCGTGGGCCTGAATTATAGGCTTCCTCAGTCGTCTTAGGCGATCGCTGCTGAACTTATGTATTCACAGACCACGTGGCTCTGCTTAATAATAGGTTGATAATTACGGCACGCTTTTATATGCATACACTCTTTAGCTTTAACTTTCTGATCCTGTACTCGCAGATTCTTCGGATCATTCAGCAAGTATTCGCATACATTTTTTTCAAATATAAAATTGATAATCATCAGTGTAATTTATTTTCTTCGTTTTTTTCGGGCTAATTTTGTTACAAGACTTTGTTTTTCTACATCAGTTTGAGTTCATTTTTCAGTCTTTGATCTCTACCGTGATTCGTGCCTTTCAGTGAGTTGTCAACTAGAGCACAGCTTCCAACATACTATATTAGCCGGTCAATGAATAGCGATGGTCTGCAAATAATTCTCTATGGGACTTAATTTCCACAAAAATGAAAATAATTTCAACTGCGATTAAATTTTTCTTGGAGAGAAGTAGCAAAAACTACAAGCTGATTAACGATATTGAACTTCATTCACAGAAAGCGCGGGACACGTCGCCAATTAGAAAGTTTTTATTTAAGTGAGTTTATGAGAAAGATATGAATGAGATTTGATGATTTGATCAAAAACTTTTTAGCCCGCGGATCCGCTATAGCAAGAGCCAACAAAGACGCCAGACCATGCCGCCGTCTTGGCAACTTTGACGCAGAAATTTAGCCCAACCAAAGAATTTTCTTCTCTGGAGAGGCATTGAAATGGTGGCCAATGAGATCGTCCGATGAAATTCAGCGACTGTTTATGACTTGATACGATGAACGAAAGTCCTCCTTGCGTACGAATGACTCGGAATGATCTCGTCGATATATTCTGCTTGGCGTCGTCTTCTCCTGAGGAAGCCAAGGTTTGTGAAAAGGGATCTTTGTAATTTATTTGTTAATTTGAACATTTATGGGTTGGTGTTCTTGGATGGTAGTTGGGACCGTTTTAATCAATGCATATAGAAATTTTTTCAGGGATGAAATCGGCGTTTAAGAGATTTTTTTAATCAAAATATCAGTCGGATTATTTTTTCATAATCGAATAATCGTGTTGAACTTATAGAGAACCTGAACATAATCAGGCGCTCTACATGCTTGCACAATGTAAAATGAATAAACAAGTGCACAGCGCCTGATTTTGTTCAAGTTCTTGATATCTTTGTCTACACTCGCCTTCTCGCGATCGTATCGTTTGATAATATTTCATTTATATCGCAAATGTTTCAGTTCATAATTTCCTTTGTTCAGGAATGTTACGAGACTTTCAGGTTTATTTCATTTTATATAGCCTAATGCCGTGCAATTTTTCTTTGTTTTACCGAGAAAATTTTGTCTCTATTTTGCCAGGACAATTTTTTCACTGTTTTGCCGAGAAAATATTCCCTCGATTTCGCAGAGCCAATTTTTCTTCATTTTGCCGAGAAAATTTTCCTTTTATTTGCCGAGAAATTATTCTTCTGTTTTGCCGAGAAAATTTTCCTCTTATTTACCGAAAAATTATTCTACTGTTTTGCCGAGAAAACTTTCCTCTTTGCCGAAAAATTATTCATCAGTTTTGCCATGAAAATTTTTCCTCCTTTCCCCCTCTATCCTGGCCTCGACTTGGCGATCCTGATGACTCGTGCTTCCTCCGGCGCGTGTCTGCCGCGTTTTACGGCCGCGCTGCCGCCCCGCGATGCGTTTTTATTGCCGTGGCGCCGATTTCGCGTTTCGTTTGTGTTAGGCTCCATTTACATTCGTGATTTCTTATGTCTATGTCACGTAAATAATCCGTTGAAAGTATTTTTACGCCATCGCTGTTTTTTGAGATTCCAAATTCTGTTGTTTTTCCACGTGACTAAATCACCATGAGCTTTTTTAACAAATTGTTGAATTTAATACGGTCGCAACGAAGACGGAAGTAAGATATATTGAATAATTACTTAAGGTTAAGAAATGCTTGAAAAATCTGTGCGAGCTCAGCTAGGCCTGTGAATAGACTAGATCAGTCTGAATATTATATCAGTTTCAGGTTTATTTGATTTTATCCCGCTTGTGTGACGAAAATGAAATTTTCAAGAATTTCTCAAGTGAAATTGTCTATCCTTATTATATTTCCCCCCTCCTCAAATATATAAGAAACATATTTTAATTTATTGAACAGATTTTAATTAATTAAATCATTTATTACTGCGGTTGCATTAAATATATGCTCTAAAAAAATTAAATTCGCCACATCGATATTCTGTTGCATAGACTCATGACTATTGTAAAATATTCAATTTTTCCTGATAGCACTTTTACTGCCATTAAAATTCAATGCAAGTGTTTATCTTCGCCGGCAATGACCTCCCTACTGCGAATTTATTTCCTAACCCTGTTCATAAATAGTTTAAGTGTACCAAGCCCCGCTCGTTATTTGTAGGAACTTTATAACGTAAATATAGTTGGGAAGTTCTTGGTCTGTGCCAGGAGGCTTAAAAATTTCACTTTTGATTTGATTGGCAACGTCAAAGGAAGGCTCACGCTCGCCGTAATCTGACTTTGGCTTCTCCTAGCGAACTTTCCAAGTAACTCCGCGTCTGAAATTACAGGGCTGCCTTTGCAATAGCCTGGAAAAATTGATTCGCCGTACCAACATTCATGGCGTTGAAATATATTCAATTAAACCGAGATGGATGGGAACCATGAAATGGTTGGGTAATCCATTATATTTTAATATTAAGGAATTATTATGCAATTATTCTTCCGTATTTAAATGTGGTCCATGTTTCGTTAAAAAAATATTCTCTCTTGAATTGCACCACAACTCAGTATGTATCATCGATTCATTGGATTCTCTGAAGTCCAATGCTCATAAAATTAGCAAAATCATATGAGCTAACATTTAACTATATTGGTTGTTAGAGTAGGATTTAACAAAATTTTTCGTGAACAAAATATTTCAACTCATTTAAATTATTGAATTTGAAAAGTTTAAATTTACCATACGGGAAAACAGCTCAATTTGCCATAAGTTTCAAAAAATTTGGTTGGAACACACGCACATGCAATATTTTTTCCATTCAATGCGCGGTGGGTTAGTTCTACCCTGCATGCGTAGCTCTTTATATGAAATTAAGCCACCATGCCCGCTGCCCGGCGTGGCCTGGCTTTGCCCGAGCTTGTTAGCTTTGATTTTTTAGCTGAACTCGAGAAGCCCTCGGGCGGCGGGCTGCCTGCTAGCTTTTCCTTAACTAGAATCCCGAGCAACTTCATCGAGGCAATTTACGTGTCACTTTGTATGCTCGGCTCAAGAAATTAGTGAAGGAATTGCCGGCGAGTTACTTGATTAAATTGCTTCTTTAGCAGCTGCCCCTAAAAAAAAAAAACAGGTGAACGAGGTCGTTATTTTGGGTTTCGATTCAACATTGGCTAGAAAATTAGTTCCATGTTTTTATATGCTTGAAAGGGAACCGATGGTTTTTACAATGCCCTGCGATGATGAATTTATTTTCTCTTGAATAAATGTAGGAAATTGAATACTGGACTCACCCAAGATTAAGCCATATCAATTACCCTATTGACTTATAAATGTACGAACTACATCGTGTTTAAAGCCATCAATCCTTTTGATTAAGCCGAGTTCCTAATAACATTATCTATTCATGAATGTGCGAAATTAAATATATTCAACAGAACCCTAATAATTATGCTGTAACCCGCATTTTTCCGATGGGGGTTTGCTTCGTGACGCCATTATATATTCATGGCATCGAGATTATTACAAAATCTGGTATGGCATCAGCCTGCTGTTCGCAGTTTCATTTGCATGCTAATCTCAGGAACATGAGGCTGCCATTATTGCCCATCAACAGTGCGCTTCTGTGAAAATTTACAATGCATTTTTGAATATCTTTCCAGCCTAACATCCGTAGATTGTATGGGTATTCAAATTAGGTCTTCAGTACATGATCGATCAGATTGCATTACTCCGCCTACATTGAGAGCGGGATTGGAAGCACGATGCTTCAAATGCATCGGTTTGAATGAGGTTGCATTCATGATCGGATTGAATGACATTGATCATACAGTGTATGCCTGTATGGCAATCGGCAGAACACTGCAACACTGTTCATGATTTTTTTTTAATCGTTCAGTTTTCATGTGTCACATGATTATGAATTTAAAGCATAGCGCATTTACATTAACAAAGTATGGAGGTAATCTGCAGAACTAAGACACGTCTACCTATATAGATATAGACCTTTCCACTCGACTGTCAGCGACATGTATCCAGAAAAATTAACACGATGCACGTTTCTTCCCCTAGGTGGTTCATCTCAACTCGACTCCATAAGGATGGCGTATCAGTGCTGCGTGCAGAGCGTGTCACTGTTTAGACAATTTAATCCAATAATTTTCTGAGTGTGAAGTCGATCATGGAATGTGTTAGGGATTGTATGTTGACTACGAGACAATTGGGTTGGATCGGGCGATAGTGTTAATTTAATTTGCTTGCGTTTATCTTGATCTTCTGGGGCCTATACGCCAGATTGATTACGCCGGTGATCAACCGCTACCCACTGAGCGATTGTGATGAAGCTTTGATCGCGTAAACGGTGAAATTTGGTTTAATAGAACCGGTTTTAGATTTATTTTGAAGGTAAAGATCAAGGTTCTCTATAAAATGACGATATTTAGAACAACTTGTTGAGTCAATCTATATGTTTCATCACAGCCGTCTTTAGCTTCATTGTCTTAAAATTACGATTCAAACCTCTTTAATATAAAGCAATTCAATAGCAGTAGATTAGTCGTATCTTAGTCTGTTGAGAGTTGAAAGATTAGAAAGCAAGCCCGTGGCTCGCAACAGCGTGAGTCAATCTCGGCGAAACATCGACTGGGTACGTCGAACTGCTGCCGACTTGCCAATACATTCCCTGCTTATCTCGCTATGCTAATGCACTAGATTACAAGGGCCGTTTGCGTACGCTTTGGAGGAAGTCCTCGATACGAGCTTTGCTCTGCCTCAACTATTTAGTTGAGCTTAGACTTAATTTAGAAAATCCGTAAAAATTTAAGTGCGTTGTCAATATGTTTTCAATTTACACATTCGAGTTCTATGCCTCCTTTTGAAGAATTGTTGATGTTTTAATTTTTTTCGCTTCAATTTTATTATTATCTCCCACTAAGATATGAGCTTGCGAAATACTCTGCCCTCGGATTATAATGTCCATCACGTCTAGAGGTTACTCCATCAGAAAATTTTTGTTGGCCTTGCTCCATGAACCATAATTTTGTAGTTTTCTATATCTTTCTTCACCTGCAAAATAAATCCCATTCACCAACTCATCTACCGTCGTTCGACTTCAGACCATTTGCTTTCCCTTGCTAATTTGTTCGCAGAAAACTACTCAATTTAAAATATATACTCTCTTTGGTCTTGCTTAGAGACTCTGGCCCTTCCTTCTACGCGTCCTCAATCCCATCCTTGGACTGTCTATTGGCTTAAGGATTTTTTCTCGCCGAGTTCGTAACGTCTTTGAAGCGCCACTTTTGGAGCAAGTACCGGGAACTGCACTAACTCTAATCAGGTGCCCACTTTCTCAGCGATTTTGAACACTATTTCAGCGTCTCAATAGCAACGACACAGAGCGACGAAAATTATATACCCACAGCTTCCTTATTGGTAACATCGACTGAAATATGTGAGAAGATTTGTCTCTGCTCTCACTGCCGAATGAAGGGACATGAGACTTTGAATGGAATATGGTTTTGCTGCAGAGTAAAGGGAAATGTTCCTACTAAACTTACTTATTCTAAAATTAATCTACTGTAATCGTGTTTTTTGATGTATTAAGTTAGCTAAATACTTGATGGTAGAATTTTTATTTATAAAATGTTAATTTTTTGTAATTCTGAGTAATTTTTTTCCCGAAGCACTTCTTAAATCCATTTCCCATTCTATAGAAGCTTATTCTAACAATAATTTTTTTCATTAATCAATGATAATAATATGAAAGTTATTTTAGATTATTATCATAAATCACAAAGTATGAAGTTTCTCTTTAGTCGAATTTATGTGTCGTCGACTGTAAATCCTTCTTTTTCCGAGGTTCAGCGTTTTTATCGAGCGTTCGATTCAACATTGGTTTCTTTTCTTGTCTTAGGTACACGCTCGTATCTATCTCATACACGTAGTACTCGTTTATTTCATCCACGCACGTGCTCGTATCTCATCGGAGCGCATTTCAAGTTTTTCGGCAACCTAAAGTTAACACCCGTTAAAAGTTGGTGTTTGCGAAGGCCATGAGAGTTAGTCTCCTTGTCATCAATTACTGCCGAGTTCTGTGCAGTAAATAACGCTTACGGTACGACTGTGGTGAGCTATTTCCTCGAGTCACGATCGGTTCACTTCTGATTTATCTTCATTTGCTCCATCTATTTCACCACACTGGTTATGAACCGCGCAGTATGTATTTTCTGTTAATTTCTTCGATTTTAAATCTTTAAAACTGAATTTTGTTTTCAATTTTGAATAGCAGCTGGCTGACAATCTTTATTCAAATGGCCTTACTCTTTATGAAATTTCAAGTTTGGTTACCAACTTGATCGTAAATTAATCAGGTAAATCTTTTTTTACGGCGCAAAAATCAAGTTTCCGTGAGCTTCATTCTCTGCCCGCAGATTTTTTCTGTGCACTCACTTCGATTCTAACTTTTTGCGCAGATCTGCTTTGAAATAAAAATGAAATCTTTAGAGAGCGCATGGTTTGTTAAACTTAAACCAAAATATTTTTACTGTGCATTGCCAGCCACTTGTACACCCTTGTGCTTTGTCCCAGGATCCTCTTGCTTTATAAAAATTCTTCGATATTTTTCCGTTGATCAACATAAAAGAATCCCTTCAACTGCACTCCATTCTTTCAACTCGCGACCTCGTGGCCTCGACAATCTGACATTTCTTCGACGTCCTCTAGCGATGCTCTTCAGAAACTCTCCCCGGTTATTTTTAATGTTTTGCAGCCTTGAGTGTCCTCCTTAAATTTTTTCGTTTTGACGAAAAAGAAAAAGTCTCTTTTTTTTGAAGAGATTTTCTCGACTGTTCGAGAATGCTTCTTTGCGGAGTAGCTACTTGCGCTCTCAGGCATCACATGCACTCGCTCTGGTGTTTCTCTAAAACGCTGGAATAAAAACCGCACTCGGAAGACTTTTGTGTCTGCAGCTGCCATAAAATTCAATGGAATATATGCCTTCGGATGCCTGTGTACTCTAAGCTTCTTGCTCAAAGCCTTAATTCTGTCTTACAGCTCCTTTAAGGGTCCACTTTTTACCCCCGGGACATTTAAGCTAACAGATCGCTATATACCGCCACTCCTTTGTAGTAGTAAAATGCTTTGTTATCCTTTTTTAATGGTTACGAATTTTTTCATGCCCGAATTATTTAATTTTGATAATAAAAAGTGATATTTTAGGTTTCATTAGGTTCATTTGATGCTGCAGGTCAAACTATATTCCAAAGAAAACCTGTTAATAACTTAGAAGAAGCAAATCTCTCCACGTTACACCTGGCTTTAAATATACACGAGTCACTCTGCATACATGATTCACGTGGCGCTGTACGTGTCGCGTCGGTGACCACATCACTGAGAGTTTCTCTTGGCGCTGTGTCGCGTCAGTTGCACCACATCACTGAGAGTTCCACGTTGCGCTGTGTCGCGTCAGTTGCACCACATCACTGAGAGTTCCACGTTGCGCTGTGTCGCGCCAGGTGCACCACATCACTGAGAGTTCCACGTGGCGCTGTGTCGCGTCAGGTGCACCACATCACTGAGAGTTTCTCTTGGCGCTGTGTCGCGTCAAGTTGCATGGCTTCATGATGTGTTTCCGATCCCGCACTTGATAATAAATTGGTTTGCTCGTTGCGGTCTAGGTTGAGCCAGCACTTGTTCCCTTTAACCATCAATTAAGGGAGCAAGTGGAACCATGATGCTGGTGGCATATCGTGCCCATCCATTGGACCACCTCCGTCAATCTGTAGCCATCAATTTTCTCGCGTGCACCCATCAATCGCGCAGAGTTGACGACCCGACCAGTTCATTGCTCTAATTAGAGGCCGCAGAGCGGACGCTTCAGGTGAGCGTCAGGCTCGGTCTGTTATTATGAAACTTCTATTCCGTGCACCTAGTGCGAAATATATTTTTTAGATGGACAGTATTTTCTTGATAATATTGGAGTTTGAATATGAATATGGGGAAGCATGTTATGTCACTCTTGGTAATTGAAATATTTATGGAAGTTGAGGGCTTGCTTATGATTGTGTCTTGCGGTGCTCTGGTTACAAAATGATATATTTTGTTGAATCTCTTGTACTTAATTAAATGCTTGAGTGTCTTAGTGAAAATAGGCTTGCAAGGAAAGAAAAAAATGTTGAAAATTTGAAAAAATTGGATAAAGAATTCAAAATGTATACTTTTTTATTGCTTCGAGGTTTTATTTTCACCTTTAAATAATTTAATTCAACTTAATTAGCCGATTTCGTAAACTGTAAATCCGCAGTTGCTACTCGCCCTATCCTCAGCGTAAGCTTTTAGGTTCGTTACATTATTTTCGTGGACCAATCTATGCCACATAAATTCATAATTTATCGGTTTTATTTCGGACTTATTACTGATATTGATGATGCTTTCTCTCGTTACTTTCCAATACTTCTCAACTGATCTTCATTTGTTTTATCAGATTTGTTAGCGTTAATGTTCTCCTTGAACATCGTCGTAATTCAAACCTTTAATGCAGCTTCATTAGCTGGCTCAAATTTCCCGCTAGGTGCTCTCAGCTCCCATCTTTCCGTCTTGTTTCTCAAGCGCCTTGTCGGTATTTCCCTCTTTCTGGGTTTGTTTGATCCGCTCGTTATTGGACACGGAGGTTTAAGCTACGACCGCGCCTCCCTCCATAGTTGCTCACACTTCGTTAGATTTATTCGCTGTCCTTTCGTGCGTTCCCAACGCACTCGCCAAGATATATTCGCACGTCGTTGGTTTTTGCTAGGAACCGTGGACGATGTCGCTGTCATTTCAGGCGTGTTAAGCAGACGTAACCGTGTTACGGACCCGCCGTTTTTGGGGACTTGCCGTTCGCAATTTTTTGCTTATCGCTTACAAATCGGCGGGTCGTACAAGCTCGTCTTGAGATTACTAGCTGGCGCTGCCTGCGCGATGTTTGATCAGGGCTGAAGAAGGGCCTAGCTTTTTCAAGGGGAGCGTCATTGGGCCATTTAGAAGATTGGGTTTCGCACTCTAATTGTTTTATCGCATTAAGAAACGCGTTTACTCTCGTAAAATTGTCTTTATTACACTATAAATTATTGTTTTTTATCTGTGTGACTGGAGTACAGAGTTGTGTTACAATAAAAAAAACATATTTGTTTTGCTTTGTTTGAACGCTCTCGGTGCTCTATCTACAATTTATAATCAATATTGAATAATAATATTAACTAAAACTTTAGATGTAGAAACGTTCCTGGAGTAGTTACTGAATCGGCATTTCAGCTCATAATGTCTCCAAAATTTGAAAATTTTCATGTTTTCGAGCTACTTTTGCATGAGGACATGTATCATTTTTCAAATCACCCTATTTGTAATCTGTAAATAATTATTCTTCATATATATATTTACGGCGATTCTCTCTTTCTTAAACTAGGTTATCCTGTATAATCCCAGCCAGCACGCCCTTATCTCCCGTAAAACCAACGTCCTCGAGTAGAAGTAAGATTGAAGGCGAGTCTTGCCATAGACGCCGAGGGAATATCTCCCTCGATGTCAGAACGTCGCGTGGCTGCAGGCACTACATTAGAGGGCTGCCTGGTATATGCGCTGGCTTATAGCATGTTGCCTCGTTTGGAATCAAGTGGGAGCTAGCATGTCGTCCGAATTGCCTTCGAGGCACTAACTCTGAGCTCTTATCTTCCACTGGCAACTTGATACTTTCATGACTAAAGCCATCACGATTGCACCTCCATCATACGCAGCTGACAGTCGTAAAGCAGATACTTCAAACTCGTGAGAAACTTTCAACGCTTGCCTCTAATTCACCATTTAAGTGCAAATTTTCACCCTTGGGCATATCTACAGAATAATTAGCATGGAGTTATTATGTCATAATGGTTTTGTCATTATCATGATATAGTTTAGAGATAATTGCAGTGAGAGTTTTTTATATATAAACTCTAAATTCTTGTGATATTTGCTATCTATCAATCTTTTTAAGTCACCTTAAGATAAGAACAACGTTAATATGAAAAACACCACACACAAATATATTAATGCGTATCTCATAATTGAAAGCGTTGAGGCATAACTTAAATTTTAAGAATCGATAAAAACATTCCAAAAATAACGCATGACTTCATCCCAGTGGATAGAAAGTAACTCGAGTAAAAGAAAGAGTTTGCCCAGCGATTGTAACACTCATAGATTCGTTTGGTTT
Organism: Hyalella azteca; assembly: GCF_000764305.2. Taxonomy (NCBI): domain Eukaryota; kingdom Metazoa; phylum Arthropoda; class Malacostraca; order Amphipoda; family Hyalellidae; genus Hyalella; species Hyalella azteca. The sequence goes on along the minus strand of NW_025935295.1, from coordinate 344,475 downwards.
CGTCATGGCTCAATCTCCGACACCAATACGAAGAGCATCATCTATTAAATGCTCCTGAGAAGATTGTCGGTCATTGTAGGAGACTTTAAATGCCACATCTCAATAAAGAATTGAGCACGACTAACAGCCGTACAAAACATTATACTCTTCAATTCTCATCAAGCTCTATCTGTAATGTTTTAATTTGGGTTATTAATTCTAATTTGAAGCTTTGAAAATGAAGTGTTATACGGTGTATACTGGATTAATTGACCGACAAAAATTGCGATTAGAAAAGTTTAATTGTATTTTAAATGTTCACTGATTTTCTATCGTCACATTTATCAATTATCTCGATATTTTTCCAAACGATCGTGCAACGTTTTTTGTGAAACCACTAATTAATATCATTTTACCCAATGGATGAACATTATTTGTGTTCAAAGTAGTCCAAACTTTATTATATTATGTGGCCTTATCTTCTTTTTCATGGGGAAGGTACTTTATACTCTCTATAAAGCTACAATTATGTATGCAAATCAGGTAACCAGAAGTTTAATAAGTCCTCTTCTAGAACAATTCATGAAAGTTTCATCGTAGGAAAATCTCATAATTTAGGCTGCGCTTCACGATAACTATTGACCACCTGACACAAGAAGAGCGCAGTGCTCCGTAAGCGTTTCTCTATGGAGGCATAAAACACCCAAGCTTCTTCACATTCAGGTCAACGTAGTCATGATGTTACTTGAGAAGTGATAGTGCGATATATAACTGATGGGGTATAATTGGTGGGATATAACTGGCATAACTGGTGGTGTGGCTGTTGAAATTGAGAAAGTATAAGTGATGTTCTGGCTGTCAAAACTCATATTAACTGGTAACTAGAGATCTGTTTTTAGAACTAAGTGAAACTCATTGTCTTCCTAGTTAGATAATTAATTTACAACTATTGCATTTTTTGGACTAAGCTCATACTCTTGAATCGTCAATATCATCTTTCGTGCAGGCACATCATAAACCTTTTAGTGATGATTTACTAGTGACTTGCCAAGCTTGCGCGATAAAAAGCTCGCCAGTATAAAAAGCTTCAGTTGCCGTGCGAAGAGATCGTGCCTGAAGTTTACGACGACTTCTGCTCTGCATTACTTGCGGTGGCTGCTCATCAGGCCCGGTGTGTGAACTGCTCAAGTGATTCTAATCCCTACCCCACAGTTTGATCGGCTCGTGTCATCGCTGGCTGAGTTTTTTCAATAATTTAACTCTTTTTTTTGTGAGTCTTCGGATCTTTATCTCTTTCTGACTGTCTCTTGTCATGCCTTCGCTGAGTATTGACTCAAGTTAAGGTTAAAAATGATTGCATCATCTGTTATTTAGAAGCGTCTATCTGACTAATACCTAGACTTCGTCCTGAGCATCGCTTGTCATGAAAAGCTCTTTTAAATCCACGTAGAAATTTGCTTGCTCACGGCACTTGCGTTCTTTGTTCTGGAGGTAAAGTTTGTTCCCTGAACATAACTCGTTCTCCTCGTGTATCCGCCGCTCGATAGCTTAGCTGTGCCACTCAAGCTCCGGTTTTTAAGTTTTACTGCAGTGACCAAATTAACGTATGTATATTCTATGTGGTATTTAAAATTTAAATCAATTAGAACACAGGAAGCTAGTCGCCTAGTCCTTTCGATGCGATAGGTCAAACTCCGCGGCCTTTTGTAAGAGTGGAATGTTTTGTGCCTTCCTTGACGATGCTTAGCTGTTCGTTTAGAAAAACCTTCACCATATCATTGCAGAAGTATTAATCAGGAAGCTGTGCAAGAAAAATACGGAAAGACAAATGGATGTGAAATCTTCTCATTGTTGAAATCAGCCGTATTACGAATGCGTGACGCAATTATCAACTAACAACTGTGGGAATTCTGATCTCCATTTCTACTGTTGAAAAGAAAAAGAACTTAGAAACTAGGTTTATTTGTGTTTTCGACTTGAACCTATAGAAATACGATAGTTGAATATTCTTCAACGTGTTCAACTGGCCACATCAACGAATGGGCTATTAAACTTGTACTTAAAGTTAATTTCATTTATTTTATTGATTATGTCTTCCAATAGTTCATCATTTGGAGGTTTTTATTGCGCTGTTCGTGCTCGGCGGCAAGCCTCGCGTGATTCCCAACGGAAAAACAACTGTACTCGCAAATTTTATTGCCTAATAAAACGCAATTACAGAATTAGTTGGCGGTGGAAGAGGTCACCTAGCCGCTCTTCTGGCGTGCGATCCAGTCGATAATTTGGCTTTTGAACGCAACATAAAACGGCCTGGGGACCCCGACTTCACAAGCTCCCTTCAAATCTAATGTATTTCTTACCGACTCTAATTATGGTATTTATAGATAAAAGCTACGTCTCTTTAATAACAAAGTCTAAAATTCGATGCAATAACTGTGAATGAGGCGTTGGTAACATTTTGTTTATAATTGTAATTCAATTTAATTTAACTTGTGAAAGAGAAACTTAAAATCTAGCAAGGAAATTTGTTGCAAGTGAAAATATTTATTTCAATTATATTGATATTTATTAGTTGTTCCATCGTTTTACTTAATGACAACGTGCGAGTCTTGAGCTTGTATTGGCAATTCAGCATTCACCTTGACTGCTCTGCCGTTTCATTTATATATTGATGGAATATGGAATATTTTTCATTTTTAGCGCATTGTCTCATTTATGGAAAAAATGCACTATTGTGCTCGCCATGTCCGTCTGTCCGTCCGTCGGTCCGTCTGTCTGTCTGTCTGTCCGTCCGTCCGTCCGTGACTTCACGTTTTCGTCGACGAGAAAATGCACTCTCTGTCACTCACTGCAATGAGTACTGAGTTATATTTTTATTTATATGTTTTCATCTTGATAAATCATTTTAATTACATAAGCAAATAAATATAGTGTATATTCTTTTAATTAGGTATTATTTTCTATACATTTTTATTTCGCCCAATGAGACGTAGATAAATTTATGCTTTGGACTACGGTAATTATTCAATTGAATAATTCTCATTTGTATTTAAATCAACCTATTCAAAATAACACCCATTCCAAGTGCAGTATTATTTTATTTATTTTATGCCTTATATTTCTTGCCTTTACCTGGTTTCTTTATTATATACTCAACTTAATTGTTGCTTCAATAAATTTACATACTCTGACAATTCAAATTAAAGTCTTTTAAATATTTGGTGTTATACCGTGTGCTAAACAGTAAACATCATTTTCACCATTGTATTCACACCCGAAAAACGCTATACTTCTTAAATCAATCGCAGCAAAATGTTATTATTTTAAATTATTTTGAACTCTTTGCAGGTAAACTGACGGCGTTCACGCAGACAGCCATCTGCTCCAGTCTGGTTCATAAGTAAGGAAAATATTATAAGGACAGCTGTAGTTTCGGAAGTTGGTTTTGCTATTAGGATTTCCCAACGCAAGCTACTTTTTGACTATCAAAAAATTCAAGTTTACAAGGAGTTTGTTTTTACGCCGAGGATGCAAGATTGTAGTATCGTCGCCGGATGAGATGCAGATTTTGTTCTTTTTAACACGACGTAAATTTTAACTTTTACCAGTCATCTCTCGCAGTTCGTGTCGAACTTGAAAGGATCTCCTCTCGTATATAGTGTCATGCCGGGAACCATATAGGTTCTCGTTTGTTTTTTTCCTATATCCACTGATCTTGCTCGTAATTAGTGACCGTCGAATATTTTCAAATATTAATGTTATTACTATTATTATTGATATTATTATACCTAATGACTACATTAGAAGTTTGCGTGCAGGAGTGTAAGCTTACATGTACTCACAAGCGTTTGAAACTTGATGTGCTACAATACTAGCAATGTGTTGCTTCTTGGAGAAGAAAGATTTTGCGATCCGCATTTCGATGTAATTCTACGGCGGAGAGCGAAATTCTTATGAACAGAAATTTATTAAGGTTTTAAAGTACTTTCCTGAATTTATTGCTACATCTAATTATTTTCCTTTGGGTTGATGACTCCATGACATTTACTTGGAAATCGAGTCACTTATTTCTTGACTAATATGTTTTTTCTTTTTTTTCCTCAAATGATGGTCATTCTCGATAAGAATACAATATTTTAAAATTCTAACCAAGTTTTAACTGACATGACTGAACGGATCTCCGCTTCTCTTAATAAAAATCGATTTTGAGTCAAGATTTCTCGCGTGTTACATGCCTTGCCATAATACATTTAAAGGTCAGAAGTACAAAGACTGTCTTTAACTTAAACATGTTCGCTGCTGAGAATCCAGGCTACTCGAAACATGTTCTCTACTGACAAAATTTCGCGTTCTCGTGGCATTTTTATAATGCATGACATTTTAAACGTGAGGACATAAATGGTTAACCTGTACCCATTGTATCTTGGTACAATACTGTACCCATGCGCATTGTATCTTTGGTGCAACTTTTTCGTCTACATATCTAAATATTGTAATACGTTTTTATAGTCAATTACATCGCTGTGTTGAACCGAACATCGAGTCTATGAACTCTCATTCGAAGAGCCTTTCCATCTTAACATTTAACTTTCTCATCGACTGAATGTATTACCCATGTAACCGCATTTTTCTGTAATCCTGGCATAATTATTCTGGTGGCATTCCAAGCGAGGAATTGTTCGCCATTTGGCCTGACATGCCATTCTATTTCTCGGTTCTATTCTCATGACATTTTACGGCCACCAGAGAATAGGTTTTCATCCTCATGATTTATGCCTGCCGGATGCTCATAATATCCATCATCTATCCTGTCTTCCTGCTTCGAATGGATCTTACATTGGCCTATTGATTTCGCTTATCTTTTTTTGCGTAATTTCATTAACTTGTCATATTAACATCATTTTCGTGTTTAGTATAGTAGCATCTTGAGTCTACATTCCTATATTCATGAGTGGCAATGGTCCTTTATAACTTGGAATTCATGTTAAGGACTTTACTTGTGTGTGCAAGTGGCATATAAACAATTTATGGCATACTGAAGTTTTTGGTGTAAACAACAGCGACAATTAATAGTCAGCTGGAGTTAAAAAGGTACTTCGCTGATGTATTTTCTATTAATAATTTAATTCGCTATGATTCAATTCGCTTCTTAGGTCTCCATGGCTCGATTGTTTCACAGCATCGAGCACAAGAATAAGTGCACACAAATTTGTTGATCAGTTTTCTTTTTATTACTAATCTTTAATTGAATTCCATTATTTATATTCATGAAAATGCAAGCCCAATCCCCGGTTAGTGAATAAATACCTGAAAATACACGGCACCGAGCGCGGGACGAACAAAACTGCTGCGCTGAAGACGGAAACAGGAATAATAATCATAATAATAATGTGTCGTGAACGCATCCGCTATGGACGATGTAATGCGCTCTGTAATTCAGGGTCTCGGGTTACCCTGGCGTCGCATTAGGAATGAATGCGTAATGCAGGCGCTGCGGAAGCTGTCATGTGATATTCCTGTCTCATCATGACGCGCAGTTGGAAATTATAGGAGTTTTATCCGTGCCTGACTACTGGCTATATTCTTCGGCCATCGCTGCGGCCTTCTTGACGTTTTACAGAGGACGAAGCACCTCATCGTCATCGGGGACTCTTATTATAAGTACGTAAGTACGTAAGATGAAATTGCGTTATGCATCCTTAGCCAATAAGTGGAGTCAGTTGTACTTTATAATCTTTTATAGTTAACATTTACGTTTTGTATGACACAAGACTGACAAGAGTAAAGAATTATATGCGGTTTTGTATGTGTAATGAGTGTTCATTGTGGTCTTTAATCGAGTACCGCGCAAGAAAATTTCACACACTTTTGCACAGTATGAATTGTAAATAAGAAATATACATGTCTTTAGTTAAGGCAGTTGGATAGAGAGGCGCCGCATAAAAATATAAACAAAAACATATAGGAAGAACTAGAAAATAACGGAACATAGCTGGAAAATATTGACATTCTTACCCGAGTATTACGAATAGATGTCATAATAATATTTTTGTCTCCTATGAAAAACATCGTAGTTTTGATTCGTATCAAACTTTATCGAATTTACAGGTTTTCGTGTTATATTCTCAAAAACAAAAGCGGAAAATTCGATTGCTCTGGCCCAAAAATCTCAACGTAAACCTGCGGTGTGCGAATCAACGGGAAATATCGCTGTCCATTTCGAGCCTTTCTCACCGGACCGCTTTTACCATATTTCTGCCAGTCCAATTCTCTAGGTTAATTGACTGAAGTGCTGCATTTCAAGTGAAGATTTGGAGGCCATTAATAGGAGCAGCGCTTGTAAATCCTGTCGTGTAAAGGATACCTGCCATATAGCGAGTGCATGCGCTCTGTAGTGTCCGGTTGTCATCTCCGTTGCCGCTATGGATTTGGGTCTGAATATTCGATAGTGTCGAGTATTGCTGAAAAAGGCACCTCATTCGGTTACCAAATACTCGAAAAAAAGTATGCAAAAAACAATTTATGACTTGGATGAAGTTTGGAGACACAGGTGTTCAAAATTATCGAAATATTCCAGTTCAGAGATGAGTCCAGGTGTAGAGAAAACATCGCGTTAAAAACATCGAGGCCGTCGGAAATGTGCATCGAAGTCAAAATACGTTAGTCTGAAATCTGACCTTCAACAGTATTTATTTATTATAAATGATGTTGCACATTCTTTGATTCTTTAGAATAACATTATGAGGAAACATTACATTGAGCCATCAAATTTTGATGCCAACTCGGGTTGAAGACCGCCTGCTTCTCCATTACTTTTGAAATTAAGTATTTTGCTTTAGTTTACCTAAAGGAGGCCGCCCGTAAAATATTTTTACGAGTATAAAGTTGCATTTTATTAAAAAAACTGCTGCATTGGTGTCTAAACTCAATGCCTCTCTTCTGTATCCAGGGAAGCCTGATATCGTGGTCACCCCACAGCAATTGAAACTAAATAACTTATGTTTATTTGTTCGTATAAACTTTCAGGGTTCATTACTGTAGAGAAATAAAATAACATGACGCAAACACTCGTTGGATTACAGGCTATCTTGAGGTTTATTTTAACTATTCAACACCTCTCATTCGTGACCAGTGGAGCCTGTGATCGTGCTTACCTCAACAGAATTGCAAGAACGAACTCGAGTGTCCATCGTTCAGCATCGCAAGAGCCATTCACATTATTTTAATAAGCGGGCAATGATGGCAGAACCGCAGTGTCGATGGCGCACGCTATAGGATTGGCCGCAACTCTTTGGCGAGGTTGTGGCGTGGAAGAAAGAATCACGTCGTAAAGTTTGGAGGCGCTTTTAAGCTGCTGAATGGAGCGTAAATCGAACGAATGCCTAGCCGAAGCTTCTCATTCACGTTAAAGATTTTTGGAGTGCCGTTCTCACGCTCTTTTACTAAACAAAAGTCAAAAACTGCCATTACTCTCCATGCTCTATTTCCAACTCACCATGCTTCACTGGTACTTGCCCCGAAATGTTGCCTTATAGCGCATCCTGACTGCCGTAATTTATTGTGCTTTCCGAGTTCATTTCATTGTAAGCATTGGGCTCGTAAAATAGCTTGGCATAAGTTTTGAATTTAGGTCATTTCCGCAACTTGGAAAACGTTGTGATCTCAAGCGTACCTTAGTTTTTACTTATTTTGAACTGACTTCAAATTGTTTTTGAAATTCAGTTAAGTGTCAGGAAATTCATTTATTCTGGTTGTAATTTTTAATTTCATTTATTTAAATGAAGTTACTTATTTTTAAGGTCGCGTAATTTAACGATTATGTTCACGCTCATAGTCAGCTGACGGAAGAAATGTTTTTTTAATATGTGTACAAATTATCATTTGGCCTGCCCGATATTTGTCACATTATTATAATATCTTTTTATTGTTCAACTAATAATCTGGTATGGAAGCGCTAAATAACAATTAAGATTTCAAAAATTCTTGTTTACGCCAAAAAAATTCTTTAGAAGATGACACTATAAGCGGCACCATTTCACAAAATCAGCTGAGCTGCTGCAGTGCCTGTAAGAAGTGCGTTGTCTTGTCGCTATACGTTGGAATAAGTCAGGTATGAGAATCAGCATTCGTCGAAGCGCACTCCATATTTGATTTGGCCGAGAATGCAGGCGCATGCGATACCTTGTCGTGGCTACCAGGCCTGTTGTTATTCTGACTTAATTGTTCAAATTCTAACTTAATGGTTAGTAAAGCTTTATCGTGATCTCACCTCAAAGCTTCAGTTATTTCCGATGATTTCAGGCCTTTTAGTTGAATTTTTTTGATGGAACTCGGAAAAAATTTTAGGCTCGCTGTAATAGTGAAATCATTATAGTGTATGAGTGAATTCAATGTGGTGCTGATGAGAAAAATTCATGTAAAATATATTATATATGTATAGAAGATTTATATTTATTATAGAAACAGCCTTAACTTTTCCCTCTTCTTGTGGCATCTCTATACATATGCACTCGATTCATCAAAGTATGTACTATGCAGCGATCTTCTATTACTCATTTCTTTATCCAAATTCATCATTGTTCACCCGTTCGTTCTCGGCATTCACATGGGAGTAGCCTACGCGGTACGCACAGCGTTTGTAAGGCTAGGGCTCCCATTGTACGCGAGCGCCTGCGACTGACAGCCTCCACCGCAGACGCCGTGCTGCTTCCGCCGACCACCATCCCACGCTACTGGCATAACTATAGCACCGAAACCTGAAGTGTTCAGGGCCTATACTTTCACAAAAAGATAAGAGCTCGTAAGTTCATCAGCCAATCATTGACGGCCTTTCAAGCAAAATCCACTAATCATAGAAAAGAAAATAGAGCGTAAGTACTTACGTTCACTCAGCGAGTTTTGAAAGTACCGCCACGCAGTACCTCCCTGAACGAAGAGGTACTGCGTACATTATGTTAGATTATTCTGTTCGTTTAGCATTAGCGGATTTAATGTTGTATTTTTTCTCGCTGCCATTAGTTTTTCATATTAATCGTTTGCCGCGGTGTACGAAACATTTATTTCCATGTTATTCTCTTTCATCCCGCCTTAAAGGATTCAATTATTTCTTGAGAAGAAATTATTTGATACATTTCAGCATCAATATGATTTTAATCGTGCATCTTCCCTCATAGCCTTCTTATTTGCCAGAAATATTACAGAATATTATATTACTAACCCTGATTGAATGTACTGAATTAAATTTTCTACTTCACTTCAAGAAATCGTGCCGTTATTCGTCAGATAAATTTTACATTTATTTGCACTGCTAATTTTAACGAGTCAGACTGTCATTATGATTCCCTTCATTTTGTAAAAAAGCTCAGTGTACGCATTAATATTTATTGACTCGTGTTACTGGTATCATAAAAATATTTTTTATTTGACCCCATAATCTATGGATATTCAACCTGACGTTTCTTGTGTTTTTCTTGCATATCATAAAATCATTGTCATTTGATGTATTGAAATCGATGCGAGAGCATCTTGCAGAATTCCGCCAGTCAAACTCGCTCTAACTTCTTCTTTGAATTTTCGACTCCATACCCTCCATCTTCTGAACGCAAATATTTGTTCTGCAAAGCACCCTCGTCCTCTCAAGAAATTTGCTGTCATTAGTTACTCCTGGTTAAAATTTCCAGACGCATCTGCACTCCACACTTGTTGACTTTACCGCTGATGTTGAGTGGAAACTGTGTCGTGCGAACATCGAATGATAAATGCGACGACACACGCAAAATGCCTTGTATTCTTTTCGCATAAAAACATGTTTGGTTGACTCAAGTATTCATTTTCTATTGATAAATTATAACGATATTATTTATTATTATTAACGACACACGCAAAATTCCTTGTATTCTCTTCGCATAAAAAATGTTAGATTGACTTAAGTATTCATTTTCTACTGATAAATTATAACGATATTATTCATTATTATTGATAATTATTAATCATTTCAATTATGCAATTGAGTTACGATGTGTTTTAGGGCGAAGAAGAAAGTTTAATTTTGACGGTCAAAGATTGTCAGTTTTAGAGTTAGCCATAAATTTTTGAACTTCATTTTTTATGATGCAGCCATTGCACCACTATTGTATGAATGATCCTTATTTGGACCGAGGGGAGAATTACAGAACTTTCCTTTTTTCCTCGTTCTCTGTATTTTCTTATTATTCGTACCTTCCACGAATATGTCTGTGACTTGGGCTGTCGGATAAAAAATATGTAAGAGTTTCGAAGTGAAGAGAATGTCCCAGAATTTAGCATGTCTTCACAGTAAACGTTTCGCAACCACACACGATTAAATTCCGAGTTTACTATCGGCAAGAGTATTCATGAGTCGACAAATCAGTAATCCGAGGCACCGAGCTCTAAATTGCAAAGCTGAACGTATAAAGGTTGCGTCTTGTGGTAAGATAGGGCGCCGCGTCGGGGCAGAAGTATGAAATTTTGCAAGGGTGATTCATGCAGTTACTTCTATAAACACGTCAAAGAGTTATCTCTGATGACATAATATGATGTTTAATGACGTTTTTTTGCTACGTTCAGAGCGTTTGTACTCGGTCTGATCTAGGAAAGAGTTATGGAGTACTTGCACTGTTTATAACAATTGAAACTTTCTAATGATCATTCATTGAATATCATTCCGTACATTGACGCTCTGCAGCTGGTTCCATTGAAAAATCCGACGAGCTCTGTAAGAAATCACTGAATATTGATTGAATATTGAATGAAAATCGGTTCTCTCACCCCCTTGCTGTCTTGTATTATATTATATTGTATTGTAAATACATGGCGCCGAACTGACCGACTCGATCGTATAGCAACAGATTGCGGCTGGCTTGCCCAGACCCTCCCGGATGCCCTTGAGGTCTTTGGCTCGTGTGTGCTCAGCTGCCGACTGTGGCGCTTGACCGTTCCCTCAGGCCATCTTGACCCTCTTTTGATCCGATTTGCGACCACCGACGAGAGATGTCCATCCATCCATCACCTCCCACGGCACCGGATATGCCGCTTGCGCTGCTGTCCTCTCGACCGCTTGACCGCCCGCCTGTCTGAGACTCCCCGGTCATTGTCACGCTCCGCTGCCGTCCCAATGTCTAAATAGAAACTCGTACAAATTGCCACCCGGTGTATATCTGAACTTCAATGGGTTTTTCCTTGAAATAAACTTGACTTGTTTAGTACTGCTATATAAAAGAGTTGAATCGTGAAAACTCATTCAGCCAGAATTTATCTCATGATTTTCACTTGAAGAACAACGTGATGGTTCTGTTATTTGTTATTGTTGTGGTGTTGTTTTGGCAGTGTGACAACGAATAGTATGTAAAAATAACAGTATGACAACGAATAGTTCGGGTATTTTCAATTGTTTTGATTCTATCTTTCAAGTCTCTGCATTCGTTTCATGATAATTTTACTGTCTTACACTGAAAATAAATTTTGTAGAAATCATACTTAATTATTGACGAACCGTCTCTCTGAGCGTAAACGGGTATTTTTACTCGTGAGCCCTGTGGTTCAAAACTATTGAGTGCTGAAAGGTATCTGGTAATTCTGCCTGGTAATAAGGTAAATTATATTCTCGAATATTTACGCCATTTATGCCGTATAAATATCCATGTGGTTTTAATATAGTTCATCCTCTATTATATAAAATTAAATTGGTTTTAAGTTCAAAATTAGATATCTAATTAGTAAATTTACTAATTTTCAAATGAATATGCATGTCTTTGATATCGAAGTGAGTTAAGAGCTTAAAATGACCTTGACCTAATGTCAATGAACTGATTTTGGAAATTGTATCAATTGCTCAAAAGCAAAACGTATTTTGTATTTCCAGCGTTTCCTTCGGATAATGTTCATGGTTTGAGTATTGTTTCCACCGCTGCGGACATACGGTATTCCTGGTAAGGAAATGATGGAACACTACTCTGTAATTAGTCATATTCGCCATCGAGCTGGTGGCGTAACTTGTTCGTCATCGAGCTGGTGGCGTAACTTGTTCGCCATCGAGCTGGTGGCAAAACTTGTTCGCCATCGAGCTGGTGGCGTAACTTCGATATTACTGGGGTCGTACAAATCAAAACAGTTACAGTTCGTAACTCTGTCAGCCAATCACGAACGAGTTTTCCATCCAAACCCACCAATCAGAGACGAGAAATCGGACGTTACATATGCTTGGACTGCTACGTGTACTTTGGCTGTTACGTGTGCTTGGGCTGCTGCGTGTACTTGGGCTGCTACGTTTACTTGTGCTGCTGCATGTAGTAGGGCTAGTGCGTGTACTTGTGCTTCTGCGTGTAGTAGGGCTAGTGCGTGTACTTGTGCTGCTGCGTGTAGTAGGGCTACTGCGTGTACTTGGGCTGCTACGTTTACTTGTGCTGCTGCATGAAGTAGGGCTAGTGCGTGTACTTGTGCTACTGCGTGTAGTAGGGCTAGTGCGTGTACTTGTGCTGCTGCGTGTAGTAGGGCTAGTGCGTGTACTTGTGCTGCTGCGTGTAGTAGGGCTAGCGCGTGTACTTGTGCTGCTGCGTGTAGTTGGGCTAGTGCGTGTACTTGGGCTGCTACGTGTACTTTGGCTGCTACGCGTACTTAGGCTGCTATGTAATATGTATACGTTTACTTGGACTGTTACGTGTACTTAGGCTGCTATGTGTTCTTGGTACGTTACTTGTACCTAGGACGCTACGTGGACTTAAGACGCTACGTGGACTTAGGACGCTACGTGGACTTAGGACGCTACGTGAACTTAGGACGATACGCGTGGACTTGAACGCTACGTGTACCTCGGCTGCTACGTGAACTTAGGATGCCACGTGTACCTCGGTCGCTAGGTGTATTTTAGCGAGTTTTGATAGTACGTCTCTGGAATTGAAACTAGGCGATTTCTAATCGAGTCGAGTTAGACATCATCGATGTTTCCGTGATCATGAGAGCAGGTCTGTCTGCCCGGTCTCCTTCCTCGCACTAAACGGATCAATCAGGCTCTGTTATTGTGGAAATATTGGAGCAGCTGCCATGGCAGCCAAGTAATCCCGATCTTATTACGGACGAGATTTACTTTCGTTCGTCTATATGCTGGAGTTGCTACCGTCCAGCGCCTCGAGAATGATGGCCTTTTTTTCTATCTTATAATATCGAACAGTCCCGCAAGATCATATTAAATGTTCCGTGATGAGCTTTCCTATCTTGCTGCTCGAAATGTTATTAGGTCTTCATCGAAAGATAACTCGAGGCGGCTCACAATTTTTTCATTGCTTCTATTTGTATCAGAATCATAACCAGTTTTATTTTGCGGCGCAGTACCCACTTGTTTTTCTGGCTCTAATTATTCTACGATGCATCAACTTCACAGTGATTGAAATTTTTTCACATTTCATCATCTAATTAATAACTTGTTTAAATAATAACTCCTGCTTTGTATTAATGAGATCATTTACTGAAAATTTTGAATGAAACAAGTATTGCTTATTGAAACTACTTGAGGGTTCCCTTGAAAGTTTTTGAAGTGTATTTCTTGCTAGTCGTTTAAAATTGTTTGCCACACGTCTAACATCAGCCACTATTTTGTAATCAATTTTAATAGTTAAAGCTAAGCTTCGATTCTAGAAAAAAAATCCTGAATGATCAAGTTTTAATGTTTCTAATTTTGCTAAATTTAATCTGATATTTTAAATGACAGAACAAACTGGATTTACCAGTGCAAATCCTAAAAGAAAATCAAGAAACAACGCATATTTGTATTAATCACACAAATTACGTACTAATTATTCAGATAATATTATCAGTTATATTCTATTCCTTGCGTTTTGAAATTGCTGTGTGATGATAGGCACGTACGTCTTGTGCAATATTTAATTATTTAGTAACGTGCAAAGTTCCGTGAAAGTCGAATTTCCCATACATTTGCATTGATGGCGTTATCCTGTTAGTGACCCTGCATGAAACATCTGACATTCAGTTTCGTATTCGTCAATAATGCATTGATCTTCGCATTTGAAATCTTCCGCTCCCTGCGTCAGCCATAGATTTACGCGTCTTCACGACTCGTCTTATTTCTGTTATTACCTCGTACTCCATTATCGGAACATCCCCCTCTTGGAATCAGCGCTCGCTCTTTCCTTTGTCTTAATGAAATTATTCGCAGCGTTGCATCACTCCGCCAAGGCGGACCGTGGACTGCTGACTAAGGTACGTCGTCTCAGTTCGTTTCAAAAGACTGTTAAATGCGATCAAAATGCTCCCGCGGAAATTAGTTTCCATTGGGAAGTTTTAATGGTCGTGCATAAATTGTCTCTAATACCGTGGGGCGAGCGGGACCGAGTTGAGCTTCCCTTCGCTTCTTTAATAATTCACCTGATTTGGCGCCACCGCTTCTGCGCTGCAGCTAGCGATCCTCCCTCTATTTTTTCCGTCTTTTTTGCCGTAGAGTTTAATAAATCACATTCATTCGTGTCGAGAAATGTGCATACATAGCCAGCTGCTTATGTTGATGCGATTCACAATTAACTGATATCATTCAATAACTAAATTTGACTGATATTGCCTCTACAACTGCGTGACTTCTTATTCAAACGAACAAAAAACAACAATATAATATGCAGAAATTACATATTCAGTGCACTTATATATAATAGTGCATCGATCGCTACACAGAAGCAATAGTTTCTAGCTGCGGATGGTCTTAAGGCCCTGATTGAAAGCCGAGAGGCTTCGAACAGGCTCGGCTCTTCCCTGAGCGTTTCTTCACTAATTGAAGAAACACTAATTGAATCACACACTAAAAAAATCCATTGAACATTAGTATGATGTTCAGCAATATCATCGGACTAAGGACGATTATATCGTCGAATGGAATGGAATGTCCGACAATGCATGGAATGCATCATTGAACATGGATATATTTTATGCAGTACTTCTTGAATCTAGACCTATATATATTTAATTAAAACCTCTAATATCAACAAAAGCATTGTGTAAATATATGAACGAAATTTCATATGACTTAGATTTGAGTTTTGCAACATGTAAAAATCTCGACGATGAGTAAAGCCATCATGTGCATGACCACGCACACTCGAGTCTTGACTCACTTACTCTCCTAGATTTATTGCTGAGTTTTTTCAGTGTGTAGCAACAAGACTTCTTGTTGCTTGTCAGTTGTGTTGCTGCTCTGTTTTTGGGTCGTCACAGCTGCCGATTGGTTTTATTATATTATATATTATTGTATTATTATTATATACTATATTATAATATTATATTATTAATATTTTTATATTATATATTATTATTTTTGAGGGAGAATTGCGCTTTCATGTTTGGATTGTAGCTACAATTTAATCTTGTACACGCGCAATATAACAGCATTATTCTTCTAGCTTTTATCAAATTATGATATGTGTGAGAATGATCGTTCATTTTTTCAACCGATAGACACTGCGTAAATACGACTGTTAATTTCCGATTGAAACTTCAAGTCTAACTCAAAATATAATAGCTTGATTGTCTCAGAAATTTGTCGATTACTATGGTGTCGATTCCTTTATTGTATTTTATTTTTTTATTTATTAATTTGTTTTTGTGGAAGTGGAGTCAGATATTTACTGTCTTTTCAGTGAATTTGTAGGAATGTGTGGGAAATTTTGTGATTATATTCTTGCTCTTTGCTGCTTAGAAAGAAAGACTATTTATTGACATTGTGTATTTCAAATGAAAGGTCATATTCTGGTCCCAATCATGCAGATGATTTTGTGTGCTCAGATTTTAATAATTTTATCTTCTAAATATGGAATGGATCGGCCGGGAAGTTGGCAGCGTTGCGCTCACGCTGATGCTCGTGAGCACAGCAAAGTAACTCGCGATGTTAACACCCTGCCGAGTTCTTTACACTTAGGGCGATTGCTTGCTTGTTTCGCATTTTATTCGAAATAAAATTCAAATAATTGTTTACAGCTTCTATTTTCTGTGAACAGGGTCATCGGAATTACTGTTCTTGTACCATGAAAGTAAATTTAAGAGTTGTGCGCCGGATTTAGGGATCACTTCCGCGGTTAGAAAGATATGTCATCCACCAAAGTTGTTTACGTGGCATAACGAAAGAGATCTGCTGAAAGGTAAATATATATTTGAAATCTTTTTTGATCTATTGTTAATCGATTTGGTTTCATTGATTTGTTTTCTAGTTGATGTTATTACTCGCATTTTTCATTAACAATATCTAACAGCGTAACTGAGTGTAAATGTCAACCAGCGCGAGTGTAAATGTCTCCTTCTGTTTATTTTGCACCTGCATTCATCGAATTCAAGCCTTTGTATTCTACGTGTTTTCCCATGATTTAGCCTGACTTGAGTTTCCTGATAAACTGCATCTCCTACAAAATTTTCCAAACAGGGCTTGCTGTATTAAAATGAACTAGCGCCAGGAATTCTTTGAGACTTTATTAAATGCTTTGGATTTCAGCGGCGCTTTCACTACGTCGTAAAATGAGCTCGGCTAGCGTTTGATTGAAGTTCCAAACTCTGAAAACAGGCCGTGTTTTGAGCTGAAATTGCTCCACCTCAGCTGCCTGAGAAGCTTCCTTGGACTCAAACATTTTGGAAAACTTGCCCGTCATGCGTAACGGGATAATTTAAAACCGGTAACTGCCAATAATCTTTCGTGAAAATATTATGGAAAATGGTTTTTGCTGTGTTCGTTTTACCTCGTTTCTACCACAGATCTTGTAATCTTATTTGAATGCAATTTTAAAATTTAAATCACAACTCATAGTTTGAGAATACCTTTTTTTCGAAAAAGTTAGTGACGACTCCTAACGTGCATTTGAAGTGAACCGTAATATTAATTATAAATTATTCTAATGCATATGTAAGACTAGTTCTTTCTCTCATGCCAAATTATTTCACTATCTTACTATTTTGTTTCGAGCATTTTTAATTTGTGGCATGATTGATTACTAAAATATAATATTGGCATCTTGTATATAGTTGGTCAAAGACTCAGTCCTGCTTCAATCTAAATTTGCGTGAGATTATTTCTTTTACTTGAGATCCACCCTATCACCCTCGCTTCCTAACCTACCAGTTAATGTGTACAAAAAAATGTCCTGGAAAGAAATTTAATTTTGGAATATTCGCTTATATGGCAGCAAAATTTATTAAATTGATTTTAAAGTCGGCAGTAGATCTAATTTTTAAAATTATTTAAACGTGCATGAAAGCGCTCTGTTGTTGAGTTCAATTTTAATATGTGAATTTTCGCGAGTTTGATGTTGGATGCGTGTGAAAGCGTCGAGGATAATTGACGCGATTCCACCGCATGACGTCTGGCGCATTTTTGTGCACTTTGATCGCTGCCAGAGAATCGCGTCTTTTTCTCATTACATCTGAACTTTTTCAGAACTGCAATCGAGCCGTCGTGGCGTACCTGCCCATCGTTATGTTCCGTAAAAGTTTATTTTTATTTACATCTTTGCATCCCGAATCTAAAACGAATCCTTCATATTTTTCTGTCATGATATGATAAATCGTGCCTGTTTTTTCCGTATTAGTAACATTTATTGCTGTTTTTTTTTGTCGATTTATGTTAGTGTTTATGCAGCATTCTGCATATACGTCTTCATCTAGTTGCATCTCGTAAAAATAACGTAAAAACTGGAGTAAAATAATTGCAGCATCTTAGCCCTTGCATCATTTTTGTTATTAACGCGTTCACTGAAACGCGCATATACGCATACTTTGTACAGTAATACGGTTATCAAGGACGGCATATTTCTTCTTATATTTCAACTTGCTGTACGAATTTTGCTGTTAGTTTTTAAAATAATTAATAATGGGTCTTATGGAGCCGAGTTATAAATCCATTTGATCGTCATATAAATATATAGCCTTGAGAACAGACAGCCTTATATATATAATATTTCACAGCATCATAGCGCGAAGAATAGAAGCAACAGCTGTTAGGTTGACGACTGATAGCTTTGCAGGGATTGCTGTTGAATAATTTGACATTCTTCTGATAATTTCATTTTTTCATAATAATTTCGTCTGCAAAATTCGTATTAATGTTGATCAGTCTCATTTGCGCAACTATCATCATTTTAACCGAGTGATAAATCTGCACAGATCGAAAGAGAACAATTTGAAATTCTCAAATACAATATTAGATTGATTTTTACTTATAATTCTTATCAGAAAACTTGAATATGTCGGTCATTGTCATTTTCGAAATTTTTACTTGTCCTATTTTATTTATGCCCATGTTTTATCCCCTCAGTGCCCGAGTAAAAATTCTACATATTATACATTCAGTAAACTTGCAGAGTTTAGAGCCTGTGAACAATGGGAGCGAGTGACATTCCTCAAGAGCGGCAATGAACTAGACTCTAGTATGACCTATCACGCCCCATCACGTGACCAAGCTTTATTTTGATGGAGCTTCAGGAGCTCTTCCATAATTCTGCTGCAAAACTTATATTTTAGTAATATTGACGTACACCAATGTTCGTAATTTTACCATGCATGAATGCTGCCGCAAATTCGAGATGATCAATTATTATTTATGGATTATGTTGCGGACAGTGGCAGGATGGATTTTTTATCCGTAAGAATTAATTTCTTGGAGTGATGCGTATAGGCAAATTTGTGTGAAATTAGTGTTGATATGATGTACTGTCTATTTAACCTCTTGAAGTATGTTTTGATGATTTTAATTATTTTGGTCATCTATTTAAGTTTTAATCATCCAGAAGTACATACTGAATAAAACGAATATATCTCACTAATGACTTTTTTCAGCACAAACTCTATTAACTCTACATTTAAATAAATTACTTCAAAGCGCGCAGTTTTGAATTACAGCCATCGAACATAATTTTCTAATTACGCCTAATTTCATTATGTATTAAAACCGTAATCATCTAAGTGAATTTCCAACAAGAATTCTCACGGTGTCTCTGCAGGATGGTGTTTGTCTCGAGTGCAGCAGTCCTCTTCGGTCGGCTGGTGCGCCGCGGCAGTTTGATGCAAAGATGTTTAGTGGTCGGGCAGTCGTCGCCCTCTGGAGCAACAACATTTCTGTCACAATATTTCACGCTTGCTTCTGAGCCTTCCGTCTTGCTTTGGTGCCAGCTTTCAGCCGAAAAATTTCTGCGGGTGATTTCGTTCCTATCTTTGCTGGGCACAGAAGTGCCCAAATGGCATCTGCAGAAACTTGTTTTGGCCGCCATGCAGGAGTTTTGCCGCCTGCGTTGCGCTCAGCTGAAGAAATCTTCTTCCATTTGGCTCAGATTTAACAGAATTTTAGCAGCATTGAATGCTTTGGAAAAGTATGTCTTTCGATTGCTTTTAAAGATGACTGTCATGACAAATTTTCGCGTGTTACGTTCTAAAACCAAAATATATGCGGTCGAATTGGACTTTCATTGAACACTGTTTGTTTAAAGACTCTTTCCCAGTGATAACAGGATATTTACATCAATTATACTCGTATTCTTCTCTCAATAACGGCTGCAGACGTCGCCAGTGCTATAATTTATAGTACACTTATCACGCTTTGGTGTTGAAGGAACATTAAATCTAAATTTGTACCTTGGTTGAAACCTTTATTACCTACCCAAGCGCCTCCAAAGAAGTCTGGTGTGTGAAGAAAAGTGCACCTCACTTCTTAATTTCAATGCATCAACATCAGAAGGTCGCACATAAGTGTCAGTTCTTGGCAAATTATCCCGGCCATGATGGATATCACGCCTTCTGCTCCACGTAAACTTTAGAGAGAAGTGAGAAGGCTATTGCCACTGGGCCATCAAAGGCTTCATTAACCTCTGAGCTTCTCGTTTGGTCGCGTCGGCAGCCGAGGTCGATAGATTTCAACCCCTTCATACGACGGTCGTTGAGCCTTCGGAAGGAATTCGCTGTCATAGCGGAAACAATAAATTCGGAATTCAAGTTGCCGTCTCATCTTATAGGCGGACCAACAAGTGGGTGCCATGTCTACTGCAAGCGACTTCCTTGTCTAGGCCTCGAATTATTTCAAATGAATCGCTTTCGTTCGTTTTCCATTTTTGAAGTTTAATCATTCTTATTAAGTTATTTTACAGCATTTTTGCTAGCTGTACATAAGCATTCATTTTAAAGTGCTTTGGAAGATGATAATTTGAGACTTTTTTCGTGATTTACAATGAGTGTCGTTTGAAACAGACGCATCTCCTGAATTATGACCTCAAGGCAAAATACGTAATCAAATGACTCCCTTTGAAAATAATATTTAATTACTGTGAATTTCCCGTTAAGTTTCCTTAACCAACTGACATGCTATGCTGATCTTCGAGCATCGATAATCGGCAACAGGATTAAAATTTTTGTATTATGTTAATATTTTGTTTAAGTACGGCTGTAGGTTAAATTAGTGCATACATATCTCGAAGTTATGTGTTGGAAAGTCTTAGCGTGACAATATGTGACAATATGAGATATTTGAAGCGTGACAATATGTTCTTATGTTGTCGAACATTTTGTTCTGTAAGAAGAACTCCGACAAGAGCAGCATCAGCACAAGGAGGAGGTCGCAGAGTGCCGCTGGCTACTGCAAGTTTGGCTCGTAAGTTCCACATTGTGTTTGTATAGCATCCGCTGCCGCTATGGGTTGATTCTACGTTACAAGGAGCTCATTTACTGCCTGACTTCGTCTTGCGTATCTTGTTTACTGCTTGCTTATATTTATTTTTTCTTTACTAGGACAAGTTTATTTGCATTAAAATGAACCAAATTTCCTGGAAATATAAATTTATAAATTCTCAAGTAGAGCAAGGCATATTGACAACCGCTCAGTTCAGCACTGATGAGTTCACGGAAATATATTGGTATTATTGGTATATATATATTATATTTATTTATTAGATATTGGCTGTATTATTTTTTAAAACTTTTTTCTATGTCTCTAGTGAGAAAAAAATTATCATTGTCTATAATTATTATCGATTCTTTCCATATCGCTCAAAAAAATATTTATAATTGATTTTCGGCTGGTAAATTCCTTGAAGGATCGCTTAGGTCTTGAGTAAATTATTTTGTTACGTCAGCAATTTTCAATTGACAGCTCAACCAGACTGCTGTGGAAGGCTTTAATATTTTCCTGAGCTTTTAAAGTTTAATGCAATCAGATTCCTGTTCTTCAGCGCTGTCACTTCTACGGCGCGAGCTGAATGCGATCCTTCAGGCCGTCAGGACCAAAAATTTCGTCAGGACAAAAATATGGACAAATTTCGGACGTGGTTAACGTGTGAATAGTCAGGGCGTGGTTAATACCCTATTCGCTCGAATCCATTGCTATTGCCTTTTTTTAACTTAACGTTCGTAGTTTAAAAATTTAATGCAATTTATATACTTTGTGGGATTCTAATTTTAATAGTTCTCTGTTTGATGAAAGCTGCGTATTGACGCTGTAAATGCAATAGCTAAATTTGTAAGTCTTGGTGCGGATAAAAATCCAATAATTTTCACCTGTTCTTCTCTATACCCTCGTGATCATGTCCTGTCAACACCTTCGCCCAGAATCACCTCCATCATTACTCGTGTTTCTTTCCCATACGCTTCTATTATACATACAATGTATTCTTTGGTTAAAAATAATGCCAGTTTTATTGAGAACATCTTTTGAGTTTAATCGCTCAAGCTTTCTGATAAGAGGTACAGTAACAGGGTCAATAAGTCTTAAAATTTGTCCAAATGGAAGGTTAGGTAAATCCTGCGACGCGTTTCGCTCTCGAAACGCGTCGCAGGATTTACCTAACCTTCCATTTGGACAAATTTTAAGACTTATTGACCCTGTTACTGTACCTCTTATCAGAAAGCTTGAGAGATTAAACTCAAAAGATGTTCTCAATAAAACTGGCATTATTTTTAACCAAACATGTTTAAATGAAGGGCTCTTCCCTAAATATACAAATGTATTCTTTATATACATTCTAAAATCAGTTGCTCCGCTATGATACATGAGAAATAGATAAGAATACATAGTCATTTACTCCTGATGAATATTCTTTTCATTAAATTTTTAGCTGCAGTTTCATCTAATTTTCGTGCTAGAAATTGAAATAATAAATTAAAATACATAGGTAGCCATTTTACTACTAATGAATATTTTTTTCATTTCCTCCACAATTCATCATCCACAAATAACTCAACCTCTCTACTCTCATCCTACCTGATCAGGACATTCATACATAATTAGCATCGTCTTCGCTAACCAGGTGTAGATAGCATTGTCATCTATACTGATGAGCAAGGGTAGATAAATAAGAATTTAATACGTAATAACAGAGCAAAAATTCGCCACGGTATATTAATAACGGAAATATTTTTTCATCTGGGGTCAAGTAAATCAAGGGGAACTAAAACTGAAATGCTCATGAATAAATTGTTTGATTTTTCTTCTTGGTTCAGAGTGTTGCCAAATAATCAACACGGGTTTCTGTAGCAATTTCAGCTTAGGATGTGTCTGCTCGTCGGATAATGAACAAAATTTTATTCTCTCATGCAGACAAACAATTGTCACAATATTGTAGAATTTACTTCAATACTTTATTTTGTTTGTTCATTTCAGTTTCCTTATTTTCTCCCGTATTTTTTAATATTTCTTATTAATCAACAAAATTGGTTACATTAATTGAATTAATAAGTCCAGAGCTATTTTAATATTTTTCCCTAACTTCTTGCTTGACTATAATCATGAAGCTAGTCACGTAATTCTGGTTTAAGGGCGATGAACAATTGGTTTATGCGAGTTGGTAAAGAATACCTAAAATCGTCCAGCTTATTATGAGTTATTAACATGGTCAATTTGAATAAGAATAACCATCAATAATGATGATGTTTATTCACCATCATCATCACCATGTTGCGTTGAGCATCATTAATTAATTATGTGCAAGTTGCTACATGCGCGCAGCCGTACATGCCCCGGCGGCCGTACTGAAGCCAATGATTACACGGCCAGCGCTACCAGATCTCGGGTTCTGTGGCGGAGGAAGCCTCGCACTTACAGGATCCTTCTGATGTCTTAGTGATCTAATTAGGTTCTGCTGCGCCCTGTCTTGTCTCGCGCCGAGGGTTGATTTGACATGCCGAAATGACGCCTCTGATCTTCAACTAATTACGTTTAATTAAACACTTGGCGAGGTTTTGCTCAATTTTAGTGATAGCTGATGTGTTGGTCCAAAAATAGTCAAGACTTTTCGAGAATGTCTGAGGTGTGTTATAATATTTTTGTTCTCGAAAATATAAAAATGCGTGAGATTGCAGTGAAATTAGTTTGTAATTTATTATTCATAAATATTTTTTACATCTTCTCGAAATGTTCAAGATCAGGAGTCTAAGAATCCTGAACGCTTAGAATCTTATAACGCTGTCATGCGCATCATCAGTCGTATAAGGTCGCTCACTATACACAAATCAACCCCAATGCTCTCACACATCCATGTAATTGGCAGGACTTTGAGACCCGTCTTCCTAGTCGCCTTTTGGCGATGCTACAATAATCCTCACCTTAACTTGAGACGCCTGCTTCATGGTGGTTGCTGCATATGGCAGGTCCATCGTGTGCGACGTTACTTGAGCGGATTTTTTTCTTAATAAAATTACTATTTTATTAAGAAAATGCCGTGCCCCAACGCAAATTTCTTTCAAACCCGTAATGAAACCAGACTCGTCTTTTAGAGCATATGGAGCCTCTTCTTCGTCGAGTTATTCAAAAACTCTCCGTTCATATTTTGTGTCTCATAATCCGTCGTTTTTTGCAAATTTCGCAATCCAACCTGAACCTGGAACAAGGAAATATCAGCAGCCTGAGGAGCTCATCGATCCTACAAGACGTAAGTGAAGATGGATCAAGTTTCATGAACAATCGTTCCTGAGCCGCCCCGACGAGCTCATTATGCTTGAAGTTTTTACAGTCTTCGTCAAGTCAGAGCCTTCCAGGCTGCGAGAGGCTCCGTTAACTTGCATCTGTTAGGACTTGCATGGTGATGACCTGCCTTCTGTTGTGCTTGCATGGTGATGACCTGCCTTCTGTTGTGCATGCATGGTGATGACCTGCCTTCTTTTGTGCATGCATTGTGATGACCTGCCATCTGTTGTGCATGCATGGTGATGACCTGCCTTTTGTTGTGAATACAACAGAAGATGACCTGCCACTAAATTATATAACATACTTGGCTTTGTGTCCGAAGTTACAGTGCTTATCTTTCCCAGTCGATGTCAGATGGCAACTTTTTCGTGTTTCGTCTCCGCTATTAGACAGCCTAAATGTTTGCCCAGAACGGTTGGTAAGTATCCGGGCTCAAGTGAGGTTTTCCGACTCAAGACAAGGCTAGACGCCAGCGATCGCCGCCCAAACAAAGTCTGTGCCGTGAAAGATTTTGAGCTGAGAAGCCCGTTTCCGGGGTCATTTCATGGGAAAACTTTGGGCTTGGGTCGTTCGGTGCTCACCGGGCTGAGCGCCCTATAATTTAACTCAGTTACCGTGACTGCTCGAACCTTGTCTTGTTTGTGCCTTGTATGAGGGTTATTTAATCTCGTACTTGTAGACCGAAATTCTATTTTTCACTTTATATTCTGCAAATTTTAGGCCTTCACTACAGGCGATCCCCGTACACTTTTTTGGTCAACAGCTTTTTGTGGCTGTGCAAATCCCGGCTCTCGAATTCTGTTCTCTACTGTATAATTAGTTATTTTGTTTAGTAAGGAGATTCCTTGGTTTATTTGCCGTTCTCGTCTTCGTTTATAGTTCTGGTACATTCAATTTAGTTTATGTTGAAAATAGGCTTGATTTTTTTACTTATACCATCAAACTGTGAATTTGACTCCCAACATTTGATTTCTAATCTGAATAAGAACAGCCTGCGGAGACTTATGCCACAACAGGATCAATTATATTATTCATAATTGATATAAGGTATGCATCTTATTTCATGTGTTTCTAGAGTTATGCGATATAGTATTTTAGGGTACAGTATAATTGTATATTTATGGTATAGTAGTACGAAAGGTGGCCACGGCGTTTGTTGGGATAGATAATCTCTTAGCTACCGCTAGATTCCATTCAATGGCATACGTATGTCATGGCTAAACCGAAAAAGTTAGAATTTTAACTACTAATGTAGAGATATTAAATTTAATTAGACATATTAAATTTCATTGAATTTAAAATCCAAGGCCGTATCTACCTTAATTATTTCTTGTGCCTTTACAAAAATATCATATTTATCTTTTTTAAAAGATATCTTTCTTATTCAATATTCTTATACGCCAAGTGTTCATTAAGAAGAATTGAAAAAATGCCTGAAACATTAACTCCGTGACTTGCTTGAAACACTTTACACATCATTGAGAGATGAAGAATGATAAGAAGTTGAACCCCCATTTTTTTGAAATATGCAAAGAAATTTAATAATTCATGAAAACGCAAACGAGTGGGGGTGCAAGGAAGCACATGGCTCAGAAATTCAAGTAATTATTAAACGTATGATTCGAGCAGCCTAGCTCGTGTGCACTCCGAAGTCGCGGCAAGCGTCCCGAGAGCGTCAGGACTGCTGGAGTGCTGCCGCTGCACCGCACGCGGTTAACGAGAAGAGAACGTCTGCAATGTAGACTAGATCTTAGTAAATGGGATGGATATAATATTTACGACTGGTGCTAGAATCAGAGTTCTAGAAGTTAAAAATATAATTTAATTATTTAATAATATAGCGCATGTCATTCACCTATAAAGTTCACGAGTGGCAGAAGCGTAAGTGATCGCAATGCTTAGGTGTATACTTATTAAACTGAAAGTAAATGGCCATCTCAGTGCACTGCGACCCACCCATTCAACGGTGGTGGTTAATTATTGCTGAACTGGCGTTTGGATGCTGGGGCTGAAAATCTCGAGGCTGCGGGTTTACCTCTATATGTTGAAATTCAGTGTTCAGTTAAACACGTCAAAAAATATCATAATTTCGGAAATTAATTTAAATTTATATATTGGGAAGCATTGGGATCACTTAAGGCTCAGTTCTAAAATAAATGAATGATTTTGCTTTTCAACAATAAATAATTGGGTAGATCAAAAACAATGCCTGTAAATTCTTGGGACATGAATGAAAATCATATGAAAACTACATTAAATACCTGCGTACCGTTGTAATACTTGGACTCCGAATAAAGTACGAAGATCGATGTCTTCTCCTCATAAGTTATGATACAATATGGCGGCCATTTCCATGATAGCAAGGCAGGCTTCGAATAAACAATCGACGTGTCGTTCAAAAATAGTTTAAATACAGCTAGGATTGCACAGCTCCCTGAACTGTCAACAGAGAACGACAATCGGAGTGTATAAAGCTTTAGCTCCCTCACCCGTCAACAAGAATAAGCTCTATTCAGCGCCCACTGTGTTTACCAGCGTCGAATAAGGCCGAATGGCTCTTAATTAATTTGTTCTGGCTGACTAGACCTAGAAATGTCTGCTACCCTTGTTATGAACCTCATAATTATATCTGTTTTCCTGCAGCTATCAAAGGGATCTCCTTTGCATCACTCTTGTTTTTTCTGCAATTTATAAGAATTGTCTCGCAATATTCCTTGCGACCAGTAGGTCGGTATCATTATAAATGTGTAGCATATATTATACTTCATAGCTTATTGTGTTATGTTTCACTGCAGCTTTTATTGTACTCCGTTAGTCTCAATTTAATATCAGGCCGCTTCTTAAACTTTCCTAAACAAATTTTTTAATGAATATTGAATTTTCCTTGACTGATTTTACTGAACGATAGAAGTAAACAACGTAATTACTCAGGAAAATTATTGTCTCGCGTGCTTTTTGAAGAAATCTTAAAGTTTAAACTTTCGATCAATGTGTCAAATGTATTGTAGGGGAAAGCACGTTTATAATTTTTACCAGCATCTTGCGTGTAATGAGTGATTTTACTAGGAATTTATTTATCGTTGTGTTTTTGTGTTTTTTAATTTGTATAATTTTTTTCCATTTTAGTACTGAATTTACGGTAGTTGCAAGACGAAAGATAGATTATTGATCGGTGTGAAGCACGAGCGGAGGTAAGATATTAGTTCCTGGCGTGTATTATTAGAGTATGTTGTGTGAATTGATGCAAATCAATCAATAGAAATAATTCACACACTCTAGTTGTGAAACGAAATAGCCAAACTAAGAACACTGTTCATCATGTGAATTTCCGTTCTGACCAGCACACGAATTGTTTATGCTGGCTGAGAGATTCATGCAATAAATTGATTTTAATATAAGAGTATCAGTAACCACTAACCAGGATCTTATACAATCTTTTGAGCCGAGTCGGTGTGTCCCAGTGACCTCAATAATACGAGTATTACAGAATATAAATTAATAAATAAGATTGAACCCATTTCCTGGCTACCTTTACTTCTATAATGTGACCTGGAAAGTATTACGTTCACGCTTTTCTAATCATTTAATCTAAGTGTGTTGTTGTTGTTCCTATTTTTTCTGTAGACAAAAATGTTTCTTCCGTATTCCTTGTTCTGTTTATGTGGAGGCATTTGCACGGGCAGCAATTGTTTGCGGGGTTGAGATCCTCGATCTTTTTGTTTTCCAGATCAAGCCTTAAGATCCTTTCTTCCATTGGTTCTGGTCCAGCGGTGCTGCTGCAGCTATGATATCGAACTATAATGGAAATATGGCTGGATTTTAATATTCACTTTTTAATACTGAATACGATAGTCTATTCTCTGAGAACTCTAAACTTTAATACTGAACACGATTATAATATCTATGCTCTGAGAACTCTAAACTTTAAATATTTCATTTTGTGAAAATTCTGATATTAGATTATAGAAAATTTTGTACAGCTATTTATTTTATTTTGCAGATGAAACTGAATTTTGATTTCTGAAGTTTTTGACTTCAATTCTCTCAATCGGAAATCAACGCTTGCGTCAAGTCATCGCATATTAAATCTAATTTCAGAGAAATTTGGTCATAGAACATCACTACACTTACATTATTGTGCAATGTAACCTCGATCGATGTCTTCACATGACACTTACCAACACTGATGGCTAAAAGTCACGTCTCAAATCGTCTTCCAAATTCTGCAGAAAATTACCAGTAACCTGCACTCCGTTGGTGTGGCGCTTCTGACAACTATTGAGTCCATGGATCGTTCCAATTATCACTTAAAGAAGATATCAGATGGTCACTAAATTAGAACATTTCCCTTGTAGCTAGTTTCAATCTCGGTAAGAAATCACCAAACACATCCCATGTCCATGTTCATGTCACCCCTTTGTTCCATCACCAGAAAAATGTCAACTAAAGGTCCTGCTGTTAATAACTCTGAGCTCACTTTAATCCCAAGCTTGAAATGCAAGCCGTGAATCGATAGCCGATAATGCGCTTTCTTGAGAACAGTTCTGCAGCCCGTGCCACTGGGCTCGTCTCGAGGATTGAGTGCGTTTATTGCTGCCATTCTTTGTCCTGGGCGACGTTCAAGTTTGCGTCGCGCACTTTTGACGATTGCTTCGCAAATCTTTTAGATACTTCAGAAATTCTCCTTCAATTTGTTTTCAGCTTTAACTGTTTTGAATTGTGTTCAATGCGTTAGGGTTTTAAGGACATGAATCATTCGCACACTGCAGAACGAAAATTATGATGTACGGTAACTAAGTCCAGTAAAGTGACGGTTCGGTTGTACTTACCTTGTATCGAAGATAGAGGAGTCATGCATAAACATTTTAAATCTGCAGCCTAAATGAAGTTATTTACTTTTTTGAGGGACCGTTTGATTCTTTCCAAAAAATACTGATTGAACCTGAGAAAGCGCGACGTGTGGCGTAATTGTTTTGGTCTCCAGCATTATTGAAATACTTTCCTCAATTTCCATACTCGTGTGATATTCATGTATTGATAACGATAGACAATTAGACATTTGTAACTGAAATTAGGGAGTATTCATTCAGCAATTGTCACTGTTATTTTGATGAAATTATTCTACAAGTATTACTGTTGCTTTTACTCTGTTTCTGCTCTTAGTTTGTGAGTTATTTGTGATGCCGTTGTTCTGGCATCGGAGGCTAATGCAGTGTAGTTTGACTCGGCGAAGCAAATTCCCGAACGAGACCTTCTTGGAGCAAATCAAGTAGGCCTGCAGAGAGTCTTTGATCATCTCTACTAGAGACGATGAACACGCGGAGAAAGATCCCTAAAGAAATTGAAGAAGTCACTCGAGGTAATTAGATACCAAGATCTTCTTATGCACAAAAACTCAGCTTAGAATGTAAGATCTCGTGTGTACATGAAGAACTAATGAATCGTGACGGCTTCATGTAGCCGCTAATGAGACCCTCCAAAGAGAAGTGATTCCAGCAACACAGATTTGCTAAGGACGTCCAATGATTTGACTTGGCTTCGGTATTTTTGTAAGACGTAGGATGAAGGCTATAGCTAGGCCTTTAATAAACAGATGAGGACACTACAAAGACGGGTCTTCTTCCTCCAAGAAATTCCCCCTCTTTTCTTTGGCCAAGGATGCGGCAATGGACTGGGATTCCTTTGATCCTTTTACGGTAGAGCATACAGAGGCAAACTTTCACTCAGAATTATTATTAGCCTATCCTTTTCTACATAGGCCTCGGTCTGCTTTCCCTAAGCGTTTGGAAACAGAAAACAACGAAAAATCCGGAAAAGGAGATTTTTTTCTTTGTCGGCTCTGGTGATTTTTGTGACTTGAATGATTTTCAATATTACTTTTGATTCCCAAATTTGTTAAGCATCGTAGCAAGTGACGCATATAACCCGTCTCAAAATTTCCCTCCTACTGATCCATGCTGAGAATCTCCAATATTTTCTACAACAATTCGCAGCAAATTCGGGTCTCTGTGAGAGGAAACTTGGACAAGGAAAAGTTGTGGGACTGAAAGTTTTATGCGCGCGTTTAGCTTGATTGGGTTTGTCTTACATCTCGGAGGGTTAATCTTAATTGGATAAGAATCCATTGAAATATCAAGCCTTTGAATACGTTCACATTTGATAAACTCAATACATAATATTTGCATGGACTGTTTTAGATGCAAATTTTATTTCAAAAAGTTTTGGTGCTCTTAATTTGTGCTCTAGATTGATGTCTCCTCTAAATAATTTCCCACAATGAAATTCTAATTAAATAAAATCTGTTCGAGTCTTATTTTTTTAATTTATCTCCAGTGGTAAGCGTTGCAACTACAAACGTACCTGATCTTTTTATTCATTCCTACCGAACTAATGATGTACGTTACACATTAGATAAATGCACATTCAATTAATATAGGTAATGCTGAGCTATTATTGTAATCATATTGTTTTCTTATTGATTGTGGTTTGTTCGGCGCTTTCCACTAACGGTATCGTGACCTCCTCGTGCGACTTTCCAGCGCAGCGAGACCTAAACGAAATAGTCTGCCAAATGGCTTTCCCGGTATACGTGATCTCTTATTTTTATCGGGAGTCCGGCATAATACTTTCGATATAAGCTGTATTATTTCTACGGTAGAATAATGGCCCAAGTTTCCTTTAGCGCGTGCCATTAAATATGCTAATGCGCTACATGAGCGACTGGGTCACGGGAAGACAGTATCGTACGGGAGTCTTTCAGGACAACGAACCTCGCTCAGTTTATTCGCTATACAATAACTACGCACTGCAAGTCGAATTTCATTTGAACTCCTGGCAATTTTTTGTTCCTTAAAAACTCTTCGAAATTTTTATGAAATTTAAAACGATGCTCATCTGCGTGAAAGACTAGTTATTTACTCAGTAAATGCGAATTAAATTCTTGTGTGCATAATCACACTTGCTTTGTCAATTATACAGGGTACCCTGGTTCTGCACTTTCCTACCCTCCTTATCGGGGAGCTGGCCCCAACTAGCGGTGCCCATAACGCTCGCTTGCCTTATTGATGGCATTTGCGAGATTTAGTGGCGGTGTCTGTTTTAGTTTTTGGGCTTCGTATATCGTATTCTTCGGCCATTAGCGCGCATGGAAGTGATTCTGGCATGAACTACAGCATCATTAATTCAAGCTTCTTTTGTAAGGAGCTCTGGCCAAATGGGACCTCCAGACGCGTGGCGATTGTGCACACAGAAAATCTGAAGTCTTGTGGACAAAAGATGATGTATTGCTCATTAGGTTCTTTGCTTTATGGTCAGCGCCACAACCTGCTGGGATTGCTTATATCTTACTTTCACTTCAAACTATTTATGTACTTTTTATTTCCGTGCCTCAGTTGGTCTCCACACTTGACTCCTTGCAGAGCCTGACCTTCGATGTTGACCCACCTAATTAATCTAACGATGACAGGTAAATGGCGTATTTATGATCTCGATCGTCCTGCAGACAAAGACATTACTACCAGTGGGACAAAAATGAGTCCTCAACGCTATGTATTTCGCAACTGCTAAACCTTAGTTAACTACGTGTTTCTGCACAAGTTATTGCTTCCTCCTCGTCGATATTTCCCCGTGTTCAGACGAGTATCTCAAATACTCCCTAAACCGCAAATCGCGATGCCCTCGCCACCACTTCTTCAACTCGCTGTCCTAAATGAAAGCGGCGTATCGCAGCTGTTGATCTATCGTTCTGGGTGGATGAGTGTGGTGCTTCATTGTTGGGTTCTGAGTTCTGAGAATTATGGTGCTTGATAAAAGCCTTACCATGCAAGTGTTAATGAGCTTCAACACAGTATGGTTCCGGTTACTTCCCTTCTTCACAAGTGTTGGTGATTGCAACGTGGCATTCGCTCAAGATCGGGCCATTTAATAATTTATTTTTGTGATTGCATGTTGCATTGCCTCTACATGAGAACGGATTCATTTCCAGCACATAAGGATATGCTTATTGTTGAGCATTTCGTGGTGGAGTTGCGTGACGCGGCGAGGAACTGAGATGCTTGTTGTGTACATGTTAATACGTTTTAGTCTCATGCAAACGAATGAACTTTTTTTGTGAGCCAGTCACCAAAGTGAGTCGTATTTAGCGGTAACTAAATGGTAAAATGCATGACCTATTGGTGAATATATTTATCGTTCTTCGGTAGCCATGTTGGACCTCCATAATTTCATATCCAGTTATTTCCAAAGCTTATAGTTCCAACACAACGATAGAAAATTTTCTAATTTCCTATTTCGTGCGATTTACAAATTCACATTATAGAACTTCCACGCAAAATATGTGTTATTACAGCAAAATGTGTTACATTTTTACATTATTCATTAAAATGACCATGGAGAGCATGCCACGCCTGCATTTATCTCCAGGACTTTTGGTCGCTTCCTTTCTATGTTTCCTGCTTCCGCTCCTAAATCGCGGTATCCTACAACCGGTTTTTGTTGCATGCGTCTACCACAAATTTATGTGCTCACTCCAAATTTAGTGATTCTCTGGAAAACTATAACAATTCAGAAGTAAGCTGACGTATAATTTACTACAGTCAAATGCTGCGTCTATGTACATTTTGGACCATCAACAATACGCTATTCGTATTTTAAGACCTGAACTTGTGACGCATGTAGACCACATTTCATTAAGAGAATATTGTGAATAATATCATATAACAAATACTTTCCATCTTATACCTTATATTTCCCTATAACTTTTTATAGACATAGCCCGTTAGCATTTACTAAATTGTTTGCCCGCAATGTAGCATATACAGTAATTTACTTTTATTTTGAATTCTGCTTTCATCTAATTAAAGTCTCGTTCACGTCTCTTAAACGCGTTAAATATAAAAAATATTATGCGTAGCCGATTAATTTGTTCAACTCGTTGAATATCGCTGTTCAACTCGTTGAATATCGCACAATTGCGCAATTTAGACCCTGGATGTTAACCATAATCCTTTTAGTAGAAATTTCCCCCTATGACCCGATGATCTCCTGGCAGCGGCCGCCACATTACCCGTGCAGATGTTCCGCGAACTCCATTGATTTGAATGAAATCTGAAGAAAGAAAATTGCTTTCCATTCACGGTCGCTGGACTTCATATGGGATTAGTTGCCGCCTCGTGTAGAACGCCCGTCATCCGGCTCAGGGACTCGTATATATGAGATCTCGTGTGTCCTCATATAGTGAGTCGTGTGTCGTGTGACTATATGCTCTTTTCGTGGTATAACAAGTAAATCACCTTATAGGCATAAACTTCAAAACCGTAATGTTATAGCAGCAGCCTGTTAGACTGCACTGAACTTATTGCTGCCAATCGCGATCAAGTTGCTGCAACGTTCCCTGCGTTACAAGGAAATGGGTTTAAAGTAAAATTACGAAAGTGCAACTGTACTACCAGTCTCTTCATAAAAATTTCATCGTTATCGACTCCGTTAAATTACCGTTCACTCTCCTTAATTATTTTTTCACAATCTCCTTCATTGGAATGACATTTTTATAGCAGCATCTACTTCTCTGTAAGTAACATTTTTCAGCAATGCTTGCATAGCCGTAATATTTCTACAGTCTATGTACTACACTCACCTGCAGCTTCTATTGCATTGTCATGAAATTATTGTTGAAAATTCTGCATTCTCAAGAAATGATTTCGTTTGTTCTTATATTTCCATAAAAATATTCGGCAGTTCCTGCGTTTCCGTTAGTTGTTGCGGAAGCATTTCCATGGTTTAGAACTTTTGGCAACAGGTTCTGCACGCAGAGAAACTTACAGCTGCTCCTGGGTGCCCGGTGATGCTTGTTAACGAAACAACAATTGCAACGCTTGTTAACGAAAAATACAATTGCAATTGTTATGGTTTGCAGTAAATTGTGTTGCAGTTCATTCATGCCAAGAAATAGCTGTTGCCGTTTTTACGTGCCTAAAAAATAGTTGCAGTTCATGAATGCAAAGAAATAGCTGCGGCTTTTCTGTCATGCACAAAAAATGATAACTGTCGCACTTTTTACCTGCTGCAAAATAGAAACTACAGTTCTGCAAGCTGACAAGTAGCTGCAGCTTTTCTTTCGTGCAGAAAATGGCTGTTGCAGCTCAGCTCTTACATGTTGAAAAATTGCATCAGTGATGAATTTTTTTCAACGTTTTTTTTCTGCAAACATAGCTCCAGAAGTTCTGCCAGCTGAGAAAAACTGCAGCAGTTCTGCATGCTCACAAATAGCTGCAGCAGTTCTGCATGCTCACAAATAACTGCAGCAGTTCTGCATGCTCGCAAATAGCTGCAGCAGTTCTGCATGCTCACAAATAGCTGCAGCAGTTCTGCATGCTCACAAATATCTGCATGCACACAAATAGCTGCAGCAGTTCTGCATGCACACAAATAGCTGCAGCAGTTCTGCATGCACACAGATAGCTGCAGCAGTTCTGCATGCTCACAAATAGCTGCAGCAGTTCTGCATGCTCGCAAATAGCTGCAGCAGTTCTGCATGCTCGCAAATAGCTGCAGCAGCTCTGCATGCTCACAAATAACTGCGACAATTCGTACCTGCATGTAAAACGCTGCCCAGTCTCGGCGCAGCCACATCAGCTGTTGCTGCATGAGCAGCGCCCGCGTTATCAGGTGGCATGCTGAGCGTAGAGATAAGGCGCTGTTATCACAGCAGGTGGAGCGTTGGGTTGCCGTCTAACAGCCCTCATCTTAAATGCTATCTGACATGGAACTGTTCTCGCGCATTACATCCATTAGCTCGCATCGCGTGCTAGTGTAATGCCACTGCATCGTCCATACACCCCTTCCGGTCAACACGAGTCCCTACTGGGGCATATCTTAATATGCAATGTGGACAATTATGCTCCATGATGAATTAATTATATATAATATTTCTGACTTATGATTTGCACTGCGGTCATAAAAAGTTTTTTGTCGATTAGAAGTTTGCTCTATTGTTGGACCAATTTTACAGTTCAAAATGCTGAATATTTATCATACATTTACATAGTTAAATCCAAGTTTGTAAAAGAATATACACTAACGCAAAACTTTCGGGCGAAATATTATCTGCTAATGTCTTCCCTCTCCCAAGTTTACTACATCCAGTGCTCTTGCCGAGTTGTCATTATCGTTATGATCCTCGGTCATAGAAGAAATATGTTTTCATCTAATAGGATCTTTTTAATTACCTATTTTCGCCCATTTTAAAAATAACGTTGCTATCAGATGATCCATTTACTTGCCAAGTCATTGTATGAAACATTGGTAACTTATCTTCGAATAACTTATTCGTTTTCTAATGATATATAGTAACTTCTTCATTTTTGCTAACCATCATTAGTTAAGCATCAGCCACTCTTTTTTGGAATAGTATTCTATTTGTATCATCGAAGTTTCTTTTTCTTCCTAATGTTTTATTTATGTTGTGTAATGTGAATAATTAACAATAAATATATTTGAAATTTCGTTCTGTTTATAATGTTTTGCTTGCGTTTTATGCAGGATGGAGTGGATGGCCGATGCGCCCTGTAGCAGGGGCAGGTGAGCGGACCGCGGGGCCGCCATGACGCCTCTACAGGAGGTAGCGGCCCCAGGGAGGCTCCCTCGGCGGGCCATGCCTCCGTCTGTGTTACTGAGCCTCATCTTCTGCTGGTGCTTATGGAGCGTCAAGTCCGAGCCTCTGTCCCTGCACCTCACCAAGAGACACCCGTCCACATGGGACGTCTCAGCCGGGACGGTTTTGTCCAACATCAGCAAAGATGTTGTCCTGCAATTCGTGCCGGCTAATCAGAGCCACGTCCTAAATCACGTTGCTGTTGACATGGCAAGTGACGACGTTTATCTAGGAGCAGTCAACAGGTTATACCAACTCGACGGTGCCTCCATGAAACCGATCTACCAGGTCATCACCGGCCCTAGATTAGATTCCCCAGGTTGTCATGCCAATGGCTGCAATTCTGATATTAAAAAATCTGCCACTGATAATCACAACAAAGTTTTAGTTATTGCTCCTTCAACGGAGTCGGTGATTGTGTGCGGCTCTGTGTCGCAGGGCGCTTGTGACACTTACCGTCGCGGCAACTTATCCGTCCACAACGAGTACATCCCTCGAGCCGTCGCAGCAAACGATCCGCATTCGTCCACGTTCGCGTTTATTGGACCTGAACGCCACAGTACTTTTGGAGAGTCCGAAGCTCTTTACATAGGAACGACGTTCACGGCAATCGGAGACTACAGACATGACGTACCTGCGCTTGCCACTAGAAATCTAGTCGATCTTGATTTTTCTAAGTTTACGTTTTCTGAACAGTCTTTGTTAAGAATCGATGTCAAGTACCGAGATAACTTTCTTGTCAAGTATGTTTACGGATTTAATGCATCAAACTATGTATATTTTTTGACGGTGCAGAAAAAATCTCATCTTCCTGGCCAAGAGGAAGCGGGATACATCAGTAGAATTTCTAGAATATGCATTTCCGATGATAACTATGACTCCTACACCGAGATTTCCTTGGAGTGTCACGGTCCCGGAACTGGTCACAATTTAGTACAAGACGCGACCATTTTTGATGCAGGGGAAGATCTTGCAAGGAACTTGGGCATTTCAACGGGTGATCAAGTGATGGCAGTTGTTTTTGCCGAGGCCCAGGGTCACTCCGACAACCCTCAAAAGTCGACAGCTTTGTGTTTATACTCCGTCAAAGAAGTTGACGCACGTTTCAATGAGAACATTCATATGTGTTTCAACGGGACCAGAAGATATCGTAGCATGGAACACATTTCGGGGACCATTCTGAACGGCAAATGCCCCACGCAGTGGTCCACAGGCAACATTCAAGACTTTTGCAATGAGGGACTCAAAATTTCGGGGTCTGCGCCATTGACAACGAGACCAGCGCTGCTCCTCAACGACACACTCGTGACTTCAATCGTCGCCACATCGGCCAGTACGCACTCCGTGGCCTTCATGGGCACCAGTGAAGGTTTTATCAAAAAGGTAAGGGCCTTATTTCCATTGAATGATTCTTCATGATTTTATTCGAGCATAATTTAATTGTAAAGTTGATTATAGTTCATATTCAATTAATCAAAATTAATTATAAGTCAAACTCGAACAAAACTCGTTAAGCGTTTCATTACATACTTGTTTAGAGATATTTTTTAGTGCCCAGCTAACATTTTTAGATAGTTATAGATGATGATGGTATAATATTGGCAGCAGTTGAAAAGGTAATAGCTTTGCATACATTCCCTATAAGAGCACAGTACAATAACTCATAACTGGTAGATAAAACAGCAATTGAAGCTTATTTTTTTTTGTTGAAGAATCTTAAGAATCCCAGGAAATTCCACAAATATAGCTAATATTTTGTTTCTTGAGTTTTCGGTTTCAGTTGTGATACACGCTGGCCCTATGGTTACCCTGCATGTTATAATGTGTCACGGGGCCCTTGAATATTGGGTCACGAATATTGAGTCCGTGTTTTTGTTCTCATGCAATGTTTCTATTCACTGCCAGAATTTAATTTCTATTGGCATGGCGACTGACGTGACAGGGCATGTCACTGGCTGTATTTTCTTCCTTAATTAAGTTGCACGAGCTCGCCTGTGTCTATATAGTTGCACTAGCGATTGAATGAATACTCGTCAAATTTTTTGAACGTATCATATTTTTTGCGAGGCTGCACAATAGAATTAAAATTTGTTTGTTGGTCCCTAAATTGATTGATAGCTGAACTTCCATAGTGTAATTCTTATATATTTAAGTGTGCTCAATGCATTTTTTTGTGTAGCCCTGAAATTACGACTGTTCTTTTAACTTATTATAACTTAGATCCCTATCTTTGTTTCGGATTGAAATGTAAAGAATAAAATAATTATTCAGTCAAATTCTATATTTTTTCGCTAATTTCTTTTCAATCCATTTGTATTTTTGCGTTAAAATTACCATCCAAAAATATTAAAATAATGATAATAATGGTTTGAATGCTATATTCCG
Organism: Hyalella azteca; assembly: GCF_000764305.2. Taxonomy (NCBI): domain Eukaryota; kingdom Metazoa; phylum Arthropoda; class Malacostraca; order Amphipoda; family Hyalellidae; genus Hyalella; species Hyalella azteca. The sequence goes on along the minus strand of NW_025935295.1, from coordinate 306,520 downwards.
TAGATAATTTACAATCACGCTTCTCCTTGGCGAAGTGATTTCCATAGCTGAAAGGATTTCCACTCTTAAGATCATTAGTACTCACAGCGTTCGGCAACATTCATATTTTCAATACATTACAACCTTATAATTTATGTTAAATTGAAAGCATATCAGCCGTTCTTCGGTATTGCGTGAGATGCAGGCGCACGCAAAACTTATTTATTGAAAGCTTAAAAATTTTTAGCTTGGCTGCCGATTCGCTTTTCACGCGTAATTTCGTCCGTAGGAAGCAGTTAGTTGGGATCTTTTGTACTTTGGTGAGAGACTCTTTGCAAGTGCAGCTACAGCGCCGCTCCATTTGCTCAATGCACGCGAGCTTTGTTGTTGGCACTCGCGCGTCTGTTTGAAGTGCTACGGTCGCCTCTTATTCAGCTTTCAAAGACCTGAGGTGCGAGACCTTCTGTATCATCACTGCCACTGACTCATTCAAGATATATAATTCTTCAGGCCTTTCCTTCTGCTACCAAATGTTTTCCTTCTATCCAAAACAAAACTTCAAACAAACTCCTCTCTATCTGGTAATTCTTTCACTCTTTCGAAAATCCCGGCAAAGGATTGTCCGTGCGTGTGTTGCAGCTTCAAGAGATTTTTAGGTAACAAATATGCCTTTTATGCGAGTCGTATTTATTTTTCAGTAGAATTATTGCGTTGCGATGTAGTTGAATTTTCAAATGTTCAATTTCTTCCATTTCATACTTTACTGATTTTTTCACGCATATTTCCATATATAATTGGGAATTGTTAATGACGAGAAATTTTTTTATTCCTAGTCCAATTTTTCGATTTAAATGATTGTTGTTGCCCTAATATTCGCTCGGTTAACAGATTTTTTTTCTCGAATACCGTCAATAAAATAAAAGCCCTGGTATTTAATTAACGTTAAAGTAAAAATAATTCGTTGCTTTAATTAGGTTTATATTGATGATTAAAATTCAAATGGGATCATTTTTTTCTATAGTGCATTCTTTCTACTCCTACTTGACACATTTTGAAACCGCGTAGTTCTTTTTAGCGCATTTTCTCATTTATGGATAAAATGCACTATTGTGCTCGCCATGTCCGTCTGTCTGTCCGTCCGTCTGTCCGTCTGTCCGTCCGTCCGTGACCTCAAGTTTTCGTCGACGAGAAAATGCGCTCTCTGTCACTCACTGCTGTGAGTACTGAGTTATATTTTTTTATCTTAACTCGTTTTCGTTGCAGTTTATGGTTTAGGTGATTTAAATTATCTTGAAATCGTAAATTACGCGGATTTATCCTTCCTCAAAAGAAAAATAAAACAACTGGTAGATGCCTTAGTTGTTCCTAGGCTGGATTACTGTATTTACTCTTACCTGCGTGGATTATTATTATCCACATTTACATGCTGCGCTACTGTACTTGTACTACTCTCTTAGTAAGCTTCCATTGATCCTTTAGCTATTTATCTATGCCATTATATAATTGTTGTTATTTCTTCCGACAACTGTGCTTCAGCGCGATAATTAATAACTTTAATACCGATAATCACAGGCGCTGCTCGTGGGCGCTGACAGCGCGACGCTGTACGCTGATGTACCCGTTGACCCCGGGCACGCGGTGCTCAAAGACATGGAGTTCAGTCCACGCAAAGACTTCCTCTACGTCCTGACCAGCCTTCGGGTGAGAAGCCTTTGCCTTAATTATTCTTAGCATGTTTGGAGAATTTTTGAGAGATTAATACTTCTCTTGTTTATATTTTATTAGAGTTTTTGAAGTAGCAAGGATATCCTACAATTTCTTTGGGGTCGAATTATAAAGTAGCCCGCCACGCAATTTTTGTGAAAATAGACCGTCTCAAATTCAGCAACTTCGGCGTAAGTAGAACTTGATTACTTTTATAATAAGTACTTGAGGTGTAATAATTATAAATCTATTACTTATTATTACTCTCTTGCGTATTGCTGCAATTCTCCTACAACAATTGAATTATATTTATACAAGTATTTAGTAACGATTAGTTATACAAAAATGTTTGAAGGACTTTCAAATTTATAATAATTGAAAACGCTAAGATCGATTAGATTCCTATTCGTAGGATAACTTAGCAGGATATAAATTAGGCCATATATTCAGTCACAGCTTATTACATTCACTTACAAACTTCAAATTTTCCATCAACACGTACCACCCTTTCTCATTTTGTAACATGCTATCCCTCAACTTTTGAGACGCTGTTCCTCAACTTTTGAGACGCTGTTCCTCAACTTTTGAGACGCTGTTCCTCAAGTTTTGAGACGCTGTTCCTCAAGTTTTGAGACGCTGTTCCTCAACTTTTGAGACGCTGTTCCTCAGGTTTTGAGACGCTGTTCCTCAAGTTTTGAGACGCTATCCCTCAACTTTTGAGACGATATCCCTCAACTTCTGAGACGCTATTCATCAACTTTTGAGACGCTATCCATCAATTTTTGAGACGCCGCCTATAAACTTAAGAGACACTATACATCAACTTATGAGACGCTGTCCCTCAATCTTTGAGACGCCATTCCTCAACTTTTGAGATGCTACTCATCAATTTTTATTTTCTTTCATCAAAAATTCTATTCTTTTAACTAACGGTTGGCTTTCTCTTGCTTACGTCGTGATATCCTCAAACAACGAATTTCTTCTCTCAACTTACGACACGCTTTCAAACAACTTACGACAGGCTTACCCTCAAATTACTCCACGCTTCCTCTCAAATTACACCACGCTTTCTTTGAACTTAACCACGTATTCTCTCACCTTAACCACGCTTTCCCTCAACTTGAACCACGTTTTATTTCAACTTACACCACGCTTTCCCTTGACTTACTCCACACTTTCCCTCAACTTAACCACGCGTTCTCTCAACTTTACCACGCATCCTCTCAACATAACCGCGCATTTTTCTCAACTTAAACCACGCTTTCTCACGACGTACTCGAATGCCTTCCCTCAGCTTACGATACAGCCTCCAAAACTTTACAGTGCAAATTCCACCTTTAAAATCTAGACGTCAAATTTTCGGCAGCCGGCGCGAACTCTGTTAGCCGACGCTACATTTAACCCAACTCTAAATTATTCAAAGGCCTTGGCGTTGGATTTTTGTTAGGATTTCTAATAATATCGAAACTTGTTTGTTCTGACGTGCCCTAGGGGTCAAAATATCTTAATTTTTCACCTGCCACCCGTTGTTCGCTGATCATTTTTATCCACTCTACTCTCTTTTATGCACTAATGAACCTCGCTCAACTATTCCAACCAATATATCATACAGAATATTTCCAAAACCTTTTATTTGGTCGTAGATCCTTGAATACTTGTGTGCCGCATACAAGTTGTGTTGTATATATAACCTGAAATGCTTGTATTCGTCCCAAATATTCTACTACGGAATCTGGCAACATTGTTTTCAGCTCGAAGTAATTAATGCTGCACAGAATTTTTGTCGGTCTTTTGTTTGTTGTGTATTCTCTGGATTCGCCCGCAACGCTGAATATTAGATCGAGTTGACTGCGTTCGGTTCTGGAGATTTGTTAGATTTTGTTTTTTATCGCCTCTATATATTTTACCATACATTCGAGGAATTTTTTATGAATGTTTCATGAAGATTCTGGTAGAAAAATAGGTGACATTTTAATTGTTCAATAAGCCTTAGCCAGTAGCGATAGCAGTTGATTCAATTTTTATAGTCGTATTTTCCATTTTGCAAACCGCAAGAGTTTTACTCATAGTTTGCATAATCTACACTCGCTTCACCATTAACAACGCATCTCCCGCTGTAAAATAGATCATCAAAACCGCTTTGTAATTCATCAACTAAAATCGCTGTGTTGCTCTGTCAATGATTCAAAGTTAATTACATGAGAATAACTAGTGTGAACTTCGTGAGCTTCTTCGTAAAGTAGTTTGCAAAGTTGTATCACCTTTGTTCTCATTTAGTAGGATGAATTCATGAAATTCTGATGCGGGTCCCAAATGTACCATTAGGCGGTGCAGTTCAATTGCTTCTTTTTAATTACGGATGCCCTCCTGCCTTGCACTGCACTCTTGCTGATTCCTTCCCATTAAGGGAAAAATTACCCGTAATGCTGGTGCTCTTTTTGAGTCGACGATTTCGGCGGCTGCCGTATACGTACTAAGGCTTTTACTAATCCAGATAATTACTTGCATGATAATTGAGCTACAGCATGAAGCGTAAGCTTAGCTATACCGAATTGTTGAAATTTCATTATGTTGGAGAAAGTATTGTGCTGTTACCTTCAGCATGTACTCGACTGCTCGGATACTACGTACACAGTTCTTTCTGTGAATTTCTTTTAATTTATTGAACTCTTTAAGTTAAAAAGATCCATGTGTATATTAAACTATTCTTCCTGATTATGTTGTTTATGTCGTGCAATTTTGTGCTACGTTAATAAGGTGTTCTATTATCCTTCGTGTGAGAGATAGCAAGTAACTTATTCGTAAGCACCGTGAAATTAGTGCAAACTAAGAGTAAAACGTTTGTTCTTAACAACATTTTTTGAAGACGAAATTCTCTAATTTATTTTTTAGTTATGCGATTTCATTCTGATCCAGCCTGGAAAAGTGTCCAGAAATGAAGCTCTAAAGAAAGATATATTTTTTCAGCGAACCTTTTCTATTTATCGCGCTTGCTTGAGAAGCCTTCGTGAAAAACAACGTCTTAAATGTATAGGCAGGCCATTTGAATCACTCGTGTTCTCTTGCCTTGTCGATCGGGGTAGGAAAAACCTTGGTTACCACGGCAACTATCGTTTTTTGTTTCAATTTAATCTTATTTGAAAATGTAAATTAGACTTATTTATCATAGTAAACATAATAACAAGCTTATTCTTTTGACCGTTACTTGAAGAGTCTGAAGCGTTTTTGGTTCATTTATAGCTGACTCAAAAATATTTTTAATCTAAGATCTTGTTGCTAATTGCATTCCTATGGTAGATTCCGTACGGTTGTTTTACAGGTATATACTGTTAATATATGATCAATTCAGCTATTTTCCACTCCTGCTGCTATTAGTTCGAGAAAGCTGTGCCGAGTGCCACTATTGATGTTTACGACCATTCATCGATCATTTCTAATAATTCACGATCTTCATCCATCTTATGAATGGGTAGAAAGAGAGGCGCATCATCGTTGTGTCTGGTATATGCTAGACACTTCTGTGTCACGCCATTCACAAGCCAGCAGTTGTCATGTAGAACGAGGTTTGATTGATGTTTTTGCTCGTATGAATGCCTGTCAAACGCAATATAGGCGGCTGAGAACTCTTCGACTATCATTACTCAAATTGTACTGTCGAACACTGCATAAAAATATTGTTCAGCCGCCACGTGCATGGCATCCAAGTTTACTTGTCAATCTTTTTTTTACTTCTAACAAATCATTCTGTTATGTCACACCGATAAGTGGTCATTGTAGCTTGTAGGCAACACTTTACTACGTTACTTGGCTATAAATAGTCGCTTATTCTGAAGTCGCTGTTGCACAGAGTGTTGGGCATCATTCACTGGTTGTACGAGTTATTGTTGCACAATATCCAACAATGAATTATAAACATTTCACTGTACACTCAAAATTGGCGAGTAGACAGGTCAAGAGAATTTGATTTTTATGGACTTTAGTAGGCAATCAGTACCATTACGTATCCCCAAAAGTTGAGTTTGTTGAATATTTTGGTAATGGATTCAGTGACCACTGAAATGAGCTGTGATCGACTTGAGTATGTGTAATGGCAAGTGCAACGCAGTTCTCAAGCTATATGTATATCCCCAGACGTGATGCACAAGAAAATGAATAACCGAAAAAGTCCGATTACGCGAGAAAGAAGAAGCCGCCGCTAAACATGAAGTCAGTTGTATAAGCTATGAAGGATCGTGCACCATCACCCCTTGTTTGTCATGGCGCTTCTAGTTTGTTTGTGTTCAAAGATTACGTTCTTGCGAGACTTACAGAGCGTCGTGTGTTTGCTCAAGTCTCCCCTTGCTCAACCTGCCTACAGAAGCGGCCTTCATCTCAAATTTGGGTGCCTTTTTAGCTGCTGTAAATTTTCATCGCCTAGCTTGTTTCGCTCTTCGCTTTCTCAAGTTTTTAATTGCTGATATTTACGCTGCCGCTAGAACAGTTTTTTTTCGTTGCCATGCTCCGCTGAACGCATTCACTGCAGCTGTTGGTCATATGTTTGGCTTTGCTCTATTTTGCGACTTCGATACATGAACTACTTTGGTTTAATTATTCACGTGTACATTTGTGCTTAATTTGAGGTATTGGTTATGATACTTTTCTAAAAATGCACAACGTTTATTAGAAATTGGTCATGTTTGTCGTACCGATGACTGACTGAACTTTCACGTTTGCCTTCATGGTCTTACCTTGCTTGCTTATGTGATTACATACTCACTTGATCGTAAATTTTGAACGCGCTTTCTTAAAGAACAGGGCTTACTTTAGGAATCTTATTCGACTTAAAGTTGCATGAAAGTACTGGGTATTATTTTAATGGCATGCTGTGTGAACCGCAAGGAAAAACCTCGTTGATTATAATGAGTAGTTCTTAAATCGTGTTACTTTCAACGTTCATGATGCTTGTCCAGGTGCTAAAGTTGCTATTTGATACCAAAAATTATCTACTGGAAGCAATTGTTCTTCTCTCCAGTCGCTACGGTAACGTTTGCGCCTTTTGTTAATTTGAATTAATTGTGAAATTGAATGATTTGAATTTTTATGCGTCTCTAAATTCTCATTTGTTGTGGTTTTCAGCTTTGATAAACAAGTTGAATGTTCGATCATTCCTTTTTAGCGTATTTTCTCATTTATGAAAAAAAGGCCGTGACTTCACGTTTTCGTCGACGAGAAAATGCTCAATCTGTCACTCACTGCAGTGAGTACCGAGTTATACCTATTTTTTATTTTATTGAATAAATTAGCGCAAACTTGATTCATTTTAGCTATAATCATTGACTATTTGTATCACTTTGCCGCCGATGATACACGTGGCGTCGCTCAATCAACACTGGCTTCAGGCTGTATGATTTTCGAGCCTCGCATGTGTTTGTTATAACGTCGTGCATGGGAAGACTCTCAAACTTACCAAAGCTTTGAAATAAAATACTACCGGGACAATATGTTCCCCTGAAGAATAGGAAACATCGAGGGGCTTTAATTGGTGAGCTTTCATGCCTCTAGTTATGTTGAAAAATATTTGATTTTTCATTGCAGCGACAGAAAATCCTTTGAACATTTCAGCCTGCTGAAATACACCAGTTTTGACTATCTAGCGCTTGAAAACCGAGCTTTCTCTTGTTTATCTGTTTTATCGAGTGCTTGGAATTCAAGAGGATTGAGCGCCGTTAGAACCTGATTGGTTTTTGCTTTCTCGACATCGTCGCACCGTGGCGACATGTTCCGTTTATCGTCCAGCAATGTGCGGTAGCATCTATTCCGCGGAATTCGCTCTTAGTAACAAGTTGTGGAATAGTACTCAAAGGTTTATCTCGTTTTTTTGCCACGCAGGCGAGCGAATTTATTGAGGGATAAGGGATATCATTTAAAGGCGAAACTGTTTTTGCTTAAACTTTGAATCGTAAGTTTCTAAATTGTTGTTCCATAATGTTATTATTTTGTGTACATATGTCAACGAACGAGGATTTACAATTCAGATTGTCGAAATTCTCGTGATAATTTTAAAATTTTTATTAATTTGTTTTCATTCAAGTCTGTTTAGTTGTTTACAAAAACGTACGTGCAATGATAGTTGACTTCAACGGCGCATTTTAACGAATTTTTCTCTTTTATATTCTTGACATGGTCAATTGCTGTTTATTTGTCCAAAACCAATAATTGGCAGTGTATTTTTATAGTTATATACGGGATTTTATAGTTATGCCGTGTATTTTATAGTTATAGGACCACAGATAAAAATGGTCATCTGACGTCATCTTTGATTTGGGCAGAACTACTCTATTCACACGTCGCTGCATGAATACGTGAAACATGTCTATCCATAAATTATGATTTACATTAGAATAGTGAGGAACCTGTAGCCGTTTCTAAGTCTATGATTTCTATGTTTCACCAAATTCGTTGAGGACAAAAGCAACATGAACTTGCAACTTGTTGCTTTTGAGCATATTCAACAAAGCAACATATTCTTCCAATATTGTTCATTAACTACGAATCAATTTTCAAGTTTTCCTAGGTGAAAACTTCGCAAAGGCAAAGTCCCCATTCCTTTTTAAATCAAGCGGCTTAGTTGTTCAATTTTTCCGAAACCACTGCTATTGAAAGTGGTAAACGTCATATTGTAGAAGCCCTAAAGATATTCAGGAAAGTCTACTGTCATTGAACCTGCATCTGAAATACTGAAACGATCGTCGGCCATCGACAGGCCGCTAAAAAGCCGCCCATGAAATACCGTTGTGAATGGACGTTGTGAATGGACCGTTGTGAAGGAACTAGGATCGATCAGCGTCACGAACTGCGATGGGCATCGTCGGTCGGTGCCTGGGACTTGCCGTCGAAGAACTTGTTAGTAAAGTTACCGTCATGTCCATGCATGTGTCCAGTCACTACAGCGCAGCTGCTTGACAAGCCAGGATTGCCAGCGCCTGTCTGGAGCCCAGCTTCGATATTGCTCCTGTCGCGTCAGCTGCTGACAGCTGATCAGGAGTTTGTGGCTTATGTACAACTGCTCGTAGCTGATAAGATGCACTTCTGTCTTCGAGCGATCAAATTTCCAGCGCGGACACTTGTCAATAAGTCTGCTATCAACAGATCAGAAGTTTTACAGCGGGCGACTGATCATACTGATCATATGCCAGAAAATCTTCTATTTTAGTGATATGGAAAACACTAGACGAAAAAACACTCGAAAGCTTCGTATACAAGATTCAATTGCCTCTCATTGATCAAGCTAAGTACGCTAATGCATGTTACGCTCCGAACGGAGGTATTAGCAAGCATCAACATTTCTTCAGAAACCGCGTTTGGTAGTCGTATTTGCCCTCGCGATGTACCGCACTTGGTGCACACAGATCATAAAGAGCACGAGCGGTGAGGTAGTACGTAGTAGGGTGGTATGAAATCAATTTTAGGTCAGCGTGTAGAAGTCTCGCGGAAGATAGGGTCGTCGTAAAGTTGCGGGGAGGCAGCCACGTCCACAATAAATCTCTCTTCTTCAAGATTGCTTCCTTCTTCCACCTTTGTTGATACTCGTGTTCCGCCTCGCTCTTCGGAGACACTGCGTCTGGAGTCGCTCGCTAGTCCCGTCATGAATAAATCCTGATATAAGTTGGAAGTTTTATTTACTCTTTACCGCATATTTTTGGCATAGAATAATTTAATACGAGTTTCAGTCGGAATTTGTTCTATTTAGACATTCATTTATGTGAGCTCTCGGAGCTTTGATACTTTATTGGGGAAACTGCAATTCCTAACATAACCTAAATTCATGAATTATAATTTATCAAACAGTTTTCAGCTTTTTACTTCTCAATGAGCATATTATTGGGGAAGTATTTTATCCTTTAAAGTAAGTTCGACCAGTTATTTATCAATTTGCGTAATATTTGTTTGTTTATTATATGAATGTTTTCATGAGTGTTCTATTTATTTCAGGTCTGTGAATAAATTTGTTCTTTCGGAATTGACTTGATTCTTGCCCATTGAATTACATAGTTATTTTCAATAAAGTAAGTATTGATTGCAAAATTTAAATTCATTATCGAGTATAATCGAGAAATTAACAATCTGTTGACTGGAATCTGTTATATAAGTTATTATTCACTGTTGTTATTCCTGTAATAAATGTACACGAACTTGACTATTGGCCTTCTTATTATTGTAATTCAGTACTAATTCAGTTCTTGATCCGAATCTCAATCTCCATCTCAGTTGTCAGTTCACGGTTTCACTTTATTTTTTTACTTACTTCTGTATTTTTGGTCTTCGGTTATAGTTTCTGTACTCGTTGTAATGATTAAAAATGAAATATGTGTACTACGGTATCTAAGATGTATGTAATTATATTATAATAAATCTATAATGCATATTTACTCCTGTTAAACACTAGGTTGTCACGTGGTCCCTATTTAATATTTCATTAACCAAGTAAACACTAGCGCGATATCGTGTTTAATGGCTAAAAATTCCTCATATTTGAACTCGTAATTGAAAGACTATTGTTAAAAAGTCACAATAGTTGTTTCTTTGCGATTAACATGTACCGAAATATTTACTCAGTGATCAATACATGTTCATATTTTCTGGTGATTGGAAGCTCACATTTACCTAATTTGTTTACATGTTGCAGGCATCGAAGGTAGCGGTGCAGAGCTGTCACGCGTACACGGACTGCACCTCCTGCCTCCAAGCGATGGACCCTTACTGTGGCTGGTGCTCCTTGGAGAAAAGGTAGGTTTGCCATAATTTATTATTTGCCGTGAATTGAGGTTATGCAGGAAATTTTACGATCGGGATTCGAAGTCGATCTGAGATATACAAAGAAATTTTTGAGAAGGTATATTGTTATTTTGTTTCGTTAAACTTTGTTTTTCGATTCGTTTTCAATGATATCAGGAATTTTAGGTTTTGATTTGGCATTTATATTTCTGTTTGTGATATTTTTCCCAATCATCTATTCAAATTAACAATACCTTGAAAAATATTCAATAGAAGTTTTAAATGAAATTGCTCATATTCAGGGATTCTCGCTAATCCAAAAAGCGTAATTACAAATCGCCAATAACTGGAGACAGTCAAACGCATTTGTTTTGTTCGTAGCTTTTCCGCAGCCGAGCACGGCTACATAGTTTCAGATTCCAATAGCCAATAATGAGTGATTTTTTGACATAAAAACACTATTTAGGCAGTTTTTCCTTCAGGCAATCTATTGATAGAAAATCCATTTGCAACTTGCTTTATTTAGTGATTATAATGATAAATACGGAAATATTAGAATTCATAGTATTTTGGAGCATTTCTTCCAACATTCCTAGCAAGCTTGTGACATATTGTCTCTTCATCACTTTTGTTTATACTTCATCAGAAATCCAATGCCAAATTTTTCTTCTTTGTAACAAAGTTTACAATTTCATGTAATATGAATAGAATGCGCCTGCGCATGTTTATATATGTAGGTATTTTCCAGCGAATAAATCCTCGGAATTTTCTCGAAGCATTTTATTTATTCTCAACGTGCTTCCACGTTTGACAACTCAAAGTCTCTCTGAATAACTGAAATACATTCTAATTTGCTGCACCCCTTATCTTTTTTGTATTTTATTACGTAAATCTTGAATTTATGTTAGCGTCTGTCGTTTATTATAAATGCACATTCATGCGCGCACGTTGTAATTAAGAACCTCAATTAATTAAGTTGAAAGGTTAATACTCGCGCTGCGTTTTCCAGTGAACACTTTTGTGCTCCATTCTAATCCGCAGTGTGCGTCTGATTTTATGGATTCTCTTAATACTTCGCCGCAATTTCCGACCACGCGAACTGCACGCACCTTAATTGCTGCATATTAATGTGTCTTAATCCGAAACCAGCAATATAGCCCGGGTATGCAACAGCGCTTTCATCAATTCTTTGTTCTGAAATAAAATTTTAGTTGATACGGGCCCTGCCAGTGCGCAGTCGACTCTGAATAATTTACATTTATGAGCACTAAAACAAGCTTCTAACTTGAGGAATTTTGGCAAAAATGGCTTCTTGATTAGCTTTTTATTCCACTTGAATGAAGCATCTCGTTATGTGTGAGACATGACATCAGCTTTGCATTATTTGTTCTGTTTACGTGCATTACATGTTCTGTTTACATACATTATTCGTTTGCATGTTTATTATACGCGAAATTCTTTGCATCTTATTTCAGGCTCTCATATGGCTTTTGACATAGACGTTTTTTCGTTGACCGCAACTGATGTTTTTATCTCATAGACACTCGATAGCTCAATAGTGGTCCGAATGTTTGAGTTTATGCACGAGACATAATACATGAATAATAATTAATTGAAGCCCACATGAGTAAATATAAGATCATCTTTTTGGTCTTTTATGTTTCATGTTAAATTTGTGTAACTTTCTAGTTGTATTTTAAACCGCTGGATACATTTATGAGACGTTCTTTAGATAAAAATAAGCTGCTAGAGTAAAAAATTTCTGTTAATTGATAACTTCCACTAAAATAAACTCAAAAGTGTACATGATAAGGCATAATATTTTTGAAGCGAGTCTGCTTTTATCATCTGAAATGAACGAGCAAATTATGGTACCTCTGGGGTAAATCGATATTTAATTTGTGGCGTAGTCGAGCGTAAATAAATTGTTGTTATGAATATTTATTCCCTAGAATTATGTACGTGCCTAAATTAGTTACTTATGTGATTCAACTTTCGTGCGGCTGTTGGGAACTGAAAGTTTTTCAGTTCCCATAACTGGCAAGCTGACTAAAAAATTGTCCGAAGTGTTCCGTAATTCGGTCACGTTGCTCCTTCGCCGACACTCTTCATCAGCGCTCCTAAATTTCTTCATTAAAAGATCCGTGGCAGCTGCCTCCCCTTTTTTAATGTAACCGAACATTTTTCAAAAATTTCTCATAAATTCCTAAGGTTCCTATAACACTGTTAATTTTGGTCCCCTTTTGCCAATATTAAATACTAATTTTTATCCCATTTCGAAGTCCCCTTTTCTTCGATGACTGGGGAAGGTTCACAAAGCTGGGACGGTGGCCCGGGTGTTGCATTATGTGCTTGGATTGCGTAATTACAGAACTTGTCGCGGAGTGCCGTGGCTGGGTGCGAAAGAAATATTATTCTCCCCTAATGAACTTTTACAGGCTGTGTACCGACTACTGCTGCAACTTAACCAAACAAACGATTACCTATCTTAGTTGTAATCTGCGGGTTAATACAAATTTAAAGTTAAAATAGGGACTTGAAAATTCATTATATCTCTACAGAGAACGTTATGTAGTCAAGCTCCGTTGTCAATTCAAAAATACTTTAATGCAAATACTATCATTTAGAACAATTTGAATTCGCGGAGAATGCAGTAAAAACGAGATGGAAAAATTACAAACGAGGCAACAGAAATAATTGCAGGAGATAAATCTATCTACATATACGTCATTTCATTTAGTTAGAGAGGTTGCACAAGCAGATCTCCTGTTTGTTGGCTCTTTCCTTCTTGCTAATAGAATAATAATAGAAGTTTCGAGACGTTATACCGACATCCGTTTGATAATCTGTATTTATCGCATCTTAAATGTGAGAATATGTTAATTCAATTTAAAGTTAGTAACTGGCAATACGCAAAGATTGACATTCGGACGCTATTTCATAAATAAAACTCAGAACTCTTTTGTCATGCAAGTTATCTCAGATGCTGAGATGAAGATGAACAATAAACAATGTTCTTATGAGGGATACAAGTCTAAATATTTGATATTCTCATTTCCTCTTCTAATAGTTGCGATAAACAAGTTTTTTGTTCTTGCGTACACATAAAAATTGCTCAAAGTATTGGCAGTTTGGAATCGTAACAAGGATAATCTTCCATCACAGGTAGCCAGCCAGGTCTCTGACTCGTACATTGGATTGAAGTGAAATCTGATCGAGGTTTCACGTTACTAAGCTGTAAATAATGTTCGGCCTATGATTAGTAAAGGGAAGTAAGCACCCGATTGACTTTTCCACCGCCAGGTTATGTATTACGTAAGGAGTTTGGCCTTTTCGCTAGTGACTACTAACTGAATGCAGTGTCACTTCTTGTGTTGTTGGCTGCAATCTCTTCTGCATTGACTGCTTGATGAGACGACAGCCAGCACAGCGACCCATGATGGTTCTGGCTGAGAATTTCCTCCCTTCACTATAACGTCTTGCGTGTCAAACTGCCAATGTAATTGGTACTGCGATAATGATCTTCAAGAGATTCGTGCGGGCCCTTTGAGAGGTCGATATAGTCACTCAATAGCGTCATTAGGAGGCACAGAAGCGTAGGTCTTGTTCATTGCTATCACCTGCTTTTCATGGGAAGTCAGGAGCATAATGCGGCAGACGTCAGGTATTGTGGACACATCTCGCGCTGCAGTGCCTTGCCTTCTCAACCATCAAGTGTTTATCGCGAGCCATGCAATGGTGGAGATGTCGTCTTAATGGAGATAATGCAGCTGCTGCCAGTGGCGCTTGTGATTTGCTAATAAATGGATTGCTGCTGAGCCTGCCACTAATGGCTGACCTGAGTCGCCCTGAGAATGCTTTTGAGTTGCCTAACTTGAATATATTTTATATTCTCGATATCAAGTGTTCTTCGTGAAATAAATAGAATTGAGTTAGGATAATTTTTTGCGTTCTTGACTGCTTAATTATTTCAATTTTCAAATTGTATGATTTAAATTTCTGAATTCCTTTGTTTCGGGTATATTTTTATTTCAATATTACAGTTGCGTTATTTCTGCTTACAAGACGAAATCGCCGCTCGTTTCTACGCTTTGCATGCTCACAAGAAAAATTTGATCATGGACGATTGCGAATCAACTTTTCATTTTAGTAATAATTCTAAGAGCCCGTTTAAATTCTATGAGTGCATTGTATTTCTAGGAATTAGCTCTATTTCATTGAGTCCGTTTTAATTCAAAGACTCCGCTCCAATTCTATTAGTTCGTTCTAATTCAATGAGTCCGTTTTTACTCTTTGAATAAATTGCGTAAAGTTTCAGACGAAGTTTTTGTAGAAGCTCACTTCTGCTTGGAAGACCTTCGCGTGTTGCATCATTAACTCGAGCGTTAATTTTTCAGCGCTCTAGATCCGAAAACACCATCGTTACTCCTCCCAATTCATGTTTTCGGTAAATAAATATAAAATATTAAACCAGCTAGGCTCTGTTCTTGATGAGTTTCTCTTTGAGTTTTTAATCATTCATGTCGCCTTCTGCGAGTTTTTTTTATTTCGTTATGATAGTTAACAATTTTTGGGGGAATCTTTTTCCAAAGGGAATGATTTTATTTTTTTATGACTTCATTCCATTTTCAAAATCATTTAAAAAATTGGTCCATGATAAAGATTTGCCTACTAGAATTGACCCACTTTTATTCTCATAACTTTGTGTAGGTTTGGGTAAAATCAACGCATATCATACGGTTCTTTTAGTGGCTGAATATTTGTTTGGATCGCAGAAAATTAACAATACGGGCTGCTTAGGGCCACTTATGCTCTACAGTATTAATCTAATTATTCCTAGTTCTCGTCAATTATTTTTTCTTTCGCAAAAGAAATCAATATTCCAGCTCGTTTCCAAATTGATAGCTTTTAAGCTATGACGCAAAGTCCATGAAATCAATTTCGCTGTTAGGCAAATTTTTTTTTTATTTGTCAAGTCGGAACAAGCCGCAATTCCTTCACATTTAGAAGATACCTACCAGCTTGTTTATTTACATGTTTCTCCGAAAATAGTTGCCTTTTCTTTCGGATCTTTCACACTACCAGGCATACAATCCCCAGTCACATTCTCTATACCTGTTTAATTTTTTCAAGTTTTTCGAGTTTATGCGAGTTTCCCATCTTCGCCAGCATCAGTGGTCCCGCCCCAGCTGTCGAAGCCTCCCGCCGTTGTCATGTTTACAAAAGCTGCTTCGGCTGCGCGTCCCAATTGCTGACTAATCAGTTCGACAAATATCCCTTGAATTCGCCCGCGTATCGTATTTCCATTTCGCTAAAGCCTTGAAATCCCCTAACTTCCCAGGTTTATTATCAAGCCAGGATGGTTGTTTGTCTTTTCTGTACTTTCGTCCTTTTTTGTTGGAGAAGTTGTTAGCTCGCGGTGATTCGTTGACTGGATCCTGTTCGTTTTTTTATGGAAATGGAGTACCTCTGCAGAAATCAAATTAACTTTTCGATCAATCGTAACAGTTCTTAGTAAGTGTAGATTTCTGTTCCTGAATTGTGTGAACTTCTTTCTATCATCATGGCCAAATGTTAACTCATTCAAAACGGAGTTTAAGGAGCACTAGTTTATGTAATCTCCGGCACAACTTATCCTCAACCTGATGAAATAAATCTTCACTCCCATTTCGTCTGATCGATTCTGCTCGTTTCCTGCTCCTAGCTACTCAAACCGATTCACTTGAAACGCTCGCTCTCCTCTGTTGTACTCCGTGTGAACTTCAAAATGTTTTGCCCGCGCTGTGACGCGGCGTCGTCGCTGAGTCGAAATGTAAAGATCTTTCATCAATTCCCTGAGTGGGTTTTTATAGGTGCTCTCCCTCACGTCCCTCCGGGAAAAATCTAAAAAATCCTTCTTGACACGATGCAATTAGGTGACATCTGTGGAAATCTGAAAGAAAACTGGAAAGGGAAATAGATGCGGAAAATGAACGAAGATTGTGCGCTGCATTGCAAGCGCTTCTCCGGCAACAGCGCGCGTGTCCGTCGCGTAGGAAACGTGAGAGGTAACGAAAAATTGTCAATATTCTCACCTTTCTTTTTTATTGTTGTCTATATTTATGCATCGTAAAACGAAATAATATACAGTGTTATGCAACTTTTAACATATGTTTATTGTGTAATTATTACCTACGTATATTTTTTACAATCATCTATTGTATCATACAGAAGTGAACTTTAGATTTTATCAATGACTTTACCGATATTTTTATTTAGTTCATATTCACCTAGATCTTTGTATTTTGCCTGTTCTTTTTGTAAATTTGTATTTCCCCGCATTATAGGATAAAGAACTGTAGTGAACGGGTAATAAATGTGTCACGATTCGTCAAGAAAATTAAGACATGTGTAAACTTGTCATTTGCTAACAATCCGTAACCCTTGTGTATGCTGCTTATATATATATAGACTTGGCATGTTGACAGTCGTTGACTGAATATGTCATGTTGACAGTCGTTCATACAGGCATCTTTTACTATATAAGTCGCTCCGCGTGTCCCTAACGTTTGAGTTTATTTCAAATTGTTTAACTTTTTTTTTTAGTTTTCGTGACATGTGAGAATATTGCTCATGGAACCCCTAAATTTAAATAATTCCAGAATATCTGTAGTTTTATCTCAAACTTCATTCTCACATATCTGAACCAGCTTTGTTCTAAGCTTGTCGCTACTTACTTAGTTGGTATTTGTTCAAAACAAATCTCCCTTTAAATCTTGTTGAGAACAACATCATTTCAGCTTCGCTGACGCTCGACTGTACAGCCGCCGAGCTGTCACTGACTGGGTTTCTGACATAATCTGTTCGCTCGCTGAATTGCTCCAACTTTGTAACTTGAGTTGCAGGAGTTGCTCGCTCATGTAGCGATCAGCGCTTGCAGGGTGCTCGCTACAAGCTTTAATAATAAAGTTAGGGAACCCAGTTGCGCCCGATTCTTCCCTGAAATTTTCCCCCAAACTTGTGCTCGATGTGCATTTCCATACGCGGCGGAGAAAGGAATCCGTGCGTCCGCTTGCCGGCTTTTTGTTGCTCACTGTGGCTTCTCGGTTGCACTTTCCTGCGATGTAACTCCCGTAACTCGGCTCTCCTGACACGGCAAAGCTGCCATCACCACACAACGTTTCTTGGCAAATTTCACCTGCAGTAGAAATTTTTTTTCGATTTCTCTAGAGATGAAAATCGTCTAAGAAGGGAAAACCCTTCGATAAATTAAGCATCGTAGGACTGTTCTCTTGAATTTACGATTTCACTTTGTTATCGCGTCATCTGTAAATGAACCGAGCCTACTTCATTTGCAAGGTTCAACTCCGTTTTCACCAGTTATATTTTTCGTTCTTTGACGTCTGCATGTGCCACAAAGTTGTTAGTGACTCGTCTGGGATTATTAGAGCGATTAGCAGCAGTTTTTTTCGTCCATTTCATTGAAGACTTACTCTAAGTCTCGGCGGTAATCGTCGTGCCTAGTTTTCTTCGTAAAGTTGAGGCTTAGACATCTTTGGTAGGCTAGCTGTTCCAGGGCGCCCCTAAGTGACATTTCCGTCGAGTTAAAATACTTCCATGCGGCACTAATGGCATCGCAAATCGTCTGTTAAATTGTTTACAGCGGTTAAATTTAATGAAAGCTCCCTAATGGACTAAGGACTCACGCAAAGTTCGTATCATATAGAAATTACCACAATGGCCTCACTCTGGACATTGAAAGGTGTTCCTGCGAGGCAGCGGATGCGGCACGCTTGGAGGCTGGTCATGGTAATTTGGCCAAGTGACGTAAAGTGATAATAAAAATTCAGCTACGCAGAAGTGTAGGTTCGATGCCAACGCAAATAGTTTTCGCTTATTTGAAATTCTATACTTTAACATCCTACTTTTATTCGCCAAAACTTGTCTGGAAATTTTCTATTGGTTCCCTGACCTCCTGAGAGCATCGTTCATTTGAAAAATGTAAGAAAAATGTAGTACAAATAAACGGTAGTAAAAAACCAATCTGATAAAAAATTCAAACCGAATCAGAACTAAATGGGCTTTTTAAAAACGACTTCGGTTCCAAAAAACTAAGTTATCTTGTCAAAAATACTCGAAGTGCAATCTAACATTTTGATATCGCTTTCGGTTTAGGGTCGTTGGACTATTTAGAGCAAATGCTCACAACTAGATGAGGTGGGTTTAAAAGCTGGTTTCCATTACGATAACTCCTGCTTTTGTGTGAACCGTCAAAATGATTTTGAAATTACGTTACGGCATACATACTTACGGCGATGCGCCCTGCGCTCATCTGTATTAAACTTATTGATCAGTAATCCATGCAGATAAACATTCGGTATATATGTCATAAAAAAGTAATAATTTAGACATGATTTCAAATTCAATTCAAAATGAAGAAATTCATTTTAATTGTCATTAAAGCGAACTTCTTTTTTATACATTTTAATTGTCAATCAATTTTCCATGATTCATATTCATACAAGCTCAAATTGGAAATAATACTTCGAAAGATTTTAAATTAGCATCACCCGCTAAAACTGAGCAATTGTCATCCACTCACAACAGTATAAGTAGTCATCTTTACTCATTTGAAGTATCTGAAGCGGCTTCAGTTCCCTTTTGGGTATTATTGGGTAGACGAGGGCATGAAAATTACTGGATGAAGTGACAGACAAGTTGTAGACGATGGACAGCTTATCGGCTCATCATGGGACCTTGCCTGCTAGATATATAATTTCTCAGGGTATTATTTCTCAGGGTATAATTTCTCAGGGTATAATTTCATCGAGTGAGGGTAAAGAAATCATCAGGATAGGCGACGAGTTGCAGACACCGAGGGCAGCTACCGGAACTTTTTGACAGGCCATTGTGCTTTCTACATCGTTCCTTCATTATGTGGAGGTGTAAAACTTATTAAGTGTAAACTAGGGGCGGACTAGTCGAGGGCAGCAAAAAAACTCGTGTCAGGAAACAGAGATTTGTGTTTACAATTCTATTGCTTGTAATCACCAACGCACTGGTAATGCATAGCTCAAAGTGAAAACTGAAGGTAATTCACTGATTTATTCTTGTGACGTTCATTTTAAGTAGCAAAATAATCAGAAATATCGAGTGCGGTTTCAAATACGTGGTTAGCTCCTGCACCTGGAGAGTGCACCGCAACTTTATCGTCGCGGAAGCAGGAATTACAGTGAATGTAGCGTCGCGTTGCAGGCACCGACGAAGGTAGAGTGCGTGTCGCAATATCGACCAGCTCGTGGTCGACATCTTCATCGCATTACTGGCCCGACAGCTGACAACACAGCGACTGGTCACCCCGCCTGCCACGTCCAGTCATTACGCGGCGCCTCTTGCTCTAATGACACCTTCCGCTGACACATTTCTCCCATGATTGCCACACGGCGTTATATCAAAGTGCCCCTACTTGTCAAGAACAATTCGCTACTTGCGAACAGTCCGTTTTTAACTGGATGAGCGTAACAAGTACTGTGAATACTGAGGACGAAACACAAAAATTCTAGGGAGTTGTTTTAAAGTTGTTGTAACGACCTATGGTACGTCACAATTTTGCTGTGCGAGTCAAATAATTGCTAATTTTAATTTATGGTCTAATTTATGACGCAATTTTGCAACATCTAAATTAATCTCAGATCGAAATTAGTTTTTTAATGAAAATTGAACCGCTTAAATTGAAAAAAAAATTAAATCCTCTTGCAATCGTGACATAAATATACTTTATAAATATCGGGAAATGCATACTACATTTTAGGATTTTGTTATAGATTTTTATGCTGGAAAATTTAGTTCCCTCCACTATAAAGAATTAAAGGGTTACATTACTGATTGACGAGGGTAGCGCGTCTGCAATATTTCTGGGTAAAAGCATATCATTAACACGTCATTTAAAATTAACCACAGACTGAATGAATTAACCACAATTAACCTCAGTTGAATTGATGATTGTATAATAACTAATCGAGATTACCTTGGCTTTCCTGATATCGTCCGTATTATGTTGAGCCAGAGAAAATATGTTAACTACCTGGAAATTTTTCTAATTTAAAAAATTGCAATGATTACCAACGTTTAACTAAAAAGCTCAACAGTACGAGTATGTTAGTTCCAGCACACCTCTCTTTGCTTTCTTTAATATAACTTTAAAAATTAATAAATAACAATTTTAATTTGTTAGTTCCTTTTAATTAATTACTTGTGAAAGACAATAGAGCTTTCAGAGTTTGTTCTTTTTTCTTCAATTCTTATGAATCATTTTACGAGTTCATTTGTAACTTAGTTTGCTTTTCGTGGCCTACTTTCAGAATGAATAAGAATTAGGTTGCCACTGTTTTACTTAGCAATTTTTAGAAAATCATGAAGGTCTCTACGCAATAGCTTAGCACGCTCTCAAGCCTGTGTCTATTTTGAATTTAACATGAATGCCTCGTATTTAGAAAATTGTTGACATTTTTTGGCACCTGAATCTAACGGGATGAAACGTTTTATTGTTTTGTCATTCATTGTTATCAAGTTGCTATATATGGACCAGCTCGTGAACTTTCAATATGGTAGGAAAAAAATAACCCATTTAGCTGTTGAACACTGAAAATAACATTGCATGATGTGGTTCATTTTTCATCATTTCAAGAAGGAGCAGTGAATGGATAATGGTGTGCAATTAATTGAAAACATGCTCTTCTTGTCATTGTAAATTATGACGCGATTTGAAATATCTGTTCTTATAAAATGTTTTTTGTTGAAAGTTTTTATTTGACGGTTCCGGCCCTCCTCGAAACCTAGACAGATGGTAAGAGGAAAGCTGTGATTCCAAGTATGTTTGAAGGCTCACAGGCTCGTCGTATCTAAAGTGTCGGAGATTTAAGGCCAGTTTTACGACGCTTACAATAGCTCAAACCCGACTCGATGTTCGCATTCAATTACGGCGTAGCGCAGTGCAGTGCGTGAGGTCTGACACGCTTGGTGCTAACGCTGTGACACATCGTCGATATTTCCACACGTATGTATCGGCTGGAGCACAAGCCGGCCATGTGTGAGTTCGTATACTTCCACTTAATAATAAGCCTCACCGACACCTCCTAGAATGATGGCGGTACAAAAATAACACGTGATTTCACGCTACTCGTGATCTATCATTTAAGACCTTTGCGAGATTTCAACTCCAATAGGAACAGACCCATCAATTAATCGAGCATGTGTGGAATTATTTATTCTACTGTGCATATTGTCTTTGAATAGAACACGAAATAAAAAACCTTGGGCAAAAATATTGTTGCGATGTGGACCTAATTTTTCAGTTAAAGTGCACTACAAAGCGCAAATTATCCATAATGAAAAAACTTCCCTGTCATGCATGCGACTGATGTCCTACGTACGTTTTTGTCCGGTTTATTATAGTTCCGTTGTGTATTATTGTCAAACTTTAAGGTAACGTGCTTCGACTCATTGTTCAAGTCATTTAAGTCCCATTTTGGTACAGTTTTGACATCTCTCCTGACGTTCAATGTATGTGCTGCATCGATACATTTACTTGTCTTACTTCCCTAAAATCGCAGTGTTCGCGCTGAAGAACTCGGCTGAACAATGAACCTGCCTAAAATGAACGTTTTTCATCGATGGCCGTTCTTAATATCCACAGTTTTACTTTCATAGTCTGAGTATATGAAAGCTGCATTGACTGCCATGTACTTGAAATGATCATTTAATTTCTCTGAGTGGGGATGCTATGTAACATTACTTTTTCGATCAGCTTCTTGAATGTAGTTCATAGCCGTACTAACGGACATTCTGTGATGTATTCTCATAACTGAATATTCGTCCTGCTTACGTTATTTCAATCGATATCTTTCTCTGCAATTTCCCCGACCGTTCACGTTGTCTGTCACAGTACAATGAACCTTACATCCTAGCCAACTCTCGATGGCATTTGAGGGAATCCGTCAAGTTTAATCCATTTAGCACTCGCCTCGCACAGTCCCCCCTCTTCTCTCATAGCTCACTTGCGCCACAACCTGCCTGCATGCATGGGGTCGGTCACCGAAACCTGCGCTTCAAAAGGATTAGGCTGGGGGTTCGCCTTTCAGTTCGGCTTGTGCGCCTCTCTAATAGCAAGATTACTCTGCGAGCGTGGGAGCCCTCGACCCGAGTATAGTACCTTAATATCGCGATTATGTTGTGCTCTGCTATGATGAAACAGGCTAATGGAAAAGCCATAACGAATTTAAGGGCAAGCCAACGCTTGCTAGAGAACGCTATTTCATGTACCGTTACTTCCTGTGCTATCTCAGGGAACGGATGAATGATACCGATGTATTTTTTCGCTCAGGCTATAACAAATTGTTATTAATCCAATTCAATTGCATTCTAATCCCAAATGACAGTATTATTATTAATTTGAGTCTTTTATTGCACTTACAATCTTTTGCTTTAAATTATTTTTTTGAATTGCTATTTATACGAAAAAAATATAATTCCTTTCTGCGATAGACGACTAATGCCTCAATCGCTTAGTTTTCATTCATTTTCTTTGACTGGATTGCAAAATTGATGGTGTGGACACGCGATTTGCCGATCAATTGATTAGGTAGAAATGCATCTTGCACCTCCAGCGCTCCATGACTAAGATTGTCAGAAAATGTTGACGTGTCTTCCCAAATCTGTAATAATTCATCTATGACAACGAACTGAGCTAGTGACTTTCTTGCGCCTATGCGTTCCCCTGAATCGTCCTTGTGAAATTTGATGCATCCATTTTTATATTAAATCAAACGCTATGAGTTCCTTGTTGCCGAACCGACCAGAATTTTAAATTACTTTTTTCATGCCTTTGACAAATTCGAAAACTGGTTCAAAAAGATCGCATATACATTATTAATAAATATTTAGTTCAATGACACATTCTTCCTTCATTTAGTCGTGAAGGTGAAGAAGTAAAATATGATGAGAATAGTCGAATTTACTAGAACTAGCATCGTTATTGCGATTTTCTAGAAGCACACGCCTCGTCTCATGTTCACCGGCCGTCCGTTCCTTGAATATATTAACTTTTTCTCATCATAATGGCGAATAATGGCTCTATTATACGGCTCTGAGAGTGAGAGCGACCCTGCATGGTAGCCCAGATATAATCAATAAATATTATTCGCTGCATGCGGAACGACACCGCTGATGCCGCGAAGGGGTGACTGCTAATTGACTGCGTCTCCCAATGTGACATCGAGTTGCTGCATCAGACGAATATTTCATATAATATCTATATCTATAAATAATATCTCAAATGTACGCACTCTCGGCACCGCGTAGTATGGTTTTCGGGGTTTGAATACGACTCGAAACTACCTTAATAATGGTCCTAGTTATTTAATGTTGAATCTGTAATTGACTCGTATTTGTATTGTACGGCTTAAAATTCATTCTATTACAGATTTCTAAATAGATTTCCATGGCTTTATTTATGATAGCGCCGCTGCTGCATGAAGTGTTAATGAATTGTTCTAGTATTCATTAAATTTGTGGATTCAGATCGAAGAACAGCGTTTGTCAGTTTATTTTAACTACTTCATTTGTTACGGAATTTCCAAACGAAAAACTTTCAGCGTTTCGATTTCCTGAATAACTAAATAAGAGTGTTTGCATTTTATAGCCAAATATTGATAGAAAATAATATTATTCTTATTATATTAGTTTTCATAATTTCAGTATGATTTGTGTCTGAAACCAGATATCGAAGGATGTTTAATGGTCTTCCCTTAAAACGAGCAATGAGTAATAGGTTTTCTAAACGACATTTTCTTCATCCATAAAAAACAGATGCATTTTACGTGGTATAACTTTTTTATATCTCGATTCCATTTCTAGATCTACTAATATTGTAGAATTGAGCAAAAATGTATTTTGTTTGAATACCCAGTTAATATTTCCATCTCATATTTCTACATTTTCCCCTTAGAAAAACTAAATGCCATTTAGTTATGACTTTTTTGAGCTATTTTTCCATCTTTGACCTCAATGATTTCTACATCGCAGTTCAACTGTTCAAGGTGAAAAATTCAACCCAGGGAAGCTATATTTCCGCTCTCTCCTTCCCATAATTTCTCTAAATTGAATTCGCGCTGGATGAACTCTCGCGCGCTGAGAATCCGTGCAATATTTGTTCTTGGCCCAGAATTGAACAATTGTCCTCGTCTCTCATTATTCTAATTTTTCAGTGGGATTTTCTGCGAGAAAATCCCTGTCTTTAATGAGAGCATCTGTCTTCTTCTGGCTTATTGAAGCCGTCAAGGGCGAGAGCTCGGCCTCTCGCACTGAAATCGTGATGATAGTTTATAAATTTGTCGCACTTTGACGTGGATGGGCGCCGGAATAACAAATATATTTTTGTGGATTCTACTTTCTTCCAAATATTTATAAAATAATCTTTGGAACGACCTGGTTTTAATTTCAAATGATTTCTAAATAGTCGTCTTGTCGCCGAATTTAGATGCATTGGGGAACTTAAATAATAAAAGCATGAAATTTAATGAAGTGTTCTTTCATGATATTTCCATAGTCCTTTTGACTCAAAATTCACACAAATATTTTCTTCGTGCTCACTCCTCTCTTGTAATGTTCTATTTTATAATTTCTCTGTAGTTAATAGCGGCTGTTTACTCTAATTGGGATTATTATTTTCAACTATAAGCTCTATTATTCAATTTAACAGAGAAACAGTAAATTAATTGCTGTGATTAGGCATATTTGACTTTAACGCTGTTCCAATACTCAATAATATGCTTATGTACACAGTCTAGCAGGTCTCGAGTCATAGTAGGT
This sequence comes from Hyalella azteca, assembly GCF_000764305.2. Taxonomy (NCBI): domain Eukaryota; kingdom Metazoa; phylum Arthropoda; class Malacostraca; order Amphipoda; family Hyalellidae; genus Hyalella; species Hyalella azteca. The sequence continues at coordinate 281,236 of NW_025935295.1, read as the reverse complement.
TTCATAAATGCATGCCCTGAGCCTATTTTTTCTTATGAAGATAAACACCCGGGCATTATCTGGAGATAAACTTGAGTTATTATTAAACATAAAAGCCCACTAACACTTAAGTCAATGTTTTAAACTTTCTTATTGAAACTCTTACCCCTTTGCAGAAAATTATTAAAATATCTTATTCTATTGAAGCTTGGTTTTCTATTTGCAAAATTACCCGAAGATCATGTCGCATTTTATTTGCTTCTGCACCACGTTTCCTTTGACATCTGCATTTTAAAGCTGGCCACATCATAATGTTCGTTTTGAAATGCTCACTTTCCCTGCTAAGAAACGTTCTAATGTTCATTCCAATAACCACTCATCTCGCCTCATTCAGGTGCACGGTGGCATCGGCGTGCGAACACGCGGGCTTCTCGTCCCCGCGGTGGCTGAACTTCAGGTCTGGCCAACAGTGCATTGACTTCGAAGCCATCGATCCTGAGGGCCTTCCTATCAACACTGAAGCCTCTGTGAGTATTGCTTACTGCGCTGTTATTTGAGTAAGAAAGCATGAGTAGCTTCCTGACACTGTGAGTATTGCTTGCTTGCGCTGCAATTTGAGTAAGAAACCATGAGTAGCTTCCTGACACTGTGAGTATTGCTTGCTTGCGCTGTTATTTGAGTAAGAAACCATGAGTATTTTCCTGACACTGTGAGTATTGCTTGCTTGCGCTGTTATTTGAGTAAGAAACCATGAGTAGCTTCCTGACACTGTGAGTATTGCTTGCTGCGCCGCCATTTGAGTAAGAAACCATGAGTAGCTTCCTAACACTGTGAGTATTGCTTGCTTGCGCTGCTATTTGAGTAAGAAATCATGAGTAGCTTCCTGACACTGTGAGTATTGCTTGCTGCGCCGACATTTGAGTAAGAAATCATTAGTAGATTCCTGACACTGTGAGTATTGTTTGCTTACGCTGCCATTTGAGTGAGAAATCATTAGTAGATTCCTGACACTGTGAGTATTGCTTGCTTGCGCTCCTATTTGAGTAAGAAACCATTAGTAGATTCCTGACACTATTAGTATTGCTTGCTTGCGTTGTCATTGAGAATGATATCACTAGCATCTTTGTGGTACTGCGAGTATTGCTCGTTTGTGCTGCCATTGAAATAAGAAACTATGAACGGATGCCAGTTTTTAACAGCTCATTGAATCAGATGCACCTCTAATAATTAATCTTTCTTTTATACGATACAAAAATCTATTTTTTAGAGTTAGGTTTTCCCGCCTTGTGGCCCTCGTCATTTACAACGCCTCGCAATTTAGCAATCGCACAAATCATCAAATTCAAAAATTTTAATGATCGAACTTATTATTGGAAGACATTTTTCAGTTTAAAGTTTTTTTTAATAGGATTGATTCCAGATTACACGTTCAAATCTATCGCCAAAAATACAGTGAGCTTTTCAATACGTTTCAGTGGTTAGATTAATTATTAAAACCTTCGATCTCCAATTTACATGCGGCTTTACCATATTTACTAACTTACGATTCCAAATATTGCATAGATTCCGCCAAGACTAAAACTTCAAGGTAGATGCTAAGGGCCAGCCAGACCCATTCACTTTTTTCGGGCCCGCAATTTAGGAGTGACCGAGCCCGGCAGATCGGCAGCTTCGGCTCTAATGTTTGTCCGGGTCAGCCCATCCACATTTTTGCTCTCATGTCGTTGCTGCTGACTCGGCATTAGCTAATTAGTCCAGCGAGAAAAAGACAACAAGCTGATTCAGGCTCTCAACAGCCTGGTTTTCTCTTCTTTTTGTTTTCAATGCCTAACTCCCGTGGAAATTGCGTCAAACAAAATTTTTGACCTCTTATTTTTGTCTTCAATGCCCAGCTCCAGTTACAATCGTAGTTTTCAATCTCTTCTTTTCGTCTTCAATACCTAGCTCCTGTTGTAATCGCAGCATATAAATATTTCAATCTCTTGATTTCCTCGTCAATACCTAGCTCCTGTTGCAATCACATCATATCAATATTTCGATCACTTCTTTTCGTCGTCAATACCTAGCTCCTGTTGCAATCACATCATATCAATATTTCGATCACTTCTTTTCGTCGTCAATACCTAGCTCCTGTTGCAATCACATCAAATCAATATTTCGATCACTTCTTTTCGTCGTCTATGCCTAGCTCCTGTTGCAATTACTTCAAAGAAAGATTACAATCTTTCACGAATGTTCTATTAGTTCTACAAGACTTCATTTTCATTATTTTAATGCCTGTTTCGGGATGGGGAATAATCTAAGGTGAAATCACCTCGTCGAGCTACTGTAGAATGTCATCATGCATGAGGGTATTTTACTGTTCCAATAATGACTGGGCGTTAACTTAATCGATTGATTTCATAAAATTTTTCAATATCTGATTATATACGGTATGTGTTGTCATATTTGCGAGTCTAATCTAACATGCGGATACACTTCGAGACACATTTCGGCGCATTACTTTTAAATTTGAATCACTAATTATACAATATTCATTTACTGTTGAGTTTTTATTTTGCCATTAATTAAATGATTTCCTCTATAGCGAAATGGCTAATGATATAATGTGGCTTAGCGAGCGTCTCGTTCTCGTGAGGATCGCCCATAAATAACGCCACGCTCAGAACCCACACATCATCCAGTGATCTATTTTGCTGATCGTCGCTTCATTAGCGTGTTTATTGGTAACTAAGTCTCTTAGCATCAGTAGCCAAAGTTGTGTTAATTAATTACCTCCCCGTCGTGTATAATGAGCTGTATTTATCAGCAAGATTATTGAACTGAACAGTGGAGGGATTGTGCTTCTTCATCATCTGACAGAAATGCATTGTTCTTGTTATCTAATTTATCGAGTCTTGTGTGATAAATATCCTCGGGTTTTATTTAATTCCAGGGAGTGCATGATGCAAGTTCCCAAATTTTGTAGAATCATTAATATATTGAGCTGGCTGAGTCCAAACTCAGACCAAGTATTTAATATTCCTGGTTTTTCCAAGTATAGTATTTATCGCAACTGCCATGGGGGAGGTATAACTGCTTACGTGGATGAAAAGTTCAGCGCGAGGGTTAATAATGATTTCTCTTGGGTGAAAAAAGAGTATGAACTCTTGAGTTTATGTGTTCGCTTACCTGCGTTTGAGCTATCTATCTTTTGCGTCTATAGACCACCCTCCAACAGCATTCGAACATTCAATGAACTGTTCTCAGTCGAGGTTCTTTCGAAAATAAAAGGAACTAGTAAAACAATTCTTTGTGGGGACTTCAATATAAATCTGTACAACCCTCTTAATTTATGCTCGACCAATTTTTTTATACATGAAATTCTATGTAGCAATTTTTATCCAGTTATAACCAAACCAACCAGAATCTCTCCTCAAAACCCTATCACCCCGTTCTCGTTACTTGACCATATCTGGTGTAACTTTTCTTTTGGATCCAATCCCCATTCAGCCGTTGTTGACTGCGACTTGTCTGATCACTTGATGACGTTCTTTCACTTTGAAACAAGATTTCCGTTCGTTTCACTTCTGAGGAAAATTCGCGTGATTAATGATGAAAATATTCATAAGTTCAAGGAAAACATGAGACTTTTTCCATCGGCATTTCTTTCAAATATTAACGAACCTAACGCAGCAATGCACTCCTTTATATCTGAACTTTCTAAAATTTATAATGAATCATTTCCCATAAAGTTTGTATCAGTAAAGAAACATAAGCCTCCTTGGGTGACAGCTGAAATTAAGTCTGCTATCAGGAAGAAACATAAGCTTCTGAAGCTCTCCCGCTCTGGTGTAATTCTTCGTCGATCATATGCCACTTATCGAAATGTCCTAAATGCGTTAATCAAGACTGTCAAAAAGCAATTCTACGCAGCCAAAATCGAGCAGGCGTCGAATGACTCAAAGGTTCTTTGGAAAATTGTCAACAACTTGCTTGTAAAAAATGTTGGTAAAAAAAGAATTTAATTGTTAAAAAATAATGAGATAATTTCCGGTACCGATGCAGCAACTGAATTTAACAATTATTTCATCTCTGCTGCTAACGATATCACAAAAAACTTAGGTCCTGTGAACGATTATTTGATGAATGAAATTCCCTCCTGTGAGGCATCCTGCTTCCGGTTTCCTACTTCTGAATTTGAGATAAAGCAAATTTTACGACTGTGCAAGGGCAAAAAACTTCAGGTCGATGAATTTCAGCCAAGAATATTGTATCTTGTAGCTGACACTGTAGCGCCAGTCTTAGCGCATATTTTTAACCTCTGTATGTCCACAGGAGTGTATCCTAATTTACTGAAACGAGCTCGAGTTATACCTATTTTTAAATCGGGTGACCCTTCCAAAGTCTCGAATTACCGTCCTATATCAACCCTGTCATATCTTAATAAGATTTTTGAAAAAATTCTCCACTCTAGACTAACTACTTTTTTCGATAAATTTTCAATTATATCTGATAACCAGTTTGGTTTCCGTAAGGGTTGCAACACAACCATGGCTATATTTTATCTAGTTCAAGACCTTCTTAGGACGTACCATTCAAAATATTACTGTGTCGCTCTTTTTCTGGACCTACAGAAGGCTTTTGATTGTGTGAATCACAGAATTCTTCTAGGGAAGCTACACCGTTATGGCATTAGAGGGACCTTCCTCTCACTTGTTTAGTCTTACCTCTCGAATAGAGAACAGTTCGTCGCGTTAAACGAGTTCACTTCACCCATAAAACCAATCAATATAGGTGTGCCACAAGGCTCTGTACTGGGACCTCTTTTCTTTACTATTTTTATTAATGACATTGCTTCATCTCTTAATGTGAACTGCAAACTTTTTGCCGACGACGCAGTGTTTTATGTCTCGAGAAGTTCCTTCGACGAAGTGTGCGATATCATATCGGAACTGACTGTGCATTTGTCGAGATGGCTTTTAGATAACAAGCTAGTAGCTCACACTGACAAAACTAAGTTGATGCTTTTTACTCCTAGACCCGTTTCCGTCCTTCGTGATATAACCTTTAATGACACAATTTTACAATGGGTCGACGAATTTAGATATCTTGGTTTAATCCTCGACAACAAGATTTCCTTCAATAAGCACATTAACTACGTCTGTCAGGGGCTGAGTAAAGCCCACGGAGTTTTGCGTGCATTGTCGAGCGTCCTACCTTTTACTTCGTTAAAAACTCTTTTCTACGCATTGTCCGTTTCTAAACTAGCAAACACTTTGGTAATCTGGGGGGGGTGTACCTTTTAATACAAAGAAGAGGGTCATTACGCTAGTTAATAAAACATTGCGTTCCATGCTTAGGGTTAAGTATGATGTCAATAATATTCCTTTGACTCTCACTAGCGTATTATATAAGCAGTCTAAAATCTTGAAACTCGACGATATGTATAAATTTGAGCTTTTAAAATTCATGCATAGGGCACTTTTCCATGATGATCGTCTTTTTGAGTCCGCCTTCGCCTCTCTCGTCCCTCAACATTCCCATAATACCAGGGGCGTACGATTTAACTTGCCAGCGGTTCGTCTGGAAGTAGAAAAAAGCGGTACTGTTTTTAACTGCGTCAAATATTTTAATGAATTCCATGAAGATTTTAAAAACGATTGTTCCAAATTACTTTTAAAAACGAAATTCCGTAAATTTATTCTTGACCAGTATTAATTTGACTTCGTTTGTCATGCAGGTTCTGAATATTTTTGACTATATATTTCAAGTTTTTACCCGTTTTTAATCACTGTTATATTGCTTTGTTACGCTTAATTTTAGTGACATCCTGTTATCAGTTTTCTTGAGGTTTTTTCCTTGTATGTGTTTAATTTAGAAACTTTCTGTTGCTCTTAACTTCTTTGACTTATCATTGGAATAGAGTTTTAAATCACCTCTGTTGCCTGCGAAGCTTATCTGCTTATGGGCATTCACTTGGATGTCTCTATTATTTTGTAAATGTTTTTTTCTTTTTCTCTTTTGAATTGTAACTAGAGCTCCTTTGTGAATAAAAATCAATCAATCAATCAATGTATTTTTCAACATTTAAGGTTAAACGATAATATTACGTCACTTGACAACAGAATCGATCTCTTTACCGATAACATGGTTTTAAATGAACAGTCAAGTTCCTCGAAAACTTATTTATAGGTTGGGGGCGAAAAAAAACATACAAGCACCAGACATTCGCTGATTTAACGAACCGAGAGTTTTTTTCATACGAGCAAAGAACATTTATGGTCTTTATAACGGCATATCCACTCAGTCATATATATATATATGAGGGCACCAATAATTCACTGCTGCAACAGACCTACATTCTCATATTCATGGGAACATCAAACATTCACTGATATAAAGAACAGGGCATCTTACTGCAGCTACTTGATAGAAACAAACGATCACTTCTCACAGAATTTTAATTCAATAAGCTAGACAAGAAAAAGAACTACATGATTAATCCTAATCCGACAGCGATAGTGTGGTTGGCAAGCATTAATCACAACCTAGAAGCAACTATGTAAATTTAGCTTGAGGATTTACTCGGGCTCACCTGAACTAAAGCTTATCACGGCATTCTTTTCACTTACGTCATCAGCGGTAAGCTCTGCATTTTCGAAGAAAATTTGTTAATGGAAACATGCTGACACGTGTCAGAAGCTCTTGGATGCGAGTGTATATCTGTAAGCTGCTAGCTGGGAAGTCACAATCAAATGTAGAGCGCATGCACAACTCTTATAAGAAGTAACACTATAGAAATTATTTAGACAACTCTTAGAAAAAAATGTACTACGCTGATTGCATACACGGGAAAGCACAATCCTAGCGCATATATACCACTCTTGCAGCGAGCAACGTTCCGAAAAGTAGTGAGCTGACAGAGCTATCAAAACTTGAAGACGAGCGTGAGACGCTTGGTATGACCGAGCATGCAGACACAGCTATTAGAGTGGTACATTATTGTAAGATACTCTGTGAGATAATTAGTCCAAATCAAATCGTATGGACACTAGTTACCGTAACCACGTTTGTGTCAACCGCATTCTAACATGTAAGTGAACTAAACTCCGAGCGTGGTGTTACGATCTGAGTCAAGGTCTATACCGCGTAATCGAAAGCTTCTGGATTGCGTAGCTAGCGAATGCAAAACGGAAAAGAGCCCTTCAAGCTAGAGAACGATAACATCGACTGTCTGTGTTATCAAGTCCGACTCATCGTAACCTTTTTCCGCTGTTTACACACAAGTTGTGGAGATAAAAGAGTTCTTTGATATTTGGCTGTTGCGTCATCGTGAGTTTTCATTAACGAACGCACTCTTTTTAACGTTTTTCTCACATATTTCCTGTATTTTTATTGCTACTAATTTTCACCACCATCCACCATGCCAACCTGTACAATTCATCGTTGTGTATCGTGAACCCGTTAATACTTACACAACGTAACACAACATTTGCTAGGAATAACATCATTCCACTATGTTTCAATGTGATTTTTAATGTTCTATAGCGGTGCACTTTATGCTCATTCAATTTTACTCGCTCACAATTTTCACTTTCATCTTGTTATCAGCTGATCCAGCTGACGATTCGCACGCTCCCCGCGCTGCCAGCTGGGGCCAAGTACCAGTGCATGTGGGGCTCCGCCCCTCCCGCCGACGCCACGGTCACCAACACGGGGCTAACCTGCCCTGCGCCGGCTCTGCGGTACCGACCAAATATTCTGCCTCACACAGACCACACGCTCGTGCCTCTCGCCGTCCGCTCCAGTGAAACCAATCAGGATTTCGTGTCGAGGAACTTTGCGTTCTACGACTGCAGTCGCCACGTGACGTGTGGTTCGTGCGTGCGCAGCGCGTGGGCCTGCAACTGGTGCGTCTACGAGAACACGTGCACGCATAACAGCTCATCGTGTCTCAAGACTGTCGTCTCCGGTGAACAGGTTAGAGGTTTATCTCATGAAGTCTGCAAGCAGGGATCGAAAGCTGCTCAATTTTTATTTTTACGTTTACGGTAAACCATCTGTGATGCTGCAGCTGGTAATAGGGTTCTTCTTACACGTTTCAAATGTTCTATTTCAACATTGCAATGCAAGTAACAAGTTATCTTTATACATGCTCAAAAACTTCTATTTCAACGGTAAAATTAAGGTCCGCAGATCATAGATTTCTAACTTCATGAGAAAATTTAATTCTCATCTAAGTTACGTTTACTCATTCGGTGTTTCTTGGTGAACTTGAGGTGCGATGCTTAAAAATGTATTTATTATTTTACAGAACCCAGCAAAGTTGTCGTCTCACGGATTGAACTCCTGTCCGCACTTCATGAGGAGGACCGAGGACCTGCTGGCGTCTGATGGCACGCCGACGGAGTTATACCTCGCCGTGCGAAACCTGCCCACGCCCAGAGCCGGCCAACTGGGCTTCCAATGTGTGGTCAATATCGAGGGCGCGACTATGCTTGTGCCGGCCAAGGAATCTCCGGACACGGAAGGCTTGATCATCTGCGAGACGGCCTCGTACCACTACCAAGCTCCGACGGCTGAGTACAAGGCTACGTTGAAACTTGTTTGGAATCGGGACCACGAGATCGGTCGTCGCTCGCTGACGCTGTACAAATGCTCGGTGCTTGGCGCGCACCGCGGCCATGCGGACTGTTCGCTGTGCGTGACGCGGCCCTCGCGCTACCGCTGCTCTTGGTGCGGCGGCGCCTGCAACTACGCGCCGTCTTGTCCCGCCGCCGCCAGGCCGCTTCTCAGCCCGCACCACCAGGACGTGTCTGCATCTCCCACCGGAGCCTGCCCGTCACCAAGGATTGACATGGTGAGTTGAGGTCCGATGATTCTGAAGCTAAAGTTTTTTTTAATAAGCTTCTTATTAATTTTTGTAAGTTGACTGAAGTTCATACATTTTCCTGAATAAATTTCTCTATTTCGAAAGCATTAATATTAATAACAATCAAATAAACCTTCAAAAAACTTCTTAAAACTTAAATTGCCTCAGGCTTTCTTAAAACGGATTGGTTTGAAACACTCGTTTACTACAAGTTGATGGAGGCCAGCAGCACATGTGGTATTTACTTGTTGCAACCAACAGCCCCAAGATGCTTAGGAATCAATTGGGACCTGAAAACTATCAAACGAATTTTAAAAATACTGTTCATGACATATAATTGGTTTACTTATAACTATGAGGAACAACTGTATTTAAAGCTATAACTATAACTCAATTAACCTATAAGGACTCGTCCGTCGCAATTTATAGTAATGGCACAGTTGAAGATCGCAACAATTTAGACATGCCGCTGAACTCGGCCGAGCTTTTGGTCGTTGAGTGCATTTGCTTCCAAGTCTCCTATTAGTTGACTGTCTTAAGCCTTTCCGGAAGCCTATTGACTCACTTGTGCCCAGCAACAAATAGTTTGCAAGCCTCATTAGAACTTGAGCGAATACTCTTGAAATTCCTGCTCCGGCTCTCATGCAGTCGCCCAACGTTGGTTTCATTTCATTAGCAGTCGCTCGCTGTGCCGTCTGAAAGCGCATTGCTCGGTAATTCTAATTAACTGCAAACTATAAAGTTTGGAGAACAGTTCAACATTTTCGCTTGCTTTTAGCTATAATGGCATCAATTTATAATTTCTAAAAACTATCTTGTTATTAAAAAATGGCTCAACAACTCATCTATGTTAATGCATAAAACTCAGGTTTAGGCATTCTGGTTAATGCCTAGACTTAGAGCTTATCTGGAACTGATGTTAAGTTTTTTACCTTGTATCTAAAAAACTGGATATCATTTTAACAATAGCGTGTATTCATCGCAAAATATCGCACACTTCCATTTAGCTGCACTCGTGCAATGCAATACTTCGGCTCCCGCTGCCTGTTCGAATATTATTGTTTCTCTGTGCCAAAACAATCAAATTATTCGCCTCTCGGGCAAGCTTAGCAAAATGATTTGCGTTCCCTAAATACACACAATGATCTAATCCAAATTTACTGAATTATTTGCATTGATAGTAGGACTACATGTCTACGTATTTGTGATGATATGTTCAGGAAATAAGAATGGTATTTTCATTGAACCGGCGTTAGACGGTACCGCTTTTTATTTTATTTGTATTGTAATGATAGTGAAACTATGCTAGCATGTCTGTCGAATTTTGTATTGTGAAAAATTATTATTATTTTGTATGTTTGAAAGTGTTGGAAGCGGAAAATGACGATGACTTTCTTTTGCATTGAAGTTCTTGTCCTGAATTTTGGAACATTGCTACCAACGTCCGTTTTGTGTTTTAGCGCATTTTCTCATTTATGGAAAAAATGCACTATTGTGCTCGCCATGTCGACGAGAAAATGCGCTCTCTGTCACTCACTGCAGTGAGTACTGAGTTATATTTTTTATTATTTCACTTATCCGCCTAATTTCAAGCTTTAGTAAGTTGGAGAAGCTACTAAAATGCCTTTGAATTCAAACTTTGTATTTCTAAACGTATACTTTTTTCGCGTTATGATTATTACCATTAAATAAAGTTCAGCCTAAAGAGTAACTCATGACTTTTCACTAAATCAATGAGCGCACTTGAAATTGCTGATAAAGTTAATTAAACATACCGGAGAGTTCTATTCTGAATATAACAACAACATACTATATCGAAGAAATATCCTTCCTTAGGTCGAATATTCGTCTGACGAATTATTTCGATACCAGCCATGATGGATATATCTCAACTTTGATCCTTACTCATTTACGACACAATGGTATCTATTTTCAGTTAATAAATAAGTTTTTGAACACAAATTCGTCTGACCTTCGCATCGCAAATTAAATTAAGCTCATTCATAGTGTGTTCACGCCCTTAAAAAGTTGTTACCTAAACGTTTGACCACCTATCTTTATTAGGACGCTCTTTCATAGATAAATCTTCATCAATAACTTATCCCGACTTTTCTCTGAAATATTGCAACTTTCACAGATTTCAGAATACTTGGACTAATTGCATCCAAAGTAAAATCGAATTACGAACATTTCTCTTTTACCTGAAAATTTTAGTCATTATTCCATTAGATTTTATTTCCGATTATCCGTACTCCCTGACTGAGCGAATTCCTTCAGGGCAGTTTTTCTGGGTATTTTCTATTGCAGTCATGTGCGTTCACAGGACGGCGCGCTCTGTTCACTTCTTTGTGCGCGCGGGCAATTGCTATGCACCCTTGGTCTCTCCTACAAGGCCCTCTAACTACTCGCTGCCTTTGCCAAACTTTTTCCCTTCTTTCATTCAGTTGCTTTCGATCGGCCAGAAGTTTGCAATACTGCAATGAAAAAGTTTTCGTAGTGACGGGCGTCAGATTATTGCTCTTCGTAGTTCTGGCGTCTGAACTGTTTCTTTATTTCAATTTGTAGAAGATCTTAATTGTTAATCAAGTCCATACGCCTTATTTTTTACTATATTTGGTTTCGCCTCGCTTAGATTTTTTGAGTTGGGTGGACCAATATTTTAGCGCCACCAAAGAGTGGCCAGGGCCTAATCTGGGGACTTGAAAGCGCCTGCAACTTTGCGGTCCCGAGGGTTCATGATAAAGGAGCTAGGGGGGTCCGTGGGTCTATGAGGGACAGCCTGGATAAGACTCCCCGTGCACTGCTCGCCTATTTTCCCGTCTTATCTCTCCACAAAAGTCTGCGGGTCACTTTTTTCCCTTAAAATAGCTTTCCAGTTGGCATCGGTAAATTTGTTTCAAATCCGCAGTGTATTTATTTGTTTGATTGCAGAATCCGTCGGCTTATTTGTTATGATCATATTCAATTATTCTGTCCTCGTAAGCTTATTTTTTATACATTTTCTTCAAATATCTAATCTTAAATGTGTTTGATGAACATCCAACTGTGCTGTGATAAAAATTGTTTGTAATTGAATACCGATGGCTTTACTCGTGCTCCTTTTTTCATTTTTACTCTTCGTGTGCATTGAAGCTCGTTATTGAAATGTTGAGTTCGTGATCATTGATTTATTTGTCCGTCTTATTGTGAAGTTTCATCAACCCATAATCGTTAGTTAATTTCTACCTGAGAATATTGACCACACAAAAATGTAATTACTTAAATTATCTATTTATTCTCGATACTTTACTCTTTCTTATTAGATATTTCTCTGTACTAGTCATGCACTTAAAAAATGGTTGAAAATCGCCCCGCACCATTTATATGAATTTTGCGTAAATTCACTCTGATTCTTTACACATTTTCTTACTTTTCATAAATTTTCTATAATACTCTCGTACCATCTATATTTAAAGCTAAAAATAATATCTATCTCACTTCTGTAGCGAACTTCGAAATCTCAGCAGAATCTCGGTTGTATATTTGACTTGCCCCTCTGTCATTTTGTCTTTTTTTAAGATATAAAGACCTCAAAGTAGTCCCTTTTGTGGTCTCTTAATTATTTTTTGTGGACCCTTTTGAAACCTTTTTGTTTACTTTTCATCAGGGGTCCTAAGACCTGCAAATCGTAACTTGTTTAACTTCTTTTTTTTCATCGGAGGATCTGTCAAACACAATTTTCTTCAATTTGTGCCAATTTTGCGGTTGAGGAGCAACAAACTTCGTTCGTTCTCGTGTAATCATTTGTCCTGAAATTTCAAACAAAGGCGCTTTCGCTAATCTGTTTTGTGTTGTCACCGTGGGGTGAAATAATTGTTGTTGTATACATAAAAAATACAATGGTATTACGAACTCTAATTCAAGATATATGACTAATGATCAATTTTTATTTTTTATTAGAGAAGAATATCTTCTTATCCTATCCCACAAAAGTCAAGTATTTCTTACTTTAAATAATGACTGTATAGAAGCCACTGCATTGCGTTTGCTAAATTTCTGATATTGGTAAAATTTCTAATTCTATTTTACAAATTGTTATCGTAAGCGCACACTAGAACATGCATTTTATGTTTGACACATTAATAAACATGATGGATCGCTAAGTGGGTTGTATCATTTTTCAGTGCCATGTAAGATTTTTTTTTAACTTCTCCCAGACAACAATTTCGTTCATTTTTCACCTCCAATACTTCTCAATCTAGCCCTAGATCGAGGTATGGTTTTTACCTACATTTTCCATAATTATATATCTCTTTTATTTTTTTAATAACCATCTCATTTCCTTAGATTTCTTTGTTCCTTTCTCTTATATGGCCTTCTTTCCCCCCCAAAGATCCACCCCTTGGCTGGCCCCATGGAGGGCGGTACCCTGGTCACCATCGAGGGCAGCAACCTGGGCCTGCGCGAGGAAGACATCGTCGGCAACGTCTTCATCGGAGACGTGCCTTGTGACGTGCAAGGCTACGAAGTGTCCGTTAAAATCACTTGCCGCACGGGCAAAGTTCCTCCGCATCTCATGACCAATAACATGCATTTCCCGGTCCATGTGTCAAGCCCATCGGGCGCAACCATGTCGACTGTTAAATTCTCTTATACGGTGAGATGCTCATACAGATTTGTGACAAATTCAAATTTAGACATGTAACATTATTTATGTGACCAATGAGCGTTAGTAGTGCATTTATAAATGAAAATTCTATTTTCTTCGTTTCAGAACATAACTGTTGACAGTATGTGGCCGAGACAAGGACCAATGTCGGGCGGAACTGTCTTGTCTATCAGCGGTAATTACTTGAACGTTGGCACGAACATTACTGCGGTGCTCGATGATCTGCCGTGCAAGGTAAACAAGACACAATCTTCGTCACAGCGCTTGGTCTGCATCACGTCCCGGGCAGGGCCTCCCAACCCCGAGGGCTCTCGAGCTCACGCACAACGCGTCATCCGCACGCTCGTGGTCAACATCGACAATGCGCAAAGAATCTTGCCGGTTCCTTTCACGTACACTCCAGACCCGCGGGTCCTCGAGCTCAAACCTCTAACGAGTCCTTGGAGCGGAGGTCGCATCATTACTGTCCATGGGTCCTACTTGGACGCTGTCCAGTCTCCAAGAATTACGATCCTCCTCCATGACAGAATCTTGAACTCCTCCATGTGTCATGTGGTCTCGGCGTCACTCATGGAGTGCCCGTCGCCGCCCGTGGATCGCGCCGTTGTGTTGGCCTTGCTCAGAGATCGTAGAAGTTTTGACTCTTTCTCTTCGTCAGATTCAGAAAATTATACGTCCGAAAGCCCGGCGGTCTTGAGAAATATGAGGTAATTAATTCTTAATAGTTTCATCAATATAATTCTAGTAATTAATTCTGAAATTAGAAGATTATTTCTATCGGCTAATTTAACGACCAGCCGTATGTCCGAACCTAGTGTTAAATTAGACTTGAGACCATTATTGAAAATAATTTTATAAATATTATGCTATAGTGGTTTATTTAATTCTATTTCATAACGATTTATAAGATTTAAAATAAACATAAATTATGAAGATTTTTACGTCAAAAGCGCATAAAGACCATATACAATTGTACTCACGTGTAATTCAAATTATCGAATTCACTTTCTACTATGCGCAGATCCTCGTCGAAAATTGGAAGCTCATTGGCTCTGGATGTTGGATTTATTATGGACAACGTCGCGTCCGTCCGCAATTTACGACACATGTTGCCTGCTTCCGTCCGTATTGCTCTTGTTTATGTTCTCGATCCTGTGTATAAGAAATTCCCGGACGGTATTAAACTCTACAAAGGCGACACTCTCGTCATCGAGGCAAGTTTTGTGCATAATTCTTCATATGAATACTCGGAATTTGTATTGAACAATCGCCTGAATGATTTTAATTTAAAATATAGATAATAATTTTAATTTTAAATACTCAAAAGTTTTGGCATGGAAAAATGAATGAGTAAATAATTATGTTATTGTTATCTACTAGAATGACCTTTTATTTTCTATCAATTTATCTTCATTCTTCGCCTTAATTTTTAGGGTGAAAATCTGAATTTGGCCAGCGACGAAACCGACGTGAATGTCACAATCGGCACGAAAGCGTGCAACGTCACATCTCTGGCGCTCACGCAGCTCGTGTGCGACCCACCCGAGTCCCAACCGTCCCCAACCGACGAAACGGGTCGTCCAACCGACTCGGGATTACCGGTTGTAGTGGTGCGGGTGGGCAGCAACCTGCGATATGTCATCGGGAACTTGAGATACGAGATGATGAAGGTCAGCTTTTATTTTTACTTTATTTATAGTTATCGTGTAAATAATTTTAATCCATTTTCATCGCTGTGCCTACAATTTAAAAAAAATTGGGATCATGAGCTACAATTAGGTTCGTGTTTATTGTTACCGTTGTAAGTATCTTTGGCATATTTATTTTTACGACGTTGAAGATGTCTACAGAAAATTTTGTATTTTTTTTTACTACAATAAGGAAATGGACCTTATCCGCTTACGACGCATCGCATGGTACGACCCAACTTAAAATATATGACATTTTTGTGAATTTTTATATCTCACTTAATTTTTAAAGTCTGTATGCCAGCTAACAAGAAATAATTTTATCTGCAGGAGTACCACTTCCCTCCGGAGGCAATTGGTGGTATGGCCACTGGAGGGCTGTTCCTGGTCCTGGTATCTATGGTGATTCTGGTCGTGTATCGCCGCAAGAGCAACCAGGCTGAGCGCGAGTACAAGAGGATCCAGATACAGATGGACACGCTGGAGTCTAACGTGCGATCAGAGTGCAAGCAAGGTAACTTTGCATGGTCATCTTTACCGTGACCAAATGTAGCGTACAGCTACCATGTTATGATGCGTATCACAGGTTTGTTGATACAAATTGTGCTTACTATTGTGCTCATCAATGCCTGCGGCCTAATTATCTTATGGCTTACAAGGCTAATGGTGTCTAATCACCATTAAAGCTAATGGTGTCTTAATCACCTAAATCAAAATTTTGAAGTTGAACCAGTATGGAGATAAGATTTTGTTGAAGAAATTTAGCAATAGTCATTTTTAACTCAAATTGCAAGTAAAACTGATAACCACCACTGCCTTGTAAAGTCTATTTTATGTCCTGCTTTTGTTTTTTTTTTAGCTTTTGCGGAACTGCAAACGGACATGACCGACCTGACCGCCGACCTGCAGTCGTCAGGCATACCAACCCTGGACCTGCGAACCTACATCATGAAAGTGTTCTTCCCTGGCGTTATGGACCATCCCGTACTCAATGACCCCAAGGTACCTGCCCCGTACTCAATGACCCCAAGGTACCTCCCTCGTACTCAATGACCCCAAGGTACCTCCCCTGTACTCAATGACCCCAAGGTACCTCCCCCGTACTAAGTGATCTCATGATATTATCTTGTCACCTCTCCTCAACCTGCAGAGTAGCTAGGTATCAGTCTAGCTTCCGAAGATCTAATTTAAAGTTTTTATCAAAAAAATTCTAATTTCGTAATTGCAAAATTTTACTTTCCACTTTTCTCTACTACTTTATCAATGGAATTTTCCTAATGACAAATTTCAAAAACTAATAATGGAAATTCGTACATGCATGTGAAGACCACATTCACCACCATCAGTGCATCATTGTACGGTACCAGCTTTTATATCTTTCATCACAACACGTCCTATTCGTCCTAATTTCATCACAACACGTCCTCGTAATATAAATTTTCCAGCAATTTCGAATTTTGTTACAAATTTGAATTTGTTAAAATATTTCAATATCAGCTTGTACTCAAATTTTCCAGCTTTATTCCTATTTTCAGGTTTGAACTTCCGAAATTCGCCTATAAATATTTTCGTTTTGTTTTTTTTCTGCAATTTTATCAATCTTTCAACGCACTGTATACATTTTAATCAAACTTATCACGAATTACATTAATATTCTCTAGTTCTTCATATTTCCCAGCTTCAAAACTTTACAGAACAATTTGAATGGACATACAAGCCATGGAACCGCTCCTGAGACTTAATAATACTCAAGTATATGCTCGAAACATATGTGCCATGATACCCATGTATGTGCTTCAATCATTTGGTCGAAAATACTTATGTGTTTGATTGAATATATATGTTCGATAATCTCGCGTGTATGCTCGATAATACTCATGCGTATGCTCAATAATACTCAAGTGAATGCTCAATAATACTCACGTGTATGCTCAATAATACTCATGCGTATGCTCAATAATACTCGTGTTTATGCTCAATAATACTCATGCGTATGCTCAATAATACTCGTGTTTATGCTCAATAATACTCATGCGTATGCTCAATAATACTCATGCGTATGCTCAATAATGCTCATGTGTATGCTCAATAATGCTCATGCGTATGCTCAATAATGCTCATATTTCAGTACCAGATGAGCACCTGTCGCACGCCCGGAGAGAGCAACGCTATGGTCCAATTTGAGCAGCTCATCGCCAATAGATATTTCCTGCTGGCCTTTATTGAGACTCTTGAGGCACAGAAAACCTTCAATATCAGAGACAAGTACGTTCTTCTAAGGCCGCAACCACCTGAAATCTCTTGCGTTTTTGCTTTTATTCAGTCAAAGAAAATCAAATTCTTACCAAATATTATTTTGTATTCGAGCCGCTTTTCTCAAAGCCGTGCACGCGCTTCTGGGAAGACTTGAAATTTTTGAGTTTCCAGGAAAGCTTGTTCTTTCTTTTTCATCTTGCAACAATTTTGAATTATTTTATTTGTTTGTGAAGAGATGAAAACTGATGCCCAGGTTAACATCAGTTGCTATGGAATCTCAATTTAGACGTTGAAGATCGTAGTGTTTTTATAATGGAGTATAAAACGCAACCAGCTTGAATTTTTTTACTCTCAGTAACGTGGGCAGTAAGTTTATATTTTGACTCTTCCTTATTATTCGTCGTTTCAATTTATTGAAGTCCCGTTCGCTTGTATGAAGATTGTGCTCGGTAAATAAATCTGTTTTATCTATTTCCTTATGTAACAAATACTGAAATTAACTACGATGTTGACAATTTATGAAATGTTGTAAAAAAATTTACAACAATTACAACAATCATTATTTTATTTTGTTAAAAATTCGAGACAAACAACCTCTGATGCAACAATCAGATGGGACTGAACAAATAAATTATTCAAGCTCGTGACCTTTATTTTAGTTCGGGTGATTGCTCCTTATTTATGCATTTAATTAAAGTTTAATTTTTTAATATAGCCGATTTCTTTCCAACCTCAAATTAAATATTTAATTGTAGCTTATGTCCCAAATATTTACCCGAATGGGGTGTGGGGTTAGATCACATAATATATCCATGTCCTATCAAAGTGAACGCAGCGCTGCTGGTAGTGGTTTCAAAATGGGTATATTGGAATGTATATCTTTTAGATTACATAATATATCCCTGTTCTATCGTTGCAAAGTGAACGCAGCGTTGCATCTCTTGTTGTTATTATAAGAGGTAAATTTTAATGTATATTTTGAAGATCACGTTATAAATTCGTGTTATAACATGGTAGAGTGAACTTAGCGTCACTGCTGTTGGTAATATCAAAACGGGTAAATTCGGATGTGTTGTTTTTTTACATCGCATAAATAAATTATTAATTATATTTTTTAAGATCACGTTATAAATTCGTGTTATACCATGGTAGAGTGAACGTAGCGTCGCTGCTGGTGGTGGTGCTGACAGGCCGTATGGAGTACCTGACAGACGTGCTACGTCTGTTGCTGCTGCGTCTCATTGATAAGAGCGTCGCTACGAAGCATCCTCAGCTCATGCTCAGGAGAACGGAAACTGTCGTCGAGAAAATGCTCACCAATTGGCTGGCACTGTGCATGTATTCCTACCTCAAGGTGATTATTTTTTTAATTTTGGATATATCCCAGGTAATAAAAGGCTATAGAATAATCGAATTTTCGTGAATCTAATAATTCTTCTTCGACCAATTACGATAAGATTTCGATTATGTTGGCTGGTGTTCGAGATGTTTTCCCATACTATTTCAGCGCATCATCTTTTATTCAGTTCAAACTATTGTATGTGGTTTATGAGGATAGGAACATGTCTTCATTGGCTGCAAAATTCAGTCCCAATCCGTTGAATCTGTTCAACTACCTTCGGCATGGGAATTCATTTCACTGAGTTGTGTCATATGCTGGATGACTACATCAATTTTTATTTTTTGGCTAATACAAGTAAATCAGAATACATCTATATATTTTCAAATATTCGTATACATTTTTTGCTGCTAAGTGCTCTGCGATTGTCTAATTTATAGTTTCTATTGATTAATATAATATTATATTCAATATACCGATTATATCATAATTGGAAAATTCAATAATTTTGATTGTGTTGAAACTTGGCAAGCTGGTAAAGTTGCGGTGGTTGAAAATATGATAGGCTAGACGAGTTTATTTTGAAGTATTCAAATCAACTTAGTATTTTCTTTTGTTTTTTATCTATAACGCTTCAAACTTAAAATTGTCGTGAATTTTTAACAATTTATAACATTATAGTATTTTCGTTCAGCCATTCATTTTCGTTCAGCTATTCAAATGATACGTCAATAAGGACGTATAATTTGTGATCAAATTAATAACGAATTTGATGACTTCATCATAAAATATAATATAATATTCAAATAATTCATGCAAATTTAATTGTTTTGGAAAATTCTAATCAGAATTACAACAAACTCATGGGAAACTCATCTTAGTATGGGAAACTCATCTCGAACACCAGCAAACATAATCGAAATATTATCGTAATTGGTTGAGTAGGAATTCTAATCAGAATTATAATTCTAATTAGAATTATAATTCGGATTTATAATTGACTGCGTAGGACGAGGCTGGCCCCGCGATATTCCTGCTGTACAAAGCGATCAAGCACCAGGTGGAGAAGGGGCCCGTGGACGCCGTCACCCACGACGCCCGCTACTGCCTCTCAGAGGAGCGTCTCCTTAGGGAGCAAATCACCCACTCCCCCGTCGTAAGTACTGCCTCATAACCTTCCTTGTTGTGAGTACTGCTCATAACCTTCCTTGTTGTGAGTACTGCCTCATAACCTTCCTTGTTGTGAGTACTGCCTCATAACCTTCCTTGTTATGAGTACTGCCTTATAACCTTCCTTGTTGTGAGTGCTGCCTCATAACCTTCCTTGTTGTGAGTACTGCCTCATAACCTTCCTCACTCGTTGTGAGTACTCCCCTCATGACCTTCCTCACCTGTTGTGAGTACTTCCTCATTACCTTCCTCACTCGTCGTGAGTACTACCTCATAACCTTCCTTTCACCTATTCGTGTAATTCTAAACGTGTAATGTAAACACTTATTCGTGTAATGTAAAATAAATTCTCATGGATGAGTGATTTGCCGTTCACATGATCGATTATACAGCAGGCTAATTCGGAACTTGCTCACGACGAACGCTCATTTATCCTTTGTATGTGTTTCGGACGATTGATATCACCTATTGATCGCCGCCTGTGATGCTTTTTTACCTCCCTTTACTTGAATTCTTTATGTGTACAGCATTACTATATTTTGGCTTGCAACTGATTCTTCAACACACAAAAGAAAGTTTTGCGCAGACACTATCCTTTACGTTTTATTTTGTCACCTCTGGCAGTTTTATTCCAGCTCTTTATATATTAAATTTTTCGAATAGCAAGGACTATTGAAAGAAGCTATCGGGTGTCAGTATAGGCGGTGCCATTGTCGTGCTATGCTCTTTGGTGTGATTGGGTGCAGTTCGACCCTCCATTTCGAGCTGAAAGAACCAAGAAAGTAGAGCTCGCACGACTGGGGTAAGGGGTCTAGCTCCCTTATCACCGCACCCAAGATAATGGTACATGCAAGAGCACTCCAGCACAGACCCAGATAGCTGCCGAGTGCCGCCAGTCTTCTAATTCTAGAAAAATTCTTTAGAAAGCTGGAGATGAACGTAAGATGGGAATGATTTTTATTTTGTATCATGTATGTCTATGATTCGCTAATGATACTGTTTTACGCTCCTTTCGTTTACCGTCAGCCTTTTAATTCGACAAACGGCAATGAAAATTTTTCGTCCTCCCATGTCAACAATTAAAAACCGATAAATTGGTCGATTTCTTGATTTTAAGTTTCCGAATATTGAGGCTTTGTTGAAGCATTCCGTAAAAAGGTTCTGCTCAATTCAACTGGACATTTGAAAGAATCATTTTAAGCGATCATTCATTTGTTGCGGGAAAACTAAGCAGCACGTTAGTTACCAAAATAGCTGAATTTAATTGCAGAGAATTTTCAAAAGGTCGCTTAAAGTGACAATGAATTAGCCGTTGATTTACATTGTTAACTTGAGTGTGCCAACGCTGCAGACGACAATTTGAAGGCTAGTTGATGGAACAAAATTCTGGTCATGAGGCTTGGAGGTCCGGCCATCCAAATAAATATTAGGATAATCCAGGCTAGGTTCAGGAGCCAAAGAAGGTCCTATATCGGAGGACTCATTGCTAATTTTTGACGAACACCACGCAATTAAGACCAATGCATCGACTGTTTATACGACCGCTTACGCGTAAAATATTGGTTATGGCTAGTAACAAATTAGACAACACAATAATTTCATCAATAAATACATTGTGGCTCGTCCCCTCAATTCTTATCAACTTTCGACACAAACTCGTTCAGCACTGACGCTTGCTTGCGAGAACGGTATTTCATTATAGTATCAGTAGTTCGTGGTGGACTCCTTGAAACAATTTTCCAAGGCTCGCTCTTAACAGGTAACTCTTCTGGCTTGGTCACATTGCTCCAGCACCGACGATTTTCGAACAGAAACCAGGGCTTCGACGCATTGTCCCCGCATTGACTTCTTTATCGTACCGGAACCGGGTTTAGACACATTTTTATTGACTAAAGAAGTATTTCACAGGAAAGAGACTGGCACAAGTAGGTATTTGACAAGGGCCTTGACAGTGAAATCAATGGAGTGGGTTTCCAATGACCCAGGGTCCGTATGCGGCGATGGCCGGAGATAAGAGACCCTCTTCGATTTGATCCAATCCTTGATCTCAGGTTGGAGGCTTGGAGCAATGCGTGACTGACAAACGCAGGCCTGATGGTTCTTCCAACCTCGGCCGGCTACACTAACATCTAGCAGTTCAAACCGCGGCGCACTTTGTAGCACCGGTGAAACTACCTCGGGATGTAAATGAGAGGAAGGCCTGCTAAATATTTGTTGAAGAAAATATACCGAATTGTGGGAGAACTGAGTTCGCCGAAAAATTTGCTCTATTTCAGTATTTTGATCTTTATCATCTTTCAGGCGTCAATTTCAGGATTCCATTCAGGCGTCAATTCTTCCACACTTTTTGCACTGAAATATTTTTTGTCGATCAAGATTCTAGTCGATCAAGATTCTAACTCTGACTATTTTCCATTGCAATTTTCGAGTTATATTAAACTTTATCATTTGGATTTCCTTATTCTTTTTTGCCTATAAATTAGTCCCTTCATTACAATATACAGTTTAACTCTGGAGTTCACCTAAAAACCTTCTCTTATCATTAACTGTGTCGTCGCACACCACGTATCCACATCCTTGGATGTTGCATTTCTGCTCACTTCACTTATTCTTATCAACCCTTGCACATTTTCATTTCTCTACCCCCTTCTCTCTGCCATCCTACCCACCGCTATATACTGGGGCCAAACTTGTAAAAACTCGTTTAAGTTCACGTAACGGTCTCAGTAGACTCCGATTTCTCGTCTATTATTAGTGCGATTTGCTTGAGAAGTCGTCAGTGATTGGCTAACTGAGTTACAATCTCATAATAGTAAGTAGATTTTCGATAATAGAACCCCCGATGTGTTTTATAGCGTGTTTTATAACCCCTCGAGGAGCGTTTTAAACCCCTCTACACGCTTTACGGTGCCGCGTATAGCGTGTCGAGCGCCAGTAGAGGGATCATGTCGCGAGCTTGCATATTTGCCGTAGCGAGTCACGACGCCCATTATCTTAACGCGGTTCATTCATTTAGATCCGCGGCCATGCGACAAACTCGACGCAGTAAACTTCAAGCGTCGTTATCTAGTTCTCTTAGTTACAGCCGAATCGTTCTATCGGTGGCCGCCGAGAATAAAACATAGATGGTCATTTATTTTCTCAGCGGGCCACATGGCTACAGCAGGCTTCTAAACTCACTTAGTCATGACTTGATAAATAGAAAATATAGTTTATGATATAATTACTTTTAAAATGATCTGGATAATGGAAATAGGCACTTTATTGGCTTTATGACCTACATTCAACGATAATATATTTTCACAATTTTAATTTACCTTCATTGATGAGGCAAGTTGACGGGTAGTGAACACGTCATTCGTATTTGTTAATTTTTTATGCGTGCGCGCAGTGCCTTTTTATTAATTTGACTTTTTTCCTAATAAATTTTTCAGTTAGGGAAAGAAATAATAAAAAAGGCTGATTTGAGCACTTCTAGACATAATTTTGATGAATGTATAGTGCCTTTTTATTAATTTGACTTTTTTCTTCATAAATTTTTTAGTTAGGGAAAGAAAACAATAAAAAAGGCTGGTTTGAGCACTTCTAAACACAATTCAAATATTTATTGTGCCCTGAAATCATCTATGTTCCCAATTTAAACTCGTATTCTCTAAAGAGTATCATGTACTCAACTTGCGAAATCTAATAATCTCGTCATTAAATCTTTACTATTCAATTGTATTCTGATGAAATCTAATATTTTTCTGAAAAATTAGAGTATTCTGCTGACATAATGACTTGATTTACCGTCAACATATTTATGTTCTCGAATGTATCCGCTCGCTACGATGCGTGCAGGCGACTCGTGCGTATTTTTCTCAAAATAGCCGAGCTCGCATAAATCTGTAGTCATTCTTTAGTGTGCCTGTGTAGCTCATTCCCATAAAGCTCCTCTGTATGGAACGAATTAAAAGCCTCCGCGAGGCAGCGAGCCTCTACCTTCTCGAGGCTTCACGTACCTACTGACCTCTACACCCATAAAAATTTTAGGCATGGTATTCATTCATTTTTGTCTCATACATGAACACAGTTGATCAAATACGTATTTCAATTCATTAATATATTCTACATTCAGATCTGTAATAAAATGCGCTAAGGGTTTGGAACATTTTCATTTTGATGGTCATTTTCTATGCCTATATTCGTTCACCTCATTGTACAAGTGAGAGAAAATGAGATTCGTAAAATTTCATCTAATTTCATTCCATTCTCTGAAATTCAGTGGGCTTCGTAAAAACTATGCTATATATAATGTACATCAGAATTTGCTGATTTATTCATTGGGTAGCAACTTTTCCGATGAAGTAGCTGAGCAACTCACGTAGACTGTTAATTGATTCTTTTCGTATCTTAGATTCTCTGAATACCCCAATCATGAGATAATCTTCGATTTTTCTTGATATTTATCTTCCTTTGTCTACTGTTATGCATCGTGTTCTGAAAATTTCAAAATTTCAATAAATCGCATAATATTTCCATTAAAATAACTGTAATGTGATATCGTTGCCTATCCGGGAAATTTGAATTACGAGGTATATTTTAGGGTAAGTCTCCGGAATTTGAAGCGAATGTTTCAATTACATTTCTCCTTCAGTTTTATGAGCATTTTTTCAGTGTAAGTGCTTCGGGCTTGTAGGCTAGAATTTAATTCAGTTTTTATTCTGATGTTGGCCGTCATGTCCCGGCGGCTATAAATCTTCAGCTTGAATTCGCTGACGGGACCTTCAGCTCTGCACAGTACCGACTGCTACCATTTGCCCTAAAAAGTTGTAAAATTATTAAAAGTTTTTGTTAGGTGATGAATTATATGAATATATACAGATTTTCATAATGAATTTCTAATGGTAAAAATATTCTCGATACTCAGTTATTCAATAAAATTTTTTCGAGCTGATGGTGGCAGTGTGGAGCATTGAGTGCTTTATCTACTTCTACCAATTTCGTTAGTTAAAATCAAACTATTCAATTTTCGTTATATTAGTGTTTATGATAATTAGTATACAATCTAATCTGTGATTTTTAAGTATCTCTGAAAAAATAGATTCCGTCTTTTTAAAACGTACTAAAAAACAAAAAGTGCTGGAAGATAGTGCTCCGTCACCTTTTCTGGCAAACGCCCCTGTACACCGCATTCGAAATTGTTCAGAAAGTATGTACCGCAAAAATCACACAAATTTAAACTTGGCGAGTTCGTAGCAGGGGAATCACCCTCGCCAAGTCTATTTGAGTTCCAGCGTGCGCCTCTGCACATACAACTCTTGATGGTATAGAACATAACTCCATGGCGCCCTGTCATCGTTTAAATGGAAAATATAAACTTTATTGTGGCCTGCAACGTGCTCAAAATATTGGCGAGGAGTTGCCTGGGAACTTGCTAGATTGTGGTCCCCGCGACCGTGCATACTGAGAACTGTTATACCTCAGCGACGCTGGTCCCTTCCCAGAGATTGTAGAAACGTCTTCTCAAACACCGTGAATATCGTCGTGCTTCCTTGCTTCATAATAAATATTTGCTTTAAAACTACCACCATCAAGCGGAAGATACTGGTCTTTGCGCTAGATCTTACGTATAAAATGTATTATTTCCTGTTCAATTAAATGAGTAATGCTTACAAGTATTGATTTTGTTCTGAGAATTCGTCGATTAACATACCGAATTAATTTCTATGTACGAATCACGTCATGATCGAATTTACCAAAAGAATTAGCTGGTATTTCGTCTCTTTAAGTAAATTTACTTCTTAGTGTCAGCAAATTTTCCGAGTAATTCAGTGGGTATCTTGAATATGTAACTCCGTCATCCTGAATAATTGTGGCAATTTTGCGTGTTATTAATTGCTCAAATAGGAGCATGTGATCAATGCTTATAGGCCCTGAGAAACGACCATGTCGCTCGATACATTCTTTAGGCTGCCATTAATCTGCCTATGTTTACCAGGCTTGAGTTATGAGACGTGGCTTGATTTCTGGCCTGCGTTTGTGCTTCTTTTCTCTTATAGTCGACACTCTATTTAGAGGCTCGCTCTATTGAAGCTCGTTTTGCTTCTCTCAGTGATGCACACTGCGTTCCTTTCTTTGTAGCTCCTCTGTAGAAGACATACATTTTTATTTGTCTTTATTTTTATGCTACGTTTCTTCCTACCTTTAAGAACTGGTCTCAGCTTTTCCATTATATTATTTTGTCTATTAGAGATATTTGTGAGCTTTCATGATGTCGGTGAACTTTCAAAATAGAGGAATCGTTAGCTTATACATGCCTACTATTTTTCATCACTCTAAATCATGAATGATGTTTCACTCAGTGTTACAAACGAACTTTGTTGAGACTTCTACAGTCGGGCTTCTCAATATTCTAGTCAATTTTGGAAATTAAGCCTTATTTTAAATTTAACTACATTCCTGACCATAATTCTAATTTTATTTTTTAGGCCTAACTAACTTCTTATCACTTCATGTGATCTGGTAAAAAACTGGAAGCCTTTTTTTAATTTTATGTTGCATACCGCAATTATCTCCAATACCCATAAGAAAGGGAAGCCATAGCTTTGGATTGCTTCTCTTATAATCTCAAAAGCCGCGGGTCTGGGAATTTAAAACTTGTTCCAAAGCACGAGTTTGTGCCGCTGCTTGAACCTTTTAAAACCGAGTGTTCAGTTAATCTGGCAAGGAGCTACTGTCACTGTGTAGCTGGAGTCACGAACACTTCATCAATCTTGGGCGCACTAGGGGCTTGCGATCGATGTGTCACTCTAAACACAATCACCACGCTGACCCGCGGCGCCACTATAAATGCCGCACCAACTGATAGAGGCGCCGCTTGTGTCCGTTGTGCTCTATCAGAGTTCCGACCGTTTTTAGCGAATTTTCTCATTTATGGAAAACATGCACTATTGTGCTCAACATGTCCGTCTCTCTGTCTGTCCGTCCGTGACCTAAAGTTTTCGTCGACGAGAAAGCGTGCTCTCTGTCACTCACTGCAGTGAATACTGAGTTATATTTTTTGTAACATATTTCTGCGCTGCTGTACTCGCTGTGTAATTTTTCTATGAATGTGTGCCTGCAGAATAGCATGCAAAAAAAAAGATTTGGCAGTTATCCTGGTAATTATATGTTCCCTGTTTTTTATTTGAGTTTAGCTGTGTTCAGGAAATGCTTTGGCGGAATTTAACATGTTTTCACACATTTTACTGATAAAATATACCGATGTACCACCACGATTCTAGTGCATTTCCGTGAGACTTAATAAATGTTCAAGCTCCATTGCGATCAACGTTTGCTTTGTTCAGTATTTATGCTACACCGATCAACATTCGGTTGAATGCGTGATGAGAGCAAGAAGTGAGATTGCTTGGAGCACAAGCCGACGATATACGAGGCTTACTGTGCTTGACTGAGCGGCAGAAGCTGGGATTAATGCCTGGTTCAGTTATGTTGCACAAGCTGGTGAGTCAGACTAGGTGGAGTGGCACAAGCTGGTGAGTCAGACTAGGTGGAGCGACGCAAGCTGGTGACAGCCAAAATATGGGGGGGGGGCATATGCTGGTGACAGCCACACGGGGTGACGTGACGTAAGCTGGTGACAGTCACACTAGGTGGAGTGCCACATGAGGTGCCAAAGCTTAGTCCAGCTTAGCGTGCAGAGGTGAGCGCAAATGACACGGTCGCGTGCAGTGAAGTCGGCCGCCTGTCGCGTTCAGTTAACGTTTCGGGTTTGAGTGGTGGGAATGACTTGCTACAAAATACTGCTATTGTGCCCTCAGTACGAGCCTTAGCTTTACTTATTCTGTACCTTTATCTGCCACTACGCTCGGAGCCTAAGAAGTTACAGAAGAAAACTAATTCGTCTAATTTTTTAATTTATAAATTTGTTTGGAACCTTTTAATGTTTTTCTCGATCTAATCTACTCTCATAATATGAGTGCAACAGTCCAGGCACCGTGAATTTACTCAGAAAATTAATACGAGTATACAAGTTTAGTTACTTTGCTAAAAATATTATTTTGTTTTTGCTTGCCTACCCACCGGTTCTAACCTTAGTATTTTAAACGATGATCAATTATAACAATACATTAATTTGACCTCTCTGAACTGTGAAAAAATTACTTCTTTGAGCTTCATCGGCTCTTCGTCCCATTATAGAAAGGACTTCTCTCACCCATTTCTTAGCACTACATTTATGTATTCCTAGTCATCACATGGACATTTGAAAAGTGCATCACTCAACGACCTGATCTAAATATCAGCACTGACTTCTGACCACGATCTTCTTTAATAGTTACGTCGGCAAAAATGACCGTTAGAGTCTGGCGACCATGTTTTATCGATGCACTTGGTCAAGTCCCGCTGCATTATGCATGCACGGACAGGTCCATTCTGTCTGCTTCCGACGCAGGTATAGGGGCGCTTCTGTGTAATTAATGGCCACTGAAATTTGGCGCTATTGTCCGCGGATTTTAGCGTTCGATGTTGTGTCACGGATTAATTGTTCTCTTCGTAGTATAAAAAGATTACATGCACTAATGAAATTTTGTTAACATTTGTTGGCACATTTTTTTCATTTGTGGATGTTATGTCTAAGCACTCTTTGTTGATAGCATTCTTTGATTCTTGAACATATTCCGTTCTCTAATTTTATTTCGAAAACTCTTCCTGATCAATGTCCAACTTTAATTACTTGATCCGTTTTCCGGATCAAGTAATTAATTATTCCGGATTACTATTGTAATCTGAACATTTTTAGTATTCATGAGCTTTAATCTCAGTTTATTAATCGTGATTTATTATAGTAACAGAACTTTTCAAATGTGTATATATTATTATAGAAACATCAATTATTGAATAATACATTTTGATATTGATTGACCATCAATTATTTTTCAACTCTTCGAAACCAAATTGCAATGAATTAATCTTTTTTAGTAATTTAATGTTTTCACATTTTATTTCTTGAAGTATTTCATACTAGGTTCTGCGTGCATGTTTTAAATGTTTGAAAATTAGACTCCATGAAAAAACATGCCTGTGACTAAACGTATTGCATACTAGTAAATAAAACTTAGATACATAACCTGAAAAATTTATAAAAGCGGCTTGTTTTAAATAAATATTTTGCTCTCCATTGAGCAAAAATAATTTTTTACTGACTTGATTCAACCATATAGCAACGTTCTTTCGACAACTTTCTAATTACTTTGCAGATTATTATAAAATTATGTTCTATAAAATTATATTATAAAATTTTTAATAATCAGCGTGAGTTTATACCACAATAATACAATCGACAAACTCAGCTAGAAATAGACTAAGCTCTTGAGAGGTTTGTCAGACTATGAAACCAAGCATTTGAATTGAATGATGTTATCAAGGAGTTATCTAGACGGGATAAATGGTGTAGTTGGCATGCTTGAAGTTGCGACTCTGTCTGACCACTGCTCATACTTATTCTGGCAAGACGGTCAGAATTAAAAGCTTATAGACTAGCCATTATAATTGAAATTTCAAGCAATTGTATTTTGCTTCTAATACATGAAAACCAACTCCGTTATATACACTGGGTTGTCGGATTCTGAGCTGGAAGAAAATATGAATAATGCATCAAGTTCTTGCGCTTATCAAAACCTTTCTTTTTTATATCATTTCCGAAGATAATCGAGGAAAATCTTGTGGTTTGTGTTTATTTATTGACGGGAGTGGCCGATTTTATTGCCGTGAGTGCGGGTCATCGGATCCCGACCGACTAGAGCGCTTGATAAGAAACGCGCCTATGGCCTGCAGACACGCGCTGTAGCTGAGCTTAGAACGCAGCGTTTGCTGAACCTCTTGCTAGTAGTGAGATTACAACGATGCTTTTACTGAGTTTATTACGTGGCTTTAGACCTACAGGGTTTTTAGCATTTTGCTCTTGGCGCTGCTTCTATTTTTTTTTCTTCGTTGCTTGTATTGATCTAGCAGTACTCGCCTACATGGGTGAGCCGCTATAAAGCTGATTTTTTTAGCTCATTGCACAGCTCGTGACTTGCACCGGGGCTAGTATTTGTTTTACATCGCCTATTTGTATTGAAATTGCGTCAAATATTTTAGTTTTCTTACGGATATGAATTTATTAGGCTCGAAAAAATTATTCTAGAAGGGGAATGGCTCTATTTTTATGTCTTATGACTTTTTTCGGAGGGATGAACAGGTGACCCTCGTGTCACATTCAATGTGCTTGTAGCGCTGCTTCTGTTGATCTTACACCATTTTACGCCCACGGAAACTTGTTGTACTAATTGCACATTATTGTAAAGTTGTTGTATAACCCAGCAGCGGGGACTTCTGACGCGTGCCTGTGCTCGTCAGAATTCTTATGAGATTTCGCGCTCCGAGGGATTGTTCCTGAGCGCCGCTGAGCTCGCGGTGTCTGACTGCAGGTCTCAGTTGTGGGGTTAAGATATTATGTAGGTAGGATTCCTTACATTGAGTTATTATGTAGGTATGATTCCTTACATTAAGTTATTATGTAGGTATGATTCCTTACATTGAGTTATTATGTAGGTATGATTCCTTACATTGAGTTATTATGTAGGTAGGATTCCTTACATTGAGTTATTATGTAGGTAGGGTTCCTTACATTAAGTTATTATGTAGGTAGGATTCCTTGCATTAAGTTATTATGTAGGTAGGATTCCTAAAAATTTCCCTTCTCTGTCTCTCTCGTGCGGGCGGCCGACGTCCCGTGTAAGCGACCGCTTGTTCGAGTGTCTTAGTTTCTGTTGCTTTTCACCTATCCCTCCTTGTCACTTCGTCTCTGTGAGATGCTAACGCTGCTTCTTTCGAGCCAGCTTCAGCGGGCTGGACAATTGAGACCTTCCGCCCCTTGTGGGTGATGATTAATTTGAGACTTAGAATAACTGACCTTCCGCCTTGCTAGCGACGTTATATTTTGACCTTCAGTGTGAAATAGCTTGATAGCTGAAGCGCTAGCAAACATTGTACTTCAAATACTACTACTACTTGTTGTATTATCTTTGTAGTTCTATGTACTCGTATGTTATACAGAACATAGGAATTTCCCAACCTTCGATAACGCTGATCGCCTCTTTTTCAATATTTTTACGTCCTTAATATGTGTTACTTCAAATCCATTTCACGTTGTGTTTCATTTTATTTTTTGAGGTTGATATATTAACTGTGTCTATGAGTTGTAGAATCTTCAGACACGTGTTCGCGTCAAGTTTGAGCAGTGCTAGAGCAACAGTTGAGCGTATAAGGTCGGCCAATGAAACTTGCAAGCTCGAAACTCCGGTCCATTTGGGCGCATTTTGCGACCATGATGGTCGCTCTGTGGCTATCATGCATAATATAACAGCAACTTGTGCCATCTCCTTCACGTAGGTTACGTCGCTTCCTGCATTATGCCGTCAGCCTCGACATAATTGTGCCGCACATTTTACTTGCTCCGCCTAACGCTCTGAAGATGCTTGGTGTCTTGGGTAGATGTGAAGGATCTCAGCTGTCTCTTGCACAACATTAGTTTCCTTCTTTGTCTTCAAATGCAGCAATTTACTTCTCTGTTAATTTACTTCGAGAAATTATTTTAAGATTTGATTAGTCTTAAGTTCTAGGTTAGCTAATGATAAAGTGCGAAAACATGGCGCCATACGCGGGATAGAGTTCTGTCACTCCAAACCCTCTGTCATTCGGCCACACCATGATGCTCCAGGCCGATATTTTTGCGGTTGAATATACGAACATTCATTAAGATTTCAATGTATATTGTTTCAATGGTAATTTAGATGGAAGTAGGGATAATAATTTATACTTGTTGTTTTATGGATTAATTAGAAATTGATAACGACTTTTTCATATATCATAAATAAAAACTGATGATTTGATTTGCCTCAGTCAGCTTAGAAATGTATCTGGCAGTAATTTGTGTGATATGTGTTCAATTTACTGTAGAAGAATTATTCATATTTTTAGTTAAACATTTTGTATTTTAAATTGAGATTTGTTTTTATTTTATTTGGCGTGGAAAGGTGTCGTTTAAATCAAGAAAGTTGAATATAAACGTTCTCTCATGTCTCAAGTGAAATTTTAAGTAATTCATTCACTCTGAGTTCACACCAAGTGTACCGTCGTCGAAAATTTGGGATGCAATCCTTCTTTCTCACTGACTTAAATTGATATTGAAGATAATAAAGTTAAGGAGATTTAACTCTAACCCTTGTAAGAGTTTTTTTAATGCGGCTGACTGTGTCCGCGAAAATCCGCCTGGTAATTTTTCATTGTGATCACAAACTTTATCTTTTCGTTATCATGCACATTGAGTTATTTTATTTTACGATCCCATTTGTCAGTAATGTGGTAGAATTATTATCACCTTCCCATCTCTCTATGCAAGTCGCTAAACTCTAGTTTAATATATGGGCCATTGAATCATAACGATTCTTTAAGGAAAATATTTTCAAGGAACTTCGAAAATCTACGAATGAAATCAATTACGTATTATTTCTTCGGATTTGATTCTTTTCCTTACTAATGTCACGCCGAGACTGCTTTTTTTCTAACTTATTTAGAATTTACAACTTTTACTACTATTAATCAATTTGTATTTAAATATTTAGGTAGACGCTTTCTTAACGTGAACAAGTTTCAAGTGTCCATATGCATGGCAATTTAAATGTTTAAGTTTTAACTGTCATTCAAACATTGTGTATTTTTCTTTAAATGCTTGTTGAAAGTATTGCTCTGAAATTTGTTTTCTGACCATTTTTTCGGTACTCTCGTCGGTAGTATTTTCTTAAAAGTTCTGTTGGCGAGATTGCCTCTGGAGTCCAGTTGCTCTTATTGCTTCAAGAGAGACCACCAGAATTGCTGTGATCCAAGTGGCCTCTTTCTTATTGCTGCATGCTTCACGTTTCTCCTGGAAAGTTCTGCGACCATTGCAACAACAACTTCGAATTTTCCTGAAGTTTCTTATTGTCTGCTCGAATCACAAACAAAAGCTCATGGCAAATTGGAAAAAGTTCTCGACGATGTTGAGGGTACCGAGTTGCAGAATATACCAGACATTGTTTTCTTGGCCGAAGTGTGCAAGGAGAAAACATCGATGGTCACACGATGGTTTTAACTCAATGCCTCAACCATAAGTTTCGATATGGCGATATTGTTTTCAATTTTCTATCAATTTAGCCTTTGAGTTTCATTTTAAAGTCTTCGCATTTCGATTTTGGGACTCCAATAAAATCCTAGGTTTTAATAAATATTTGTTTTAAATTATTATCTATTCGTATACATTTAAGTTGCGTAAGCATAATTAGTAATTCAATCTTAGATGTAATTTCTCGTTCTTCTATAACAAGAGATTATTGATTCCTTGAGTTTTTAAATGTGGCAGGGATACAGAATTTCTATCAATTTCAACGAAACATCGCAATGGTTTTTTCCCCACATAATTTTTGAATACATTTCGATTCTCGCCGCTCGGGAATAGACTCGCTTTCCTTTTGCCAGAATGCAAGAAAATTTGGTCCCAAATCCAACCCGGTCTTATCGGACCGAGTTGTCCTTTCTCCGTGGAATATCATCTGTTGAGCGGTGCAAATTGATAAAAGAAAATCCGGACGAATAAAATAGCATCACAAAGGGAACGTGTGGCTTGGAGATCTTATCACGACTCGACAACATTTAGGAGGCTGTCGACAAGGTTTCTTGGTTGTCAGAGAGACGTCGCGCGACCGACGCTTCCATGTTTTCTTGCTTATAACAACGAATTTGTGCCGCTCTTGAAACGCTCGCCTCCAAATTGAGGGATGTACTTGTGTCTCCGAAGAAGAAAATTTTTCAAGCAGTGGCGTGGCTGCTTCTTGTTTTCCAGCTTCGTATTCCACAAAGGAAATTTTCTTTACAGTCGCCCAAGTTTAAAAAAATTTGCTTACATTAAATAATCAGTTTTTCTATCCCATTATAAATACAAATATTGCTTTATCAATTGTGATTGTAATGTACTATTTTCTTTTCGTGCTATCTCAGTCGTAACAAAATTTATGTGTATCAGCCTGTTGTTCCGAGCAAACCGACTACGCTACGAACACTTTCACTGGAGTTGGGACAATCTTTGGTTTTTGTGAAGCGGCTGTGGCGTCTGCAATCTGAGATCACAGACAATTTCCCTTAAACCCCGAAATTGACCAAGCTGCCATTAGCATCTCAGGCGCACAGTTGCCGTGGACTTTCGAGCCTAGCGATATTCGATCCTTGCACGCGCTCTGCATACCAGCCTACATGTCCCTTGCTACTGCATTACGGCGACCGCTCGTGCGGCCACTGTCCCTCTCGCCTCAGTGAACCCCACTTGCATCACTCGCGTCTTTTTTCCTCCCCATAGTACAGTAAACTCTCTATGCTTTATTAGCTCCTACTTTCCTCCCGCTGGCGCAGTAAAATCTCAATGCTTTATTAGTTCCTACTTTTCTCCGGATGGCGCAGTAAACTCTCTATGCTTTATTAGTTCCTACTTTTCTCCCAAAGGCGCAGTAAACCCTCTATGCTTTATTAGTTCCTACTTTTCTCCGGATGGCGCGGTAAACTCTCTATGCTTTATTAGTTCCTACTTTTCTCCCAAAGGCGCAGTAAACCCTCTATGCTTTATTAGTTCCTACTTTTCTCCGGATGGCGCGGTAAACCCTCTATGCTTTATTAGTTCCTACTTTTCTCCGGATGGGGCAGTAAACCCCTAGTGCGTCATTATTTTATTTCAAGCACTCCTCTGTCCCCGCAAGGTCCAAATGTTTAATTCTTTCCTGACCATCGTTTTTCGGCTTTTATATGCTTCTATTCCAGTGACTGATGAGTGAGAGTGTACCATGATACTTTTGATTTGGAAACTAATTTTTATTTCTGAGCTTCATTAATTGCGACCGATGAACCGATTGTCTTCACTGCAATATTTTCCTATTATTTTCGTATCATTTCCATCCATTCAATATTTGAATGGATGGTCAGAATATTGAATCCATTCAATATTTGCATGGATGGAGACCTCACATACTAATATTAACATCTGTTGCTAAATGGGTTTGTTCGTAACTATGCGGTTACGCGAATTCATAACATTTAAAGCTTGTGAGCATGAAATTGAAATTCTGCAATGCAATGATTTTTATACAATCGGTTAACGCGAATAATATCAGAATTATAATGTTTCCTGATTTTTTTGCCTGAACTTGTTAGGAATTACAGTTGATTAGTGTATAGCAGTTAATTGCCTGTTACTTAATTCGGGACTATGCCTTGTACCTCTAGGCTTGAAAATCAAAAAATGTTTACGATTTTTCTTGTGAAAAAAAAATTCTACCAAAATTAATTCGTTCATCAAAATTTGCCGAAGTTCATTCTATCAATTTGACAAGAAATGGTTCATTTAC
Organism: Hyalella azteca; assembly: GCF_000764305.2. Classification (NCBI taxonomy): domain Eukaryota; kingdom Metazoa; phylum Arthropoda; class Malacostraca; order Amphipoda; family Hyalellidae; genus Hyalella; species Hyalella azteca. Next base: position 245,853 of record NW_025935295.1, on the reverse strand, counting down.
ATTTGTATGTAATATAGGTTGCAATCAATTGATGCATGCGCGTTCTTAATATTTCAATTTCTCTTCGCGTTTTGATTTGGAAATGGCGAGTAGGCTTATATTTATCTGGAATTATTGTATCTCAAATACACTGCAGTTTCATTGCACCCTATTTATATTAGATGTGCGCCTCTATTCCGTGCTGCAAAAGCCTCTTTGATTGTTCCATACATTTTTCTTCGTCAAAATTGTTCAACCTCCGTAACCGGTAGTTTGGCGAAGAGAATTTAATTATATTTACTCGCAATATAATTTTGCGGACTTGTCCTGAATAAGTTGAAGCAAAAGATCTTTTTTCTCGATTTCAAGGCATACACGTTGAGGTCGTTAATAACCTTGCACGTGACTTGGGAAAACTTCACTCAATCATCGAATATTTTCTGGTCATCGTTGAGGCAGCTAACATTCTCATACACGTGCGGGAACATCGTGCTGTTTATTAAGTGGCCTGCGCTGACAGTCAACGGTTAATTAAACGACCTGCGCTGACAGCCTGCTGTTACTTAAATGACCTGCGCTGACAGTCCGCGGTTAATTTAATGACCTGCGTTGATAGCCTGCTGTTAATTACATGACGTGCGCTGACAGCCCGGGGTTAATTAAACGACCTGCGCTGACAGCCCGCGTTTATTAAATGACCTGCGATGACAGCCTACTGTTGATTACGTGGCCTGTGATTGCAGCCTGCTGTATTTGAAGGTCGGCAGTAACAGTCTGCAATACTACAGCCAGTTACGCTTTTGAGGCCTGCTATTTCAACCTCCTCTTATCGGGTGGCCTGCAATTAAAATCTTCCACACTTTGTAACCTGTGAACACAAAACCTTTTTTAATTTTGTTAACTGTGATATTAGCCTACTGTACTTGAGGAGGTGCCAAATTAATTCTAAACCGCGTCCAATTTTTCCTGTTACAATTTTTGTCCAGTCCGCACCCTTTTTATCCTGTTCGTATTCAATTTATTTTAGTACAATATATAATCTTTCGTTACCCTATTTATTCAGTTAGGGCCCTATTTATTATTTCCGTACAAATTCATCTCCCTAATTTATTTAGAATAGCCAATTTCAAATGAAAGGAAGATCGTGCTTCATATTGCGGAAAAATTTCCCTTCTTATTGATTGAATAAACTCATGCATGTTTATTGGTGGTGAGCTCATTCATACGATGTGAATTTCCTCTGTGAAGTAATTACTTCATTTGAGCTTCTTTATTTTTTCAGACTCTTCACCTCATCCGCGACGAGCCTCACTACGAGAAAATTCCCTATTCTGCTCCTCAGGTCGGTTCCTCGTGCTTTTTTATGAAATAAACTGCTTCTATTCCCTAACTTTAACTTGTAAATACTTCATTTTATTATTTAATTTTATTTGCGATCAGTTATATTTTTGGTATGATTTCTTCAAATGAAGTTTAAACCTGAATATTATTTTCCTCGTTCGCATTCAGTACTTCTGACGGTACTATGATTCGTAGAAGATGTTATCATTTTGTGCTTATTCTGAATATGGGTTAGTGCTGGAATTACCTATTCAATTTGAAGCGATTTTCGTTGTTTGCGCCTATAGGTTGGATGGAGCCATATGAATTATGTTGACTTGTACACCCTACTCTACGTAACATTATCTTGTGTTTGAAACCATTTCGTGCGAAAAAAGTTCGTGCGAATGACGAACCCCACCGAGGTCTTTATTAGCGCTCAAATGCCCCGCAGGGTGGCAGTTCGCGACTGACATTAGCGTCCTAGTGTCCTCATGGGAGCCACTCTTGATACAGACATGATAAAAACTTAGCTAGTTAGCTTTACGAGTATTATTGAGTTAAAAATGCCAGGTACACTTTGCCTTGCACGACGAGTCTTTCTTTGAGAGGAAAAGTTAAGGAAGGCATCAGCAACGATGAGCGAATGTCTTCATGCATCATTGTTATTCCGCTCAGCACGACGAGACGCTCCTGCCGGGATAAGTGCAGCCATTGCCTCTAATTGCTGAGCGAGGGAGTCCCTCGGCGCCGTGATCCTCCTAGTCTCTGACACCTTGAACTCCCTCTGCTGCTGCGCTACCTCGGCCCTCATATACTGCGGTGCTGCTGCGCGACCACAGCCCTCATATACTGCATATACTGCGGTGCTGCTGCTTTACCACAGCCCTCATATACTGCGGTGCTGCTGCGCGACCACAGCCCTCTCTCTAATACTGCGGTGCTGCTGCGCGACCTCGGCCCTTTTATACTGCGGTGCTGCTGCGCGACCACAGCCCTCTAATACTGCGGTGCTGCTGCGCTACCTTGGCCCTCTTATACTGCGGTGCTGCTGCGCTACCTCGGCCCTCTTTTACTGCGCTGCTGCTTCGCTGTCACGGCCCTCTAATACTGTGGTGATACTACGCTGCGGTGATACTTGCCCGTTATACTGTGGTGCTACTGCGCTGTCGTGGTCCTCTTACATTCCGTTGCTCCAGCGCTAACATGACCCTCTTATACTGCTTCACTAGTAACCTTTCCAATAAAAATTTTGGCTAACGGACAAACGTAAAATCAATTACTTTTTCGCAGCATATCTTATGTCCCTTTCCAATCACATTTTTATCTGATGCAAAGGCTAGCAGTTATTTCATATTTCGTCAAGTCAACTTACTCTCAACTTACATCTTCTCTTTTAAAGCTTCTATGTGGCTTGACAATTGCTTTAGTTTACATTGCATCCCAGTGGTAATTCAGACATCAGATCTAGCAAACTAGTGAGGAACTCGAATGAGTACACCTATAAATTCTGTGCGATATCTCGAGTTCTTAATGAGGTCGTTCTTTGGCCCTTCTATCTCATCCACATCCGCATGTCCTTTTCATTTGAGAAGAAACTACCCGAGCCTTTTTTACTGCACCCTTATGTGGTAACATTAAACTTTTGTTGTTATAGCTTGCATTAAAAGGCCATGATGACCTGTACTGCAATAATGTACTTGACTCACAAGAATCTCTTAGCACTAAAAGGAAAACCCTGCACGAGCTCTATGTTTTTGTGGCTACCATCATTGCATATAATCTCCAATTTCGAAAGCCTTTTTAATTATATTTATATGGACATTAAGTTATTTTTTTGCCCTATAGAAGTTTGAAACCCGAGTTTTTATGTCTTTGGATTATACAAATGCCGAGTAAAATGTTAAAAAACATTTGTACTCATTCCATTCATTGAGAACTTTTGATACCGACGGTTTCATATTCATTGCTCCTAATTTTGTTCGAATTGGGGAGAAAAACAGTGGGTAAAACAGTCTTTGGTTTTACTTTTCAATCATTTTCATATGATGTAATTATAATTGGGAGGTAATTAATTATAATTGCCTTTATGGGATATGCCTGAACAAAATTCATACTCTCTTGCAATACAATACGTTCGATTTCATCAGTGCATTATTGCACATGGACGTTATTTATGATTTGCTAGAGGTCTTAGTGAATAAAAATGCTTAAATGTAATTCACACAATTCGAATTTCATGCAGCGAGTTCAATTTCAACTGATTTTTGCGAGACTTTCTTCTCAAAGATGACATTTCGTTTGATTATGCTTATTGTCTTATTCTCGACTTCATAACAATTAAATGAGATGTTAGAACTGTTATCTGAATGTTCCTTTGATGATCTTCTGAAGGCTCCATTAAGTTTAATCAAGGCTAATACATCACATGCCGTTGAAGTTCTTGGAGTTGATGGAGACTGGTGGGTGTGATGGCTTGCAATATCCGTGAGGCGGGAGGCAGCTCTGTATCGCCCCAACACGTCGTCAGGCATGCCAATGAAGCGCTACTCGCGACGTCCGCTCCGACCATCTTGGCTCTGTCTGTTTTTTTACGCTTAGTGCACAGACTCGAAGACTAAAACAGGAATTTTTAAATTTTGCAAAAATATTTGTAAGCGTTTAAGATACTTAAATATGTTAGACTGACTGATTAGCTCGGTTTCCCTTCTGAAGTTGAGTGTGCCGGGGGCAGGGTAATCTAGCTAGGCAGCCTAAGACAACGTAGGAAGTAATTAGGGAAAGCAGACAAACCTGGCAGATCTACCAGGTTCAGAAGAATGCACCGCTGCTTTTCATAGCTAATCGGAGAAATTTGAAAATCCCGTCTACCATAAATAATTATCAACGAGATTTTTGACTCTCATCGTTCAACCCGTTGTAGTACTACTTTCTAACATTCAAACGGTTAAAGTACGTTCATAATAGATATGCGTCATTAAACGTCTCACGTAGCTCAAATTTGTTTTTCTAATTTCAAATTTTTTTCCTGCTGACCTTAGTTTCTGATGTATTTAGCCCACTATACTAGTATCAGGTGGTGAGTTAATGTGTAATCTACTCATCAATAACCAATTGTTACCCTTAGAATAAAAATATGTGAATGTTTAAGTTTCATCGCCTAAACTCGGATTCGGCAAAATTACGGAATTGCGTGCCGAATATCACGACTCGCCAAACGTGGCCCTGACATATCATGTGTGATACTAGACGAAGACGAATGACTGGCGCAACCGATGCCCCTATTTCCGAGGTCTTTGAAGAGGCGCTGCTCGCTATAGGATTGAAGCCGTAGACAAGTTTTGTGGCAGGTGGTAGTTGGTCTGTGATGCATGGATGACCATTCCAGCATCACGTCCAACCTTCGAATACATCAGAGTAAATGGAACTCGGATATGGACCATCAGGAAATGTGCGTGTTGGGAAGAGGGGATTCGCTGGCTTCGAGGAAATTGCTAAGGTGTCATAAGACTGTGCAAATCTCAGGGAACAGCTCCAGATGATGGAGCCTCTTGTGGTATAATAATACATGGAAGATTTTTTATTACTTTTATGAGACAAACGGAATCATAGTCTGTAGCGACCAAACATGATAGAATAATCCCGAGTTTTTATTTCGAATCATGTTCTATAATGGATAATATGAAAGTTGCCTAGATTGCTTGGAGTTGAATATCTTCCTTCAAAGGCTCACTACTCATTCTTCACCGGCTGATAAAATTCAGAGTTGCTGTTGCTGATTCATTCTCGAATATTTTTTCGACTATAGCGTGTCGCATTAACTCATTTACATTATTATTATCTGTTCGCATTATTTATGTCATGTAATATTTGTGTCACGTTTATTAAATCCAAATATGTATAAATATTTTCTGAATCGTGTTAAATGCATCTGTAAAGGGAGAATGTATTTTAGGTCTCGTGAGTGTGCTCACTGACCGTGATTATACTGAACGTGATGAGAATGATGAATGTGATGAGTTTAATGAATGTAATGTGAATAAGCAAGAAATCTCATAAATTATTTATGCTTGTATTCCACTTTAAAAAAACAGTTTAGAGGCAGTGCTGTAGTTCTATGCAAGAATGTAAGAAAATCAGGAACCTGATCAACATTAAGTAAATATTTAGGACAAATGGAGTACGTACCAAAAATGCCCCAGATATCAAGTATTAGACTCATATATAAGAATTCATTTCGATGGTTTTTACTTATACCGTTTCTTTTAGATAAAAAAGTGTTTTACCAACAATATCGCTATGTAATTGTTTACTTATTTGCTCTCATGATTTATTGTCACTGTTCTTCAGTACGTGGCAGTGTTGGGCGAGGATGGTGAGAAGGCGCAGTGCCGCGTGCTGGACTGCGACACCATCACGCAGGCCAAGAGTAAGATACTAGACGCGCTCTACCGCAGCACTCCTCACTCCCTGCGGCCATCGGTACACGATCTTGATCTCGGTTAGTGATGAGTTCTGCACACTTTTTTCGGGACACCATGAAGCGATGTACTTCGTAACATTATATCAGTTATGTACTTCGTAACACTATATCAGTTATGCACTTCGTAACACCTAATCAGTTATGTACTTCCTGACTTCTTATCCTTGGTCTCGATTGCGATGAGTTCTGTATGCATGTTACTTGAAACCATATCTGTGATGTAATTCATGACATCACATCAGTGATGTACTTCGTAACTTTCCCCTTACCTATCTCGTTCAGGTGATGTGTTGCGCATGCATCACTCATGACTTCACAGTAGTGACTAGTGATGTGCTAATTTGTGCTTCAAAACTTATCCCTGATCTGGTCGGAACGTCATTTAATTTTTCATCCCTGTCTGAGAAGAAAATTTTAATATTTTCCGTACAAATGTATGTAACTTACTTCAGAAATCGAATTTTATTACCTGGGCAGTGACATATTTTAAGAAATCTGTTTGACTGCAAATACTCTGTAATTCTTATACTACCAAGTTATTCGACTCCACAGTATTAGCGTTTACTTCACCGGAGTTCCAGCACGCACATAGAATAAATGCAGCTGGGAATTTGAACCATATCAATTCTGAAGTATAATTTTTTTTTTTGCAAATAAACAATTATATTACATTAGAATGTGTAACGTGCGTATTTTTCATTTCAACTGCTGCTCATCCCACGGCTCTGCTAATTAATTATTAAATTAATTCCCATAATGCGTTTCTCCAGCTTCTTACTCGTCGGTTACTGTGAATCTTATGCTAGCGTTTCGCATAATCAAAGTTCATCTGAACTTTTGGAAATACTGGCGTAAAATTTTTATTACTGTCAAGGCTCGCAGATTAGAGGTGGGCACCATTTCATGATCCTTTCCCAGACCGCTGAATAAAATTTTTAATTTTAGCGCTGGACTTATCAATATTCATAGCGAGCCAGAATTGCGGAAGAAGCATTTGCTGGCATTGCCACTTGCAGCTGCGGACCTCATTAATTCCGAGTAGAGAAAATGATCCAAGCTTGGCTTTGGCTGTCCTCATTGCGGATGCAGAGCACAAATCGCAACCTATGCTGACAAATGGCCGTTAGATCCTTGGGGCAGTTCATTTGTCTACGCTTTCACAATCTTGGGACGAGTTTATAAATGCCAGAGATAAACATTAGATCATTAGGAAACGACATCAGATGAAACATCGATACAGTTTAGGCTCTTGTCAAGTGTAATAAAGAATTTGAACAATTATCTGATATTGAAGAAGTCTTTACAAGGCCGCATTCTCACATTTTCAAAGAGATTTTTTCTGCACGAAATGATCAGTAGTTGTCGACTTGATTGGGCTCGCTTCTTTTCCAAAAATGTAGTTTTGTTTAAATTTGACTTTGATTATTTTTCCTTAAACACTGGTTAGCATACGCACATTCGCCCTGACTGGTGAGAATGTGTGTATGCTAACGAATCAACTGCCCTGTTGCTGTCAAAGGAGTGAAATATCCATGCCTAATTTTTGTTCTGTAGATCATCGCATAATTTGTTACTTTTCTCTGCTCGTTACTTTTCTCTGTTCGATGTAGTCAAAATTTAACAGTGGCATGTCGCCCTCCACCAGAATGGCGTCACGGCCGCAACGGTCACGTGGTTCTGGCTGACGAAGACATCACGACGCGGGTGGAGCCTGGCGGTTGGCGGCGCTTGAACACTTTGGCTCATTATGGTGTGGCGGACCCCGCCATCATGGCGCTCGTGCCACGGCAACATTGCCCGCCACAACTGCCTCCGCCAATGCACCATCGCTCCCATGCCACACTACATCAGCCGCATAGCTTGCATGTCACTCTCAACCACTCGGCATCCACCAAGTTTATGAGTGAGTTGGGTTGAAGACGACAACTTCACTACATAAAAAAGTTACCGTTAATCCTCAGAAACTTGCGTCCAATGCTTATGATTTTTGATGGAGGCATTTCTTATATTCTTCACTCAATATTAGACTTGAAACAATTCAACACAATGCTTCCTCATTTTATCTATTCATTATTTCATTCCTTCAGTATTAATGAAATAATTATTTCAGCATTGTAATGAACAATTCACTTGACCATCACTACTTTGTAATTATATTCTCACCAAATTTAAAACCTTTATAGAGCATTAATGAGGATATAGCAATGACTATTCTAGTACGCATCATTTTGTGCCCGCACAGGTCACACGTACAGCCGGAGCGCCTCTGGCAGTCCAGTGAGCGCCACCATCGACTTCGAGGGCCCCAACGCCCGGCATTCTTACTACCATCTCGTCAAGCCTCTTGACCACGACTCTCCTCAGAGACCCTCCGATAGAACCCATAAAGCAATACCCGAAATATTCCTCACGAGATTACTATCCACTAAGGGTACAGTTCAAAAGTTTGTCGATGATTTTTTCCGAACTATCTTGAGTCCCAATAATGGACTTCCTCCCGCTATAAAATGGCTCTTCGATCTCTTTGACGATGCAGCAAGAGTAAGAGGTATCAGCGATCCCGAAATAGTAACGTCGTGGAAGTCAAACAGCCTTCCTCTCAGATTCTGGGTGAATTTTATCAAAAACCCTGACTTTATCTTAGATGTTCACAAGAGTCCGACCGTTGACGCTTGCTTATCGGTGATCGCTCAGACTTTCATGGACTCGTGTTCGACGTCTGAGCACAGACTTGGCAAAGATTCTCCTTCGAACAAGTTACTTTTTGCTAAGGATATGCCTCGCTATCGTTCTCTTATGCGAAACTTCTATAACGGAATCCGTGACATGCCATATGTCACGGAGCAAGAAATGTCCTCACACCTACACCAGTTGAGTTTAACTCACCTCAGCAACGTGGATACTGTGCCTGCCTTACAAGAACTCTTTCACAAATATGTTCTTCGCTACTATCCTCAGATACTGGATACCTTAGCTGTAGATCCTGAATGTAGAACTTTACACTTGGCACACAAGTTGGACTTGGTTCTGTGCTCCCTTCAAGGAGAACCCAGTGCTGTGTGCTGAGCATCAGTGGAAAATTTTTTCGTGATTGGTTGTTTTTGATGCATTGAGCGGCGCGATTACGACCCTCTACGAAGTTGCCTTTAACACGAAGACATGTAAATGTTTTGTAATTATTTGATAGAGTGCACTTAGTATCTAGCCAAAGATACATTAATGCAGCGCGCGTGATTAGAATTGGATAGTTTTATGATGATTGAGAGAAGTAGCTAATTTTCGGTCTGAAAACATTGTAAGGGAAGCTAAGTAAATGGATCGAGAGCGACGGCTATGCTATACTTAATCAAATGCTCGTATCTGTGATTTTAACCATAGTGCATTCCAGTACGTTTCATTGTGCTTTTCACTATTGATGCAATTCTGCACCCATCACCGCCTTTTAATTTTTTACCTTACGATCGATACAATTAACGCGCCAATATTCTTTTTATGTCCTATTTCATACTGCGAAACGCACGGTGTCTCTGTATCTACACTTTAAATAACTGTATCTCTGTGATGCCGCGTTGTATATGACTACAGTTTGGCAGTCTCTGTGCATTTACGATCGTTATTAAAGCTTTAACGCATTCGAGAACTCCATCTTTGTCGGTGTATAGTTGAATATCACGTGTAAATATTAAGTAAATCCGCATGGGCGATTTTTTATGCTGACTTTAATAACATAGAATACATCTCGGGAGGTACATCCATCAAAGGAAAGATTTATCTATGTTTTCATGAACTATTGAAATTATCAGTGGTAATAGAATATACTCTCTGTTCAACCTGAAATACATACGACCCCTATTTTTCTTGAGGAGACACCCGATTTTGTACATAATTTTATTGTTTCTTTAAATTTTCAATTTGGCATGTTATACATTTCTAATATTAATACTATCATGGGAACTTTTAGAAAGACTGACAAATTTAACTCATTATTGGTCCGTTCACTAAAAGAAGCAAGGACTGACCTTAGTATGGTTCAATTGTGATGTCACTTCCTATTCCATGAATTCGGATACAAGCTACCAGAGCACCGTATCCTATGATCTCATTCTTTTGGACTCACTAAAGCGAGTGTCAGTACATGTGGTGTTAAATGGAATAATTAATCTTAATGTTACCTTCGAAGCACTCCCTCCATACTTTTTTCGTTATAGTCAATTTTAATGTGACACAATAAAGCATTTATGCCGGTGAGAGAAGTTCACAAGTCTGTTTCAAAGGACATCTCTGAGTAATGTTCATCATTTTTAACGTGGCCTCTTAATAATAGGCCTTAATTTTGATTTACTACGGAAATTTACTAGTTTCAGCGGAATGGCCAATTATTCGGTTTATTTTCTTAGACGTTTTTAAGTTTATGAATTAGCATTTAAAACTTATTTTTATGTTCATACGAGCTTTGAATGAGATCTATCCATTCATGTTTGAATCCATGTTTTCAATCTAAAAATATTTCCTAAAATCCCACTCAAAATAGAAAAAAAATGATATCTCCACCTAAAAATAATTTGCATTTATCCAGGGCAAACATTTGTATTCTCTGGTCTATAATTATTACACTTGAAATTGAATGCCATGATTAAGTCAACCAAAAAAATCCTCTTTCTTACATTGAAAATCTTACTAGGAAATAAATTCTTATATTCTATCCTCGCTTTTGTTCTAGACCAAATGCGAAGTTAACCGTCGATAGGGCATAAAAATGTGCTATTTAGTAAAGCATTAAAATTTTAGACTATAATTCGTGGTAAAAATATGTAGAGTGAGTTGGGCTCTTGTCCTGTGTATATTGCCGTGTATTTTTATAGAAACTGCATATTTGTATATAATATGATTCTTGCAACCGTGTTTTGAACATATATTATGCAAATAAATTGTGAGAGCAAATCGGTCAACTTTTCATCCCCTGAAGCGAGAAGTAAATTTATTTATCTGATTCCGTCGGGATGCACGGTAGAGTATTTGCCAACGCAACAACAAGCGAATTTAAGAAATCATAAATTAATACAAGGAACTTTTTCTATCAGATCCTTGTACTTATTTTTGTCTCATAAAGTCCTTAGATGAAGGTAATATTTTAATTATTGAGTGACCCAATCTATCGCGCATCCTGACACTGAGGATCGTAAAATTTAAATGTGTAATGAAATTCAAATCGCCATTGAACTTCGTCGATGTTGATAATGGCCAAAGAACCAAACAACACTGATTAAGAATGCTTTCCGAGAACATGATTGTAGTTTTAAAAAATATAGATACAGAATTGCGGGTTAAATTCCACAATGAACTGCTATAAATAGTACGTATCAGAGAATCCATAAAATAGAGATGCTGGCAAACTGCTATAAAGAATGGAATAATACCACACTTCTCTCGAAGAACACGAATATATAATTAAAAAACAACAAGTTAGTTAGTTAGTTTAGTGGCCACATGTTTACTAGCACTTCAGCTATTTAGCTATCTCGCACCGAAAGTCATGTTGAACATCACCAAAGAGATGGAAGGTCTCAATTATAAAAAGTTTCTCAAATCAAAAATAGGTCATCACCCACAAGGGGCAGGAGGTCTCAATTGTCCAGCCCGCTGAAGCTGGCTCGAAGGAAGCAGTGTTAGCATCTCAAAGAGACGAAGTTACAAGGAGGGACAGGTGAAAAGCAACAGAAACGAAGACACTCGAACATGAGGTCGCTTACACGGGACGTCGGCCGCCCGCACGAGAGAGACAGAGAAGGGAAATGTAAGGAATCCTACCTACATAATAACTTAACCCCACAACTGAGACCTGCAGTCAGACACCGCGAGCTCAGCGGGGGGGCGCTCAGGAACAATCCCCCTAGGAGCGCGAGATCCCATAGGACTTCTGACGAGCACAGACACGCGTCAAAAGTCCCCCCCCCCCTGAGGGGTAAAAACAACAAAATCGAATGGAAATCGCTTACACTTTTAATGAACCAACCCTAGAATGCGGTATTATAACGAAATTAAATGTTTCAAGGCAGTAATTACGTTATTGGTGAAGAGTGTAAACGCCTCAATAAAGGGTAATGCCATTAATTTAAAATTATTTATGTAGATTGTGGAAGATCTAATTACCCCGTTGCCATCAAAAAAACGAATGGATCATTGAACAAATAGTGACCCACTTCCTTACCCACAGCCTTATAGCAAAGAACGGACGTACACAAAAGAGCGGTCTACACAAAGACAAAATGTGCATAGCTATTTGGACAACGTCTCACTCATTTCTTCTAGTGCAGTGCACGCTCGGAGGCCGATTCGCGATTGTCGTTTCCATTTCTTGTGTTCGATTACTTGATCAGTTTCCTGGTCCCTGATTTTTACGTGCACATAATTATTTATTCTAGGGGTGATAATTAGCTTACTAATTACTTGGAATGCTATCCGAAATTTACAATATTTTCGCATCGTTGCATCACGAACTCTACTAAACATGAATAAATGAACAAATAAGATAACGGGTTCTTTCGAGATCATGATACGCAAATCTATTTCAGCTCTAAATTATCAACCATGGACGTGTCAACGATACAAAAGAGACACATTTTCCTTTCTCCTGGCCAGAAAACTCGCCGAGCTGCTGAAGTAAAATACTAGTGAGGTTTCCGGCACCGCCTGCCTCGTGATGATGCATTCAGAATCAGTCAAAGACTTGCCATTGAAAGAAGGCGCCTGGTGGAACATTATTCTGATCATATATAATATGTGATTATATTCACGAAATCTTTCTATATACGATTATATTCTGATAATATGGTCTTTGATTTCATTATTAGATTCAATAAAAAGGGAGAAAATTGTCATTGTCTACATATTACCAAATGATATTCAGCTAGAAGCACCTGCTTAATGCATCTCAAAATCCTAAATCTAGACTGAGGAAGAAAATTTAAGTTCCCCCCTTAAATTTTCATTTACCAATTATTATGCACTACGTTTTTTCTCGACAATTTGATATACTTTTCAACATATCATACTATTCTTACTCAGAGATTGCAAGCGAAATGTGAAGTGTGATCGGCGTCGAACAGATCAATAAATCAATTAATGTTTAAAAAAAATACTAAACGAAATTATAGCGCACTTGCATCTTTGATTTTTTATCGCTTCGAAGCATTGGGGTTTATTTTAAACAATTACTACAATAGTGGCAGATGGGTGAGGATTGACTAAAGGATTTATTAAGCCCAGGTTCCATAAGTCGCGAGAATAACTATGAATGGTTTATTCATACATATAAGACATAAGAGCAACATAGACAACAGACAAAGTGAACAGTGAATATATGAAATACTACATATTGGGCTGTGGTACTAGTGCCTAATATTGATTGACTGCCGAAGACTGAAGGGTGAACCGATCTTAACTGTAATTATCTATATATTAAACCGATTTTAACTGTAATTACAGGTTACGGGATGATTATCCATATTAATGTAGGTACTGTCTAGGTTCGCAACATTTGAAGCAATCGCTCCAAACATGATTCCACAACGTGTGAATTTTACCAACAAAGTATCCTGATCACAGTGGGAATTTTAAAGTAAGGAATACAGCAAAACAGATTTTTACAATTTCCATGAATCAATCAAAAAAATTGAACTCAACTAAAAAGAGTTAAAATTGGCATGTGCAGGATTATATTGCAACGTTAACAAGTGCCTTGATTTTCTTGTAGAATATTAGAGTCTAATGAACGAGAAAGACGTTAGTAGAGAGCTGGGCAGCGTGGCGCCCCATATTTAGGCGCCTAGTAGGAGTTCTAGATGAAAGAAGTTCGTAATTTATTAGGTAGCATTCGAGCGTAGACTAAGTGCGATGCCTCGTATGAGTTATGGGGCAGCCCTCCAAAGCCGGTCTGTTTGTCATGAACTTTTGCGTTCCGTTCTACCGAAGAGCCTCCATTAAACTCGAATGCCAAGCAATTTGTTAACCACAAATCGAAAAGTGCAAGGATATTTCTCCCATAAATCAGGCGCGAAAAATTTCCGGTACGGGGAAACTGAAACAGAAAATGTAGAATTCGCTTTGTGAATCGGAGAATTTTTCGAAATTCTCAGGCCTGTCAATTACGAAAAAGCACTGGGGATTTTTTTAGATAATCGACACATAATAGTGAAGCAACGCAAGTTCAACGAAAAAAAATATCTGAAAAATTATGAGGAATATAATGCAAATTTCCATGAACGATTTTATTTAAGAGGCACGATTCAATGCGAGATAATTTTATAACTCGTACTATAATTTCACTTCACGTCAAATTTTCGATCAGATGAATGTTTTACCACATAAACCTATTATGATAGTTAATTATTACAATCCACTTCCATGAATAAATTACCTTTAATTTTACAATTGTAAACGGTAACCAAAGAATATGACGATTTTCCTCGCAACAAGCTATCTTTGAGACTACACCCCACTGGTAGTACTAGCAAACTCCCAACTCCTTGCAATAAAAGTGATGATGGCTCAGCCTGATGCAAGGCAAAGGTTGCACGAGGCATTTTGGCTAAGGAGGCAGTGATGGCACTTATGCAAATAAGGCACTCATCAAAGCCACAAAATGGAGTTAAGTGGCTACCCTCCGTCCATGGCCAGCGCTTCTGCCAACACTCGATGCCTGAGAGCGAAGAGCGCTCATGCAGGTCCCTCATCGGCGCTCAGGCCGGGACCCGAATTACCGAATTGTATTTGCCGCTGAGAATTAAAATTGCTAATGAAAGTTCAGTACGAATATTTGCCGATGATCGAATCATTCCTTTAATTTTATTAGTCGAGTTGAAGTCCTAAATTTAACCAACTACAAAATGTATTCAGCTGTAAGCCGAAATATCCGAAACGCATTTATAACGTAAGTGTTGCACTATATTTCCAAGCTCATTAATTGGAGTCAAGAATATTTACCTCACACAAGACCATAATAGATGTATACCATTGAAATAGCGGGAAAAATTTATTACAACATATAAGAACCAAACTAAACTAAACCTAATAATGAAACTAAACTTAATAATGAAACTAAACCGAATAAGCGTAATACAATACAATTTGAATATTAAAGCGTCAAATAGTTCCAGAATTCTTTGTAACTTTACCGAGTTTATATTCTCTTTTTACAAGGGATCATTTTTCAAGTCAAAGAGTATAATGAAATGTAAAGTTATGGATTCGTTAATTGTGATAGAGATGATCGATCCTATCAATGTTCACGAGTAGATGATATTTTACTTAACACTCTACCGCCTGAAATTCGAAATCGTGATGAAATAATTTTTATCTCATTTTTGTGTTATTTGCGATGCAATAAGATCATATCTATGGCATTTTCAAACTTTTAATGTTACATCCGGGACCCTAAGGCTGGGCAACCTGCCTATGGACGACTTGGCGAAGGAGGATGACGAAGGCGGCGCATCAGCGTGACCTTGGACTGAGAAGTCTTAAACTCATTATTTCAAGGGGACCATCCGTCAAAAGAAGTCAATAATATACGTGTCACTCATAAGGAGCATCAGGCAAACAGCTAAAATATTGGATATTATTTTCTATTATGAACATGATTAACTGTTATGAAGTGTCGACGAATAAACAATCAGTTAAAAAAATGTACTCTACCAAGATTCAAAGACTTGATAAATATATTGTCCTTTTTCTATATTATTAGTAAATTCCGTTTGAAGCTTCAGTTCAATTTCCGCTATTATAATCAACAATGGTTGAAAATATCTAGAAATAAAGAAAATGAAAATTTGAATAGATGTTCTAAGGATATATACGAATTATATACCTATTGACTATATAAGTATTTCATGGGACAATAATTAAAATTTATAAATGTTATCAGTTGAAAATGATAAATTTATCTGAAAATGCTGGCAAATATCATATTGTTCCACAAACAATTTCATGCAATACAATCTCGTGACAGTTGTTTGCTCTCAGTGACACACTAAGAACAGTGGAGTGCCTGGTGATCCCTCACATTGACATACAATAAACAGTTTAAAACAAATTCGTTAAAGAGCAGGAGGAGAAACCAAAGATATCAAACATGACCAAGCTTGATGCACAAGAAAAGCGTATAAAAAATCACAGCACTGTGCCTCACAATTGCTTTTATCCATGACCAGTTGAAGATGACAAACCAGAGCAATATTGTCACAAGCCTACTTCACAAAATTGATACGAAGCTAGTGAGCACAAAATGACTTGCATTGCTGGTTGCTTCCATGTACGACAACTTTAAGATGTCCACGGTAGCGGACAACCCTTAGGGTCGCTACGGACAATAATTTCCGTACAATTTAACTTAAAAGTTATATTCCCGGAGAGCAACATACGGCGGTAGAGAGTTAACTTCTCCAGAGGATTAAGTTTAATCAATTTGCTATTCATATTCAAAAAGATTCGCTCAATTATAAAATATCCATTAGGAAATGAAATTATCACAATAGATCAGCATGACTGATAGCTGATCGATCATATGGAAGAAGAAGACAGAGTGCAATACCAGCTTTCTTTAAGACCAGGACATTTTATGGATGATTGAAGAGCAGATGAGGCAATCTTTTCTGAGTAAAGGCTAATATTTCAGGTATAGAGAGAAGGAGCAGAGCACCTGAGACTGCCATCCATCAAGATCCAGCGGCTCATTACACTCGAGGCGTTCATGGCACCGAGGATAAATCATCGAAGAGCTTCACGTGGTGCGCGGAGTAGAACACGCATGCAGTTCGTGCGTGACTGAAGCATTTCGACGTGTTCAACTTCAAAGACATTCCCTCGCGCCAAAGTGGCGCACATCGCACCTCAGCTGTTAATAGTCGGCTGCAATGCGCCATCCATCACAGAGCCTGGCATAATTTACTGGCAATTGAGTCGACGCAGACCTCCAATAAAGTCGTGTAGCCCGATTACCGAGATTGTTGGTCGCGCTGCTAGTGAGCACCGAGTGAATAAATGTGCAGTTATGTTATTGGAATCTACGAGCACTAGAACTGAGATATTGGAGCTTTGCATGAGCCGCGATTAACGACAATAGTTCCGCTTAATTTCCAGGGCCCAGGTATTGTTCAGCAAGCTATGAATTCGCAGTGCAATTCAGACCGCAATATCGCATAAAGTAGGAAGATATAAAAAGATTCATAATGATCTCATAATTCAATATGAAGCCCTTTCTTATTCCTTAACCATTCTACAAGATCTGTGTTATTAAATTAAATAACAAGGCAGCACTTTGCCAAAAAAAGGCCTGAACAATAAGGAGTAATTCTCATTGAAAGTTGTTACATCGTGTAAAGATCATAAGAAATCATAGTCTTCACAAGGATATTAACATATACATGTTTTTTAGACATATACATTTTTTTATTTGAAAAATTGAAAAAAAAATATTTATTGGAAATTAAAGTGATAAAATAAATCTACTTCTTACATTATGAGTCTCCAAAAAATCGAGAGACCACCGTAAATAAAAAACGCTATGCAACCAAACTGTGATGAAATAAGACATATTTTTGTATTTATATCAAAGCTCACATGAAGACCAGGTATTAAATACTTCACGCACATCCGTACTATAACGTACTTCATTCTGTACTGTAACCACCATCCCTGAGTGAAATTATTAGCTAAAAATAAAATATATTCCATTTTTATTAAATATTTTGTAGAATATGCAATTATATGATTTACAGTTGCCTTTAGATATCTCAATTTCTCGTCATCAAAAATAAAGTATACCTTTAAATGGCCGCCCTTATGTACTGACCACTTGATCGTTTCATTTACAGTAAAATAATAAACTTGGTAGGGCAAATTTCTGATGACACGGAAAGAGTTTACCCCAAACACCAAGGCAAAACAAACTATAACTATGCGGCAATC
Source organism: Hyalella azteca (assembly GCF_000764305.2). Lineage (NCBI taxonomy): Eukaryota > Metazoa > Arthropoda > Malacostraca > Amphipoda > Hyalellidae > Hyalella > Hyalella azteca. Next base: position 228,107 of record NW_025935295.1, on the reverse strand, counting down.
TAGCACGATCTTGCACTCCAGTGAATTACGTAAAAATTATATTGGTCCAAAAAATGTAATTGTGTCATCTAATGAGTAATTAATAAATTTTCGTCACCCGAAATCAAAATTTTTGCACGTTTATGGTCATTGTACTGGTCATTCATCTATTTATGAATTAAACTATTTTAAAGCAACTGATAAAGACGCCAATCAATGTGACAAACTTACTGGAGGCGGTTTTAACTGGTAAGAGTCTCTACTAAATTTCTACAATAAAACTCGGGGGCTTGGTAACTTGAAAGAGTTCAATCAGGAGCCCGCACATGTGCTAATAAAAATAGTGTAGCAGCGAATCTTTTGGAGCGCAAAGAGAAATATGCCTAAAGAAAACTCTTGTTGAAGTCATTAGAACTCCTCGCTTTAAGTCCTGAAGATTGTCCCTGCGTGACTACTTGTTGAGCCTCGTCTCCACAAAAGAACACGCCGAGAGCTCACGCCAACAATTCAAACTTTTATCGGAAAACTTTATAATGGCTCGAAGGTTTTAAGTCGCTGCGAAAAGCAATTTCAATCCTAGGGATGCTTTTCACGCAAGCTCGCGCTCATTTATGTCACAAATCTGCGTCCCTGGGAACAATACCAAAGAAACTTTGATGCATTACCTAAAGATGCCGGATAAAAATATTGCATCCTTTAGGGCAAAAGTTTTTAATGGATTCACATGTAAAAAGTAAAATGAAAATTTTTACGTCTGCTAGACAGAGCAAAGGGCCATAGTGTTCAACAACAATCCGGTAAGCAATGTCTTCATAAATTCAAACTCTACGCTCTGTTAGAAACAAAACCAATACTTGGATCAATGCCAAAACATATGCCTAGAACTCGACGCTGGAAACAAACACTTGTTTTTTTTATTTATCCATCCTTTTATGTGGAAGTTTTGTGCGTATTCGTCACATAGTGCGTCCAATTCGCATGCATTGGTCATTCAAGCGGAGGTCATTCTGAAAAATAATGACCACTCGGTCATTTTATCTACCGGAAATTGCCCGGGGGTCAGTTTTGGAAGATACATACTTCCACAACATAAATAGCCAATAAAAAAATAAATTACATCCTGTGGGATGAACTTTCTTCGCGCTTGTATTTCGAATATACTTTTTATTCGCAGGCTAAATTCTGTTTTTTTAAAGCACTCATAACATGGGTACCGAAGTGAATCGTAATTTAATACTAAATCTTCGTTAGATACAAGCAAAATACAAATTTTGCATAAATGTAAACTATAAAAATGATTGAGACAAAAACAAGAAAATACTTTTTCGGAAAGAGCCCACCGTAACTCGAACTTAAGTCTTTCCAGCTCGGTGCTGAAAATTACAATTTCTTCTAAAGTATGATAATTATTCTTTCTTCAACCCCTGCTATTTTCTTGAGTTAAATATAATCGAAGCTATGGCAACATATATTCTATGTATTCAAGTTTTGGCCGAGTGCCGATTGAAGGAGGAGAGAGAAGATTTTACTGTCAGAAATTATTCCACACCTTGAGAAAATAAAGTCCATTTCAAAATTTACATGTTCATTTCAATTGGAATGTCAATGAACACTGTTCATCAATAGCGTTATGGTACATAACTGTCCAAGATAGGAGTAAATACTGTATTATGATAGAACCATCATACACTCTAACGCAGATCTTCTCTTCGGCATTCCGAAAGTCCAATCTGTTATTTTTTGAAATTGTACATAAAAGGAACATTTACGCACAGAAGTGAGTTCTGCGAGATCAAAAGTTAGTGATCAATGGATGAATGAAGTCCATGATGCGATTGCAGGATGCAAAGACGCTTCAATATACCTCGCAGCGATTCACTTTACTCTCTCAAGCTGAACACAAAAGAAAAAATAATCAAGTTTACTGAAACTCCTGACAAACATGGAAGCAAAAGAAGTAACGCGATCTTCCATGAGTCAATGCGAAGGATTTGGAGTCGGCTCGGTCGGAGTGAATGTGATTAGAGAGCAGCTAACTGCATCAAGACTGAGCAGTCACTTTCATCCTGCCCTCTGCAGGCAACAAGTACGACTTGTCTCTGACTAGTCAGATGATTGTCAAATTCTTCCTTGAATTACAGAAAAAATTGTATTAAAAAAATCACATTTATTAAAACTCGCACGAAGCACACTACGGCACAACAGCCGATTACGCACGTGGCAATAAATACATGACCAATTTTATTTATACAACGCCGGTTAAAAAACTTTTTATATTGTATTTAAAATCTTTTCTTTAGCTTCAGGACACAGAAGCCGTTGTCGCTGGGTTTTGGAAGCCATTGATTCCAAAAGCCGCCGGGCTTGTAGACTTTCGAACAACAAGCACTACTCTGAGGCAGACCCGATGAACTGGAAGCCATTTTTCTCTCCGTGTAAGCCAAGCCTAGTAAACAAAGCTGAGTTTGCTTCATGCAAAACACATCTTAAAGATCAGCCGCTCTTTGATCGGCAATCGTCGCTAGGATTTTTCTCCGTCGAAAATTTATGGACAGCAATGCGATACCGAGAACCCGTCAACCTGACTGTCAACTTGAGCTGTTTGGACTTGAGAATAAATAGGCGTTCAGCGATGGGGTTTTCATGTAAATGGAGTGGCTGATCTGCAACGCGGCACGGGAAAAGCTTTCGTCGTGCTTTTGGCACATCCTGCAGATGCTGGTGTTATTGGTCGCTTTGAGTGACATGTGCGCCGTTGAGAGCCGAGCCAGACTCAATTTCACACCCGTCAACATCAAATTGATAAGGACTAAAGGGGCGACACTGAAATCTTCAGCACACGAGCACAAACTTTCATAAAGAAAACTGCCAAATAATGCCTGAGATTGATTAGGAAGCTTTGACACGAGGCTTGCCTCAATCTCACTTGGAGATGATGGATCGGAAATTTATCTCTGATATGGAGAGTGATATGGTTTTCTCGAAAAGACTAGCTGTACTTCATCAGAAGTATGGTTCTCAGAGGTTGAATTTTACTGCATAAATGTGTTTGTAAAAAGTAGTCGACGAAGACGACAGAATATCAAGAAAAGGCAATACCTGCAGATCAGATTTCCTTTGAAGCTGGTTTCTCGTTAGTTCAAATAGATTTGGCTCCTTGCCTCACGCAAAAAGATCTAAAATCTAAATCATTGATATAGCGTTCTAAAAATGGCTTAACTAATCAATAATCTATCATGAAATACGAATATCGAGTAAAATTTCGTTTCAAAATTATGGATACACAAGTTGAGGTTGCAAACGACGTCGGATGATGCGTGCAACAGTTATTCAGAATTAGAGTAAATTTCTAGTGAAGATGATGTCAATTCCAAGTTTTTCAAAAGGTCTTCAAAAGCCAATTACTTCAAGTATTTGCAACTATGAATAATCAATTATACGATGCAATGTTCATATGTTATTGTTTAATTACTGAGATGACCAACAAATCATCACTGTCATATTCTAAAGAAATTCGTAGATATGCAGAAGATAAGCAAACGAGTGATTCAAGGAAATAACAGACTCCGTGTTAACATAATTTTCAACTTGATTAGCAGGCCAGTGTCACTTGGGCAGTAATTCCGTTTCTTTGGAACAAAAAAAAATACAAAAACAGCTTTATAGTTTGAAAAATTCTCATAAGAATTGACGCACGTGAACAATTCAAAATTAATTTGGCCAGCCTGTGATCATAAGCGCAGTCAAGCATAAGAGAAGAAACAGCGGCATTGCTGGCCGGAATGCAGCAGACTGCAGGAATGCGTGTCCAGCGAGGTCGGGAATGCAATTAGTCCTTTACACTTTGCAGTCAACTTACGGAGCCTCCCGCCTCTGCGCCTAAACTTACGGGCCGTCCGGGCACCTCGATCATTGCGAGCCTGCATGGCTAAGTTACATTATATAGCTTTCTAATAATAATTATATAAATAATAACTTATAATTTCTCACACTTTTTCGATTTCATTACAAACACAAATTATTTTTATAAGCCTTATTAATAATAATTAGCATAGCAATAAGCCACATGATAAGAACAGCTAGAGCATGCAACAATAACAACAAAAAAAACGCACAACAATAACAAAAATAACACGCGGAACAAGATTTACACAACATGCATAACAACAACACCGGTAACATTCAAAACAACAACACCGGTAACATGCATAACAACAACACCGGTAACATGCATAACAACAACACCGGTAACACGCATAACAATAACACCGGTAACACGCACAACAACAGCAATAACAATCTCTAGGTTGTCAGCCCGCAATTTGGCTGTGTTGGCTATAGCATAATTTCTCTGACCAAGAAGATTCGCTGTAACTCTGCGCTAGGATAATTAAACCAACGAAAATAAAACATTCTGATTGGATATATACAATTTTACTCAAGTTCATATATCTCCAATTTACGATAATTTAACTGGAAATATAAAAATCTTGTTATTTAATAGTAAGGGAAAGTGAAATTACGCAGTGTGCCGCTTCATTCTTCACTTATTGCATTTTTTCTGGACTGCCCCGTGCTGTAATATTCGTGACTGGCTCTTCGATTTTTGAATTAACGTCCATGTAGGCGAACTCTAAATTTGATAGCTCCTTCGTCACAGCTGGAAATAATTTTAATCTTTTGTTTTCAACATTTCTAACATTTTTCTAGTATTTGTTTTATTAGGTTTCAGCTCGTAAGGTTACCATGGCAGCACTCGTGAAATTTTAACTCCATTAACACTGATCCACATGCACGAGCTATTCACTGGCCACCGATAAGCCGCTCGTTATTTGTTACGAGGATAAAGTGTGCCCGCGTGGTTGTCTATTATGTCGCCTATGACATAAGTAGGATGTCGTTTAAATGTTGTCACACCTCAAGCTGAACCTTGCTCTTAAGAATTTATAGTCTTTGTAAAAACTTACTGGAATCTTTCTTTACACTTCGAGGACAGCTGAACTCACTTCCTGAGCTCCTGCATCTTTGAAGAGATCCAGAATCGCTAAGTTGGGGACAAAAACATGCCAGTTTAGTTCCACTTCGGAATTATGGTCGTGAAGTTAAATTTTTAAGCGACATTGAAATATAAATTTGCTTTCTAAGCTTGAGACGTAGTCTGTAAGGCAATGTTTGCAGATAGATTCTATGCACTAATAAAGTTATTGCAGTACTTTCATCAGTATAAGTTATTCCTTTCATCAGCATTCATGAAAAATTCTAGACACGAATTTGTGTTAGGTCTCAACAAACTTCTATTACTCGATTTAATTTAAACCTGTTTTTTTCAAAACTATGACCTGATTTAATTTAAACCTGATTTTCATAAATTTCAGTATGTACTATAATGCAAGAATATCTACGTGGATAATTCACCCGAAGAATTTTTTGTTTAAATTATTATCATTTACACAAGAGTGAATGCACTCTTGTGTAAATGGTGATCGTGCATTCTAAAATATTAGTCACTCGATTGCTCGAATAATGAATTAGCTAAGAATTCAATGGCAAGTATTCGTCCATCTTCACTTTTGTGAATTTCGACTTTGCAACTTGAGCAGTCCTTGATTTGTGGAATTTTTTGACAGAAGACTAAGCTGGTCTCCGAAGCATTTTCTAAAAAGGAATGAGTGATTGATGCTGAATTTTTTCTAATTTTTCAGTGCATTGATTAAACTTCAATTGATTAAACTTCAAAAAGTTTGCAAATTCGGCTCGTTAAATAATTTTAATTTATATGTCTGCATGAGGTAAAAAAAATACAAATGATCATATATCAAATTCATTGTTTATTTATATAAGTACCACACATGAATGAACGAAAGATTGCAAATAAATTCACAAAGGAACGGCAGAATTTAATTTCGAGAAAAACGTCTGAAGGCAGCAGCGGAATTTGCAGCGTGCATGAGAGTTGGCATTAGGATGATGGTCTGTGATGCGAGCTGACTAAAACCGAGATTCATTTGTCAGTCGTGGATGAGGTAATGAGGGACTCTGAGCCAGCAACATTGGCCCCAGTCATGTGAGCCAAAACATGCAAGTCTCGTGAGCACCAACGCCCGAGTCCCAGTCTTCTATGGCCGTACTATCTGAACTCGCTTAGTACACGTAGCAGCCTAAGACATGTAAAGGCCTGAGTACACGTAGCGGCCTGAGTACACGTAGAATTTTGGTTGAAAGTCGTGGTACCGAAGACCAATGATGAACCTTCCGGGCTGCTATTGGTAGACATGCATTGAAATCCCGGCCAATAATTGGTCTAGATTATAAAGTTAAATTTAGCTTCCCCATTTGTTAAGTCTTCAAGAGCATTTGTGTAGTGTCTCTGGACTCTTGTAAGAGTAGTCTATCTACGCATGGACTTTTAAATTTATTTCTTGTTTAGAAAAAATCAACTCATTTAACCGCTTGTATGACTAGCATAATTTAATTATGTTGCACTTTACCATAACTTTGAAGTACTAGTTTCATGAAACCAATGAGTAAAGTGCAAAATTATCGATGAACTGTGTACGACACGCGGAAAACATTTTAACTGATCAATTGTGAATGAAAAATGTATTAGCAATCTAGTTAGCTTAAATTTTAATCAGCAATAACACCATAAATCAAAACACTAATTTAATGAAGCAGAGCTCAAGTGCATTCAGAAAGGTCCCCATGATTAAGCGCGGTCCTGCGGGCGGCGTTAGCGAGGTAATGTGGTCCTGGATCTCCGGTGGTGAAGGGGAAGCGGAAGGTACGTAGGGTTGAGGTTCTATTGTTGCGTCGCCTCTAAGTGGCTCCCTGTCACTGGTATTGTCAGTCTCTTAGGCCTCTGTTATGGCACTGCTTTGCTTCTGTCTAGAGAAACAGACCGTGATGGCAGACGCTGTTGTGCCACTCAAATTGCCAAACGCTGTTCATTGCAAGAGCGTTTTGCCGCCATCCAAACACGCCATTGTCCGGCACCGTCGCGTCTCAACAATTAGGAGAGATGCATTCGCTGGAAATGCTATCGTTTCACTTCAATTCCTGATAATTTAAACGGTCATTCAAGACGAGCGAAATCGAATTGACTGGTTGCGCAAAGCAGGACAACACAGCTTGGAAATGGCATTTAAATGTCAACATTTATGCCTGCTCTTGAACACACGATTCTAAAATAAATTATTTATATAACAATTCATCCGAATTTTACGTACAGTGAGATTTTACGTACCCATGATTTGTACGTTAACACAAACATTTTAATTGGCTGCGGAACTCGTAAGTAAAATTTTATCCTGACATGGCTCCCTACTCACGAATTGCTTTCATTCTCAGCCCATTTGCTTGGCAGATCCGTTTTCATACCGAGCTCCAAGAAAAATCATACCAGTACAGAAGTCATCTCAAGAGCTTACAGCAGATATGAAGGGATCGACCTCATTGATACGAGCTTCTCATTCCCACACGCTACTTGGGCTGCTCGGAAACTGGTATGGTTTGAATTCTGACGAAGAGAGCTGAACGCTGCAATTCTTGTGTAAGTGACTCCATATAAAGATTACGCTCAGAAACAATTTGTCCTGCGCAAGAGGAGACTTAAAGTAGAACAACAAAGATTGCTCTTCGGCTTATCGTGACAATCAATTTGATTACCTAGAACGAATGTAATTATCAATCGTCACTCATCATAATGATTTATTTTAAATAAACGATAAAGAAGGATTGTTTGGCGCATTGCAGTTGCTGTCCTGGTACAAGTGACAACAGCGACTTAATGAAAGAGGATATTTGTTGCATGTTCGCGCCAATTTAATCATACACCTGAACTCAATATTATATAATTCTAAGCCAACGCTTGCGCTCAATAATTATGATTTAATAGCCATCTCTTTTCGAACTGCCATGAAATCAGTGCAAGGATGATATTTGATAGCGTTGTGGTATTTAAAATAAACGCAAAAATGTCCATCTAGGCAGAAATTCCAGGGAAATGTGAGGCAATTTAGCAATTTACTTAAAGAAGAGAGATTTATAACAGACCGTATACCTAACGTTTTCAAAGTTGGCCGCTTCATGTAGTCGTGTACATGGAAATCTAAAATGCGTACATACGAAAATCATTCAATGATATTTACATGGAAGGCAAAATTACAGGTAATATCAGTACATTTACTGGTTCGTCACAGAGCTTTGTGCTCAATGAAAGTATTCTTGCATAGTCCTTCGTCTTGAAATTTTTTGGTTCTTTCGTGCTAGTCATAACATTATTCAGAACTCATTCTCGATTCCATCGCCTGATGCTGCAATAATTAAAGGTATTTCAATTTTAGCACTTTCAGGTTAACTAAATTTTCATGGGAACTATTAAAAACCGAAGAAATTATGAAGTTTGCCTTCCATATTTTATTCATGTAATCAGTTTAAATTTAGTGAATTGTAATTTACAGTTCAAGTTATTTCAATTTCTTGTTACTTGAATTTCTTGTAATAACAATTTCTTGTTACTTCCAAACAAAAAAATTGCAACGAAGAAAAGTGGTTATTTTATTCATAAATTTCCAAGTGATAAAATAGCTCAGCAGGCTACGAAGACATTTGTTTTTCGGACATTGTTGACTGCACAATTTTGTTCAGGAATTTTCTCCAGATCCTGCAAATGATCTGGAAGTACTTTCGAGCACTAGCAAATAATGCACGAATTCTTATCAAGGAAAATAATGAACACGTGCGATGCACCTAAAAAGTTTGGTCAATTTAATTAATAAGAACCAGGGGATATTTTCCCCGCCAGCTTATGGAAGTAACTTTTCGTGGATAAATTTAACCTTATAAGAACTATTTTATGCAAGAGAAATACTTTCTTATCACGGCCCTCTGCCGTTTGTCAGCCCTACCAGAATATTTTCTTCCGTAGCACATGAAGATATTCAACCGTTTTAACGTCGTACAATATGGCCTTTACATTAGTAATAATATTACTCAATGCATTTTAGGTAGGGAAGTTCAGCACAAACTTAGGAATAGCCAGCCGCAAGGAAGTCTGCGCAGCCGCCGGCTAGGAAGATAAACAGGCTTTTCGTGTCCAGGATTGCCGTCATCAATAAATCTCAATGGCGCTCAGTTAATCCCATCAGTGGGGATTTGTGTGCACCCTTAACGCGATTTCCAGGAATCTGGGACACATAAAAAGCTCGAGGTCTTTTAGTATTTTGCAGATGCAACAAGTGAGATCAATGAGGCTTGGGTGCGCATTCCCGTCAAACGACGCAGGCAGTGAGCCAGAAACGCAAGCATTCACAGAAGCCATTTCTACGATCTTAATATCTCGAGCGTTAGAGCCCTGAAATCTCTGTCAGTTTTGTCTGAACGTTGAAGTCTTGAAATTTGTCTGTCAGTTCTGTCTGAACGTTGAAGTCTTGAAATCAGTCTCTCAGTTCTGTCTGAACGTTGGAGTCTTGAAATCAGTCTCCAGATTGGTTCTACTACAAGCACAGCGAAATGTAATTCTAGAAAGAAGCATGCAATCCGATTTAGCGTAGATTGAAATAGCTCCTTAAATTTAGCTGTAGCTACCAGGCCATCCAAAATGGATAGAAATAAGGACGGTTAATATATCGGTAGACATAGGACAACTTTATAAAGCATACACTGCATGGGGCAACATTCACTACTATTGGAGTATGAAATCATTGACTTCGTACAATCAATATAAAATACCACTCATAAAATCATTCAGAAAGGAAACTCTGGAGGGACTTAGTCTTTAGAATTTTATTACGAATGCCTGCCTGATTCCCGATCATGCAACGTAGCTACGTAACTTAAGTGAACATATGTCCAGTAATGTCCTAAATATTACGGCTTACGTCATCGAAAAGATATTCCTGGAAAAATATCGAAAGTTTTCGCTGTCAATGTACTGATGAAGCACCATGGTAACTTGTAAAGAAATAATGCACTTGTATCAAGCGATAACGTTGAAAGTAGAAGGTCTGTCATCCTATCTGCTTGACGAGGGTGACCCAGTCTGGGCTTATAATTTACATCTTTTCGCGCCACCTAACTTCCGACGACAACATTTAATTCATGCGCGGCCTAATAAGAGTTACCGTCTAGCGCCAAAAATACGTCTTTCATCATTTCATTCTACATAAAATTGACGTCTGAAAGTTTTTTTTAAAGGCTAAACTTAATTAACTTAAAGTTCATTGTTACCAAAGTAGCTTCATTTCCAATTTCCCTCTACATTTAATGATGAGAAATGATAAAGATAAAACCACTTAAAATTCCTACTTGGTTGAAACTTCACGCCTGTTCAATTACAAGGTCCGTGAAGCTAAGAAACCTACAGTATGACGCTTTCTATTAGACAATTATTCCTTATTGCACGAAGACGATCCATGGTTTATGGTACGGTATTAGTTGGCTACTGCGACACGCAAGAACTCGAAAAAATTTGTGATAGCGGCATGAATTTTCCGAATTATCATTCAGGACCCAAAAATGCATTAAATATAAATATGAATAATTTACTAATAAACTATATTAAATTGTTACTCTGCGAAACAGACTGAACTCTACATAGACAATTTGGAGCTCAAATTAGATACGCGTAGTTACTGCTCTCAGATCGTGGAGGCGCGGTCAATTTGAAGACGACACAAACATTTAACTTACCTAAATTCTCATCATTTCTTGAATTGACGCGTCTCCGTAAACATAAAAATTTCTAATGTATGGATTTCATATTAATTTGCTACGAGCGGTGTCGAAAACAGAAACAAGGGCACATAAAAGCTACATCTAAAACAAGCTAGACGTTAGAGACAATTTGCAGAAGCAATTAGTCAAAGGGTACACAAATTTTCAAAGGGTACAATTTTCACCTTTCACTGCGGGCACCAAGCTGTTGTGCCAGACATTTGCCAAAGCCCAAACGATTAACTATTTTTATTATGATTTCAAGGCTTCGGGTATATCATTAACCCACTTCCCAGCCTGAGCACAACTGAGATTTCAAACACTTCACATTTAGACCACCTCACTCTTCTTTTTCTCTACTTCTACTTGCGGCATTTCCACGTACATACGTGTTTCGAGCCATGCAGTTCTTGTCTACTTCTGCATAGCAAACTTTCAGTAATACGACTGACCACTGAGTCATCTTTTGAGTGTACGCGAGCCTCCTGAGTCGAACAAAATATTAGCTCCCAGTCACCCACAGGACGACACAGCATACAGTACATTTGATCTATGAATAGATAATTAAACTATAAATAATTAACGACCTTCACAATATTAGCAGAAATGAGAACAATTACGAGTTTTAATGACAAGTGTGCTCACTCTACGCAGAAACACAGGACTAGGTTTGTTGTCGCGGAGACTCCGGTAAGTTATCTTTTTTCTTCCGTCGGTACGCTTTGAAATTGTATTTTTTTCTTATTTTCGTGAAGCAGTGCGACTCAAACGAACAAAATGATTGTTTTTGTTGCAGCTAAGCCTTTAGGAAGCGACCCTTTGTTCTTCAGATCCCGCAGAGCAAAACCGGTGCGGCTCGGGTGTTTTTGCTCGGACACCGCCGGATTTTGCCCGGACGCAGCATTTTTAGCACTTCAACGGCAAATGGATTGCTTCCATTCCGCTCTCAATAATTTAAAGCGATAGCAAAGTCGTTCATTTCGAGGGATGAAGGCGCGTACGCACTGATGTTCTTCCTCGAGAATTGAGTTTTTCTTTTGCGTAAGAAGCATCGACATTTTTGATAGCGAATAGACATGATTGAAAGAGGTAGAGTGAGGGTCATGATGGAGCTATTATTCTGCTTTACACGAACATCGAATAGTTTCACTGAAATGATATGAAAATCGATTACATCTCTTTTCATTACCTACACAATACTACATTCTTCATGTGCATGTCTTCAAATGAAAGAAAATTTTAAGTTAGTTCATGGCCATTGCATGTAAACTAATCTCATCAATTTAAGTCATTTCGTTATATAAATAGTAATTATATAACCTTAGATCCATGCTCTGAGTTCACTCAGGATTCTGAATCATGCCTTGAGGACGCGCGATATTCTAAATTGTACGAAATAGAGATGGCAAAAAAATCTAAATTGCATCGTAATAAATACGGTTACGATTTTGCGTTCATGTAATAAAAGAAAATTTTTAAGACAGCGCTTTAAGTGTCAAGATCTACTTACATTTGTACTTCTAACTAATTAATCACGCAGCGTAAAATTTCCTCGTTCAAACTTCGAAATTTGACTTTCTCGTCGGTACCTGACACACCATTCATATGCAGGAATTCAACATTGATGATTAATATCTTCATGCACAACGCTGTGGTGATACAATATTCGAATAATGTTTGGTAGAGCCAGAGATCCCAGCTCCTACAATTCAGTGCTTTTTAAGGCTCGCGGCAGCCATAGCATGTATTTCTGAATTAATTTCACTGCATCTTTTCTGTTTAAATTTTAGTGCCCGCGGCTCAACAGCATCCCAGATTTACGACAGACTTCGCAATTTAAAGCCCAAAACCCCTTTAAAATACCACAAATTGCTGTCGCAGAAAACTTCGGTGCGGCCTGTTTATTAGGCAGACTACGCCAAACACAGCAATGCCCAGAAGTGCAAACAAATAACATTTAACGAACGATTCTCACCAAATAAAGGCCTTGGCGCAGCTGCTTTATGGTCAATAAAAAGCTAAAACGACCAAATTTACGCAGCTAACGCCAAACAAAAATCGAAATATAAGCTCACGAACTTAGTGTCTTCAAATTCTTGACCTAGTCTAAAGTCAATGTAGGTATTTCATGACGCAATATAAGAGATTGCTTTCTTGTAACTCAATGTTTCATTCCAACTTAACGCTTAACCTCCAAAAGCAGCTACAATAAGGTACTTTGAAGAAAACATCTATGCCGAAACATCTTTAATTAATTATTGACTGTCAATTGATGCATAACACATTGTGTAGTACATCATAGCAGTATCATCATTATTATTATTTTAGGTTATTTTTTTTCCTGGTAATGATATTTATATTATACCCAATAGATAAAAGAGTGGGGGTGGCATTAGAGTGATTATCATCATTCCATTTTTATCATTCCATTTAGTTTCGACTGAAAGCTAACCCATCATCATTCAAGCTTTCAGGGCCAACTCCAGCTATACGGAACACGTTGATCCAATTATATGAACTTTTACCCAGCGCATAAGGCATTAATTACTCAAGCGAGGATTTACCTACCAATGTATGCTTAATTCTCACATCGCTCATTCATATGATTCGTTCCATATAGGGGAAAAATTCAACAAATTACCGTCCAAAACAGAAACTAAAATCATACCAAATAACAAAAAAATGCGCGAAGCTCAGCGTAACATTAGAAACACTCTTTCGCACAGAACAATAAAAATATAATAAGTCTCTATAATAAGTGTCAATAATAAGTGTCTCTGATTATAATAAGAGTAGTAAACACATAAGAGATAACTGAAAACGAACAACTTATTACAATAGACTTCTTAAGAGTTGAGTTCACAATATCCACACATTGAGTGTGGCTCGGCAGCGCTTACTTTTGAAGCGCGCGCGTGCAGTTCTCCAGGCCGATCATAACTCGCATGGCGACCGCCATAACGGCCGCTAAAATGCGCTCTCACAGCCCATTATTTAGGCGGCTATGGCAAATCCAGGCCTTGAAGCTACAATGCAGCTGCACAAACACACACAAAATCTTATAATTCTTTGGGATTTTCATCTGTCAATGATGTGTCTTACATGGCGGTTGTTGCATGGCGTGGTGGTGTTGCGATATAAGCGTTTCATATAGGCTTTTTAAACGATGAAATACCATCTCTGAGAAAATACTTCATGGTGTTGATGGTCACTTTATTTGTATATTTTTCAATTATCATACACTTTTTTAGAAATAATTCCCACAAGAGAAATGCTGACATACAGTGGGGGGAAATAAATATTCGTACACTTGAAAAATCGTATTTTAATGTATGTAAGTAAACAAACTTAACAGGAAAAGTGATTTAAATTATGTATAGAGACGCATAGTATTCAAAAATACTATCAAAAGAAATTGAATCTCAATGCAACAAAAAACAATGCAACATGTTCACTTTTCGGGTGAAAAAGCATTCGTACAAACATTAATCCGCATTATTTTAATTTAATACTTGGTTGAATACCCTTTATTCAGCTCAACAGATACCAGTCTATTTCTATACGTCTCGACCAATGATTTGCAGATGTCAACCAAGTATTAAATTAAAATAATGCGGATTTATTGTTTTGTACGAATACTTTTTTCACCCGAAAAGTGAACATGTTGCATTGTTTTTTGTTGCATTGAGATTTAATTTCTTTTGATAGTATTTTTGAATACTATGCGTCTCTATACATAATTTAAATCACTTTTCCTGTTAAGTTTGTGTACTTACATACATTGAAATAAGATTTTTCAAGTGTACGAATAAATATTTCCCCCCACTGTAAATTCAACGTTTAGTCCTAGTGATAAGATCTGTAATCTTCCCAGAGTTTACACATTTTTTATTTGTTTCCGCGACAATCAAGTACACTTTTAGCGTCCTTTAAAACTTGTATATCCTTAGATATTGCGAGTTAAGGCGCCTAATGGAAGGATAACTGTGTGAGATAGAACTCGCTCAACATAAACATCTCATAAAACATAAAGATCGATAACTGTTTAGCTACGAATTCAAAAAAAAATTTAATATGTCGGCATATGTTTTCCGCTTGACGTTAAGGTGTAGCTTCTTTAGCATATTGATCTACCCTCCGGGAATAAGATGGTAAGAGATATTTTTCAACTACAGCTGAAATTTTTTCAGTATTCGTTAAGATTGAACACCTGCCTAGTTCTTATTGGCAACATATCGTGATCTACACAGCAGATATTTGCATATTTCCGCATGAATGTCTTGGCAAATGGACAGCTCCGTCTACGTTTTAAGCTAGCCATTTTCTGCCTAATTTTTCAGGGATGAAATATCAGGCAACTCGACTTTGCTATAATATTTTGTGAGTCCGTTTAGCTATACTCTCGTAACATTCAAAACTTATTGTTAGAAATTGAGGCCTTACATCTCAAAATATTTTAATGGCACTTCCGACATTTTTCATCAATAATAAAAGGCCTTTTATGAAATTATGTTATTTTCACTTGAGTGCCTCAAGTGAAAATAATGAAAACTATATAGAATGGTTGTAATAAAGTGAAAGAGCAGTTCTTCAATATGCAACACCTTGTGAATTCACCAGGAATTTAAAAGCAAAGAAAACAGCCAGAATATTAACCATTTCTTAAGAATGAAAACGTTTCGGAGTCCAGCTCCATCGTCAGTTCAAAAGTTCAAAACCTATAAGAAAATCAGAATCAATTAGAAAACTAAATTCACATCGAAGACACATTTTCATTCTTAAGAAATGGTTAATATTCTGGCTGTTTTCTTTGCTTTTAAATTCCTGGTAAACTTGCGACTTAAGCAATCTAGTGATTTTTGCGCTTGTGAATTCAATGTCAGGAATTGAACTGAATATCAATAAATTATTTTAAACCGAGCGTTACTGCCGTCTAACTAACTAATTGCTCATAAAATCTGGTCTATAATCAACCTGGCACGGACTGAAGCATTCCTAGGAGTGAAAATTATTGAATATGTTTAAAAAAGTTGCCTTCATATTCTACTAAACTTAAAGAACAATGTACGGCCGAACAGATGCTGGACAAACATTGAAGATGTTCTGAAGTACGGCAGTTTGACAAATAAGAGACGATCCTGGACTATTTATTGTGGATTGCATGCCCAAGAACTTGACATTATAAAATTCCTCAATGTTGCGGCCTGAATTCTTCTTCAGGCCGCAACATTGTTAATAATATCTTCAGAGGGTACGAATGTATTCCTGACAACAAATGTCACGATTAATGTACTTCAGATGTTATGTCAGATCAGTTTGACATAAGGAAGAACCTTCAAAACTGAGCAAATGATTTTAAAAGTTAATTTTCATATATGCACTCAATGAATGAGAACATTTTTGCTATGATGAAAACTTGCAAGGGCTATAAGCAAAATGTATGTCATCGCATCAGAAATCAATTATTAGGCAATATAAAAAATAATATGTATATAAAAATTCTTTATTGAGATGACTTGTGCATGAGATTATTGATGCAGGACGAGTAGTATGCTAGGGCAGCTAGAACTGGGCACCCGCCAGCAGCTCGTGGTGCCAGTCAGTTGGCAACAGCATGCGCTGCTGCAGCAGCAGCAGTACACTCTCGCCCCTTGCTTGCTTTCAAACTCTAGAGAGCAAAGCCCGTGAAACAGAACAACAATGCCTGCTTAAAAGCCGAATCAAATACCGTTTGTTTACTGCTGAGATTTTAATCTGATTTTCGCTGTGGCGGTGCTACTGAACAATGCTTCTTCTGAATTGAGCGTAATTTTTCAAACAGTAATTCTCGTTATAAGAATGGTTGATTTTACATCATGAGAATAATATAATTACCGGAATATACCGATCCATTAATACGCGTTCCACAGAGTAGTGTCAAAGAGTGGACTGCTAACATTACAGCAACGTTGCCGAGTTTACTCTATAGAACTACGCTTATTTCCTACGAGTGCTATGCGCTGCGTGAGATGACAAAGATACGCGCAACAAACGCTCCTAGTGCTGTGTTTTGTGAGATAATGAATGAAATGATGATGAAAAATATTCAACTCGTTAAATACTTGCAGTTGTCTCTCTGAAGTTGAAGCCATGGTGATTTATCCTGATTGAATTAGATTTATCTCATGAAAGTCACGAAAATGTGTTTGCCACGAGTTTACACCGAATTACCTAAGAACTCTGCCTTCAGAAACTTGAAAATACCCAATGCATATCCAAGAAAACCTTATATTTTTGTTGCACTTTGTCACTTAAACCATCCCACTTATAAATTTTTTCCGGCATCTGTCTAATGTACTAATACATTTTTCTGTCATTAATGATGTTGTGTTGTATGGATGTTTACCAACTTCACACATACACATTTTTAACGGCAGTGTTTGAGTTTTAACTTAAAACTTACATTTTGAACTTTGAACCAAAGATAAGCAACAGTGTGCAACATTTTTACAATTAATTTTGCACTGTCGATTTTTCAGAATTATTGATTATTAAGCACATACAAACTCTTTCAGGATATCTAAATTTTGCGAGCAGCACCACAATGTGAATCGAAATATCCAAGAACTCACTACTAGGTGAAATCCATTATCAATCTACAAATGATAATATCTTTGAAAATATGCTAACAGATGTATCACTCATTTAACGTAATACAATATAACCAATCCTCAGTATTTCAAATATTCACGTATTAACTCACAACCTGTAACGCACAACTCTCTGTAGCAGAAAACATCTATTTCTTCTCGTTATGAACATACATAGGATAAAATAGAACGTTAACTAATAAGTGAGACGGAATAGTGCGGACAAAAATGCGGGATTATTGGGGCTACCGTGCAAGGGAGCAGCGGAACAAGAAAATATCTCTGAAGAAAGGTGAAGTTGTGCTCACGTCGGAACCTTTCGCTTACGTTATTGAGAACGACCGGCGAGGACAATATTGCGAGTCCTGCCTCGTCTCCAACAGGTGAGTGCTGTGATGCATGTCTTCTTCCTTGCCGGATCACACAGATTAACGCTGTAAAACAAGAAACCTTCCCTGCCCTATCTTACAGATTAACACTGTAAAACGTGCTTCCTTTATACTTGCCGTATCTTACAGATTAACACTGTAAAACGTGCTTCCTTCCTTGCCGTATCCTACAAATTAACGGTGTAAAATCAAGCTTCCTTGCTCGCCATATTCTACAGGTGAGTGCTGTAAATCATGCCTTCATATCAACGCTGTAAAATATACGTTCTCCCCAACCGTATCCTACATGTCAACGCCGTAAAATATACCTTCTCCCTAACCATATCCTACATATCAACGCTGCAAAACATACTTTCCTTTTTGCCACATCCAACATTTGAGCTTTAAAGAAGCAACATAAAAAACACCTTGTGATCAATAGGTACTTAGTTATTTAATTTAGAAAGTAAAACTGCTCTCACCTTTATTTTTTCAGATCAAGATATTACGCAGACAATAAATGGTAATAACTCGGTGCACATTTTGTGTCTTGTAATCATCCAGTCATTTGTACTCGAAAAGAATAATGAGAGTATAAAAGAAACACACAATGCCGAATTAATGGTTATTTACGAATCAGTGAAAGACTTGGCATCGCGAGTCAGATAACAATTTAGGCATCGCCTAACGAGCTCCTCTGTCTTGCGCCTTCGAATTTACGACGCTCGCAAGAATCTCGTACAATTGCCAGAGCGTTGAAAAACACACACTATTGAAATTCTTGGCCGAATGATACGTGGCCAAAGCCGGTGATTGTGTAGCCATCAATATGATCCTCCAGTCGGCTTTTCGCATCGGCGATAAATTGATGAGCTTTGTTTTAATCTGAATTCCTTTGATCCTGACTGAACGATTTCGTTGCCTCATTATCACTGAGCTTGGATTACGAATCGTTCGTTTTCTAGATTACTTGATGATGAAATTTTAAATTCGCGAATTGCCGGAAAGATTATAATTATCCGTTCAGTTGCTTCGGAAAGACTGATAGATAACGGCAGCATAATATCCTTTTCTTAATTGAGATAGATATTACAGAATGCATCAATAGAATATTATTAAGAGTAATATTAAATAATAAAAGTTGTTACAAATGGATTATTGTTGAAAGCATTAAACGTAATATTACTGAAACCATTTTTTAACCAAGGAACATCAGAGTTGTTTCGAACAAAAATTTACAAAATACAAAAATGAGTGCCAAAATACATTATTGGGTGAGATAAGCTACAGCTCTATAACTGTAATGTGTCTTGTCTTCAGCTTAATTAAACTTTGAGAGTTCTGAAGCTGAAATCCCTAACGGTACCGACAAGATTATTCTGCTGTTCTTTGAAGTGATAAATTAATGTGTATAAATTATTGGAACAAATGGATTCATATTGATCATAAAAGAAAAAAATTGCAGTTATTTCAGAAATGATAAATTCTTTCATTTGGAATTTGAACGTTTTTCCATCACTTGCGATACAAAAGCATTTTATTTAAATAGTAAAAATTACTTTGTGCTCTGAACTACTCACTGTCATTTCTTTCATATGAAAAACCTTAACTTCCATTTATCATAACCGGCTTAAATTTTAAAAAAGACGGAGTGATAATTTAACGTTTTTTTGCAGCTTCAACCAGCAAAAGCATGTAAATTTTTTAATATGGCGTTGCCCAAAAGTCTTCGTAACTTAGTATAACTCGACGATTTAATATAAGGGGCTTTCAAAGCAGAAAAAATTGCCGCCTGCCAGTGCTTTATCATATCCACAAAATAAATAAAATTTTTACTCATAATAATTTTGAATTAACAAAATACAAACCTCCATTAAATATTGTAATTAAATTTACTCGAATATATATCTATTCACATAATATATAAACTTGCAGTTCATACAGTGCATTCGGCACGCTAAAAACTCAGTGGTCATAACACTGGACTGACTGTTATATTTAGTGTGTTAATTGGGTTAACATTACGTACATTACGTACATTATTTGAGTGAACATTACGTACATTCATTGGGCTAAAATTACGTATTTTTTACAAAATTAACAATTTTTTACAAAATTAAAAGCCCCACACATTAGCCTGTGTGGGGCTTGGACTGCTATATTCTCTGTGTAAGTCATTAGGGTGAAAGACTCATGTTCTGAACCGCAAAACATTGCAGCGTTCAGTGTTCGTGTGAGCCCCTGCTCAGCGAGGTGATGTCTTTAAGGTGTTAAAAAGTTGACACCAATAAACCTGGTCGTGCGACACAACACAAGCTGGTGTGCGAGAGTTCAACCTGCGGAGCTACAGGGGGAAGGGTGATCCCCCCAAGTTACAAGTAGAGCATAACAATTTAATTGTGAGCAAGTTTCTATAGTAAAATGTAAAACTTAAAACGCAGCTAATTTTGATATTCATCTAATTTTTTTACGCTTAAAATATTTAATTATCATTTAGTATATTAGCCATAAAATGGTTGGTGTAAGTAATTTCGATAACTGATGGATAATGTTTTAGCAAAAAATAAGAGGAAGGGAAGAAATTATCTTTTTAATGGATAAGAAACTGAAGAAACTTCAAAAAGTTTATGATTATAAATAACTACTAGTCTACTAAATTGCCATAGAGGTAAATATTGATTAAAAAATCGCATGCTTGTGGCGAATCTGCAATAGAAGCATCTCTTGAGTGACTGCATGCCTCAGTGGGCAATAAATCTGTCACTCTAACATCTTCCGCGTGCAAACACTCGTGACAGGAACTGCAATGCAGGTCAGACTGCAAAAAAAAAACTATCCTAATCCCGCGAACAATTTTTGTCTTGGGATATGAGATAAGGGTAGTACAGGGTGCTATTTGAGCAGAATTTCACGTACATAAGAGCATCTCAACTCGTGAATGCGTGTGCAATGTGTGGAAGTTCAACTCGACCAATAAAATTTATAGTGGCCCGTGTGCCAACATTCACGCTACGGTCACACACGATAATGCACACAGAGAAATAACTGAGCTTTTGTTCAAATAACGATGTACTTTTGCCCATATGTGTGCCATCCTGATCCAGTTTGTCCCAGAAACAGGACGTGTCAGTGCTACACTCAGCAAGTTCGTCACTATTTGGACAATTTGACCCATCCATTTTTCTAAGTGTTTGCACAGAATCGCACCACTTTCCCCTGAAAGTCTTGGCGCCAACGGAACAACAATGTGTGCTGGTAATGCTATACTCGATGCTGCTTCAGATACCTCCGAGCGTCTCGTCGTAATAGAATGAACAGCTTGCTAGTATCCGAGTCGTGGTCGAAGGTGGTGCAGTGTTCGTTTCATACCGCTGTTGAACTGTAGAAAAATGGCGATCAGGAGTGAGCTGACATTTTGTGTGTAAAAGCTATTCCATTTTTGCAAAGCTGAAGAAAATTGTGAAAAAATAACAAAGGATCAGTTTCCGGTCTAAAGAAGTCTAAAGAGGTCTAAATCAGTTTCCTGTAATAAAAATTGCAATATGCCCTTCCTTCGCACAGAAGCAGTAATATATTTTTTAATATTTCCAAATAAAAGTCATTTCGTTTGATCATTAAACTGTACATAATAATTTGGCTTGTGTTGAGCTGTCTTCTTCTGCTTGAATAAAGAAATAAGTGAAATTTTCAAGGCCTTTTCAAGAGGTCACTTGACATTCGAGTGGCTGCGTGCCAGCAAGACGCTTAGGAGCCTCAGGAATGAATCATTGACAAACATTTTGTGTATAACTGATTTAGAAGCTGTGCGCAAAATGTTGATTTGTTGTACGAAATTTTAGACGATTTGTACACTTTTTTCCTGAACTTTGAAGTTATAAATAAAATTTTGATGAGTTGTACGAAATTTTAGATGATTTGTACACATTTTGTGTTCAACCTAGAAGTTGTACATGAAACGTTGATTTGTTGTACGAAATTTTAGATGATTTGTACACGCGTGTTGCGTACAACTTAGAAGCTGTACACAAAATGTTGATGAGTTGCTCAAAAATTTTAGATGATAACTAAATGTGTACAATTCATCAATTGTTTTTGAATACTGAAAAATTAAGTGAAAAATAAAGTCCATGTATATTAAGTAATTAAGTATAAGTTCATGAATATTGAAAGTAAGTAATTAATATACATGCAAAATTATTAATTTATATTAACGTTTAGTTCTATTGTGAAGCTTTTCTTAACTTAACTAACAAAAAATTATTATCTTCTGAACACAGTAACAGAAAAAATGCAGAAATCTGTCAACAGTAAATGTAAAAATTATCGATTGTTTATTTCGTTAAAAATACAATGCATCCTCGGCATATATCTTTTAAACATTTGTAATTGAATTTTTGAGGAATTGAAAGAAGCAGGAAAAACAATAATTGGGGGAAAATACAAACATTGTCACACATATTGTTTGCAAATTTGAGATCAACGGCGCAAGTTTTTTGTTATAAGAAGAATACTATACGACGTTTGCTACGATGTACTGCTTATTAATAATGGGATAGAATGAGTTTATGGCAGCCAAATTCATAGAACATATGAAGATTGAAACTGTTTCTGACTTTACACAATTCAGGATTTTTACAAGTTATATTGTTCATTATGGAAAAAATAAATCATTGTATGAAACTTTTTACCTTTTTGGTTTATATCAATTAACGGTCAGAATAATTTCGATAAGGTTACAGAAATTTCCATTCTTCGCGTGCTAATCAAGTATACGAACTAGAACGCATACAATTATACGTATGTTAGATCAATATATATCTAATATACATAAAAAACGTACATTAGATAAAAATACTTATCGATTTCTAGAATTTATAAAAGAAATTCAGGCACAAAAATGCCAGATTTCGTGAGCTTCAAGGCGCGGGAGCTGACTGGGCGACGGCCGCTCAAGAAGGGCGATGTTATTCTCACCTCAACGCCCTTCGCTTATACAATTTCCAGGAGCAGACGCGGCCAATATTGCGAGAATTGTTTCGCCAACTACAGGTAAGTATCGGGTTAGGAAAACGCGCCTTAAATCTTCCTGTTTTAATTGGACATTTGTGGGTAGGGGTAGTAAGAAACCGTTGGGGAAAAAGTTCAAAGCTGGGAAACGGTAAAACAATTGAATGATTTGTAAGAATGGTGTAGCTGGTGCTGAAAAAATTGTTTCGCATTATACGTGTACATTACACAGCCTAAAATTAATATCATATAATCAATGAAATGAAATGGTAAATTATTGAAGCAATTTTAGTGTTGAAACAATGGAATGTAATATTTAAGCTAAGCAGGTAGAGCAAAAACTGACATGATATTCCATCAGGCTTTCGTATGAACAATTAACGTGGTGCGGCCTGCAGTGTGAATAAGGTCGTCATTGCATTAATCCTTCGCAGTATTAATCCTTAAGTGAGCTAACATTAAATCAGCATCGATTCCTTTAATCCTGAGTTATGCTGCAAGCTGCAATATGAATGTTGAATATGAGTCGGATCTTTAGTAACTGCATCCCAGCTCTACAGTGATGTACTTTGCTGACAATGTCTAACCTTATCTCATAGAATTTAAGCTGATAATTAATTGAACGCTAATGAAATATTATGATATGAGGTATTTAAACAGTTCCACGTTAGAATGCAGGCGTCTGATAAATCTGGATTTCTTTTTAGAAAAAAAGAAGCACATATTTTGTGTACTATTCACGTTTTTCCATAAAACCAATTGCAGTTAAGAATAGAACAATTATTCACACATGATCGCGTTCGAATCGTTTTCTAAAAAAATATCAAACTGAGAATAAGAAAAACTTAATTATTACTTAATGCTATAATAGTCTTATTAAAAGAAATAGCAATAGCTTTTGTATTTTAAGAAATACCGAAGTTCAACTGCGTCTTGAGAAGCAGCACGTTATTGCCAAGCCCAGTAGACACGTCCTACAAGAAGCACATAAATAAATCATGAGAAGGCCGCGAGAAGAACCGCTGCTCAGCGTATAACTTTCTGAACAAAGAAATATGTCGGCGTCAAGCTCGACACTCCGCCTCTGGAACATCGGCCAGTCGATGCTTCTTGCTTCGGCAGTTGGAGCAAAAGAGGTGTACAGGAGTGGTTACATAGCTATCTTTAGCCAATAATTTACACTATCTATATATTATATTGTTTAACCTATTTAAGCTATGGCAACAGCATACTAACTTCAGTGTCCAAAGTAAGGTTCAAGGAACCAAAACAACAGGCTCCTAAACCGCGTGTCTGCCCCCACCTTTTCATATCTTCTCAGAGCTCAAAACCTAGAACACAGGTACAAACAATTAGTAGCCTAAAATTCACATTCAAACAATTCACCAAAACTTGGGACAAGAACTAAAATCGAAGATAACAGAAATAAAAATGAGATGACATGTAGAGAAGGTTCTATATATTTACAATTTGTAGATGATAGGAACTGAATGCAGCATTTAAACTGGTTTTCTGTTTGAAAATAAATAATGATTCTAAAATTCGTAGGTCAGAAACACCGGTTGTGGAGGCTAAAACTCTAAAATCACTATTGGACACCAGGACGTTGCACTGCTCGGCATGAATACGTACGGCTGAATGAGGGGGATGCGCAAGTATGTTCCCTGTTCTATAACTCCTGCCCCTATGCTCTGCAAGCCTAGCATAAAAATTGCGCGATGTCATACTGACATGCGCAGATGCGCACTGCGCACAACTATATTGATAAACTAGGGATGATTGCATAAAAACCGGGAGAGGATCTTTGTACTTGAAAAACGAGCTAATTTTAAAGTTGTTCACTAGCAATACATTAAGATTAACATTCGGGAGGTATTTAGAGAATAGATCTTTCAACTCCTTTGCCATCGTCTCAGATGCGGGGCCAAAGTAAGGAAAAGAACAATAAGCACGATTCCTATCGTCACTTTCGGGAACCACCTCAGCATATTGTTTAGACAAGAATTTCTTAATTTGAGTATACACCAATTGTGAAGGAAACCCATTCAGTGAGAACATACTGCCCAAATATTCAAATTCCGTGTGCACACTATGGGAAGTAGAGCAAATTCGGAAACCGCGAATCCCATTTAATTTAATTAATTTAAATCCCATTTAATTTGAAACGAAAAGAACAGAAGCTAAAAACGAAATGTTTTCTCTTATAAGAAATGGTGAATTTTTTGGCACCCAAGTGATTTTAATTCTCAGAGCTCATAAAAAAAGAGGATCTATTATGAGCTGGCTTAGCTGTTGTATTCTTTGATAAAAATGTTTATGGGTCTGTATAGATGAAGTCCTTGCTAAAGTTTATTCAATAATAAATATACCATGAGGAAAGTTGGTTACCAACGAAATTAACTGATTCCCGTTGCTAGAGAAACTAGGATCAAATTTTGAATTTATTTTAGAATTTTGAAATATGACTCGGATATTGCACAATATAAATTAACTTTATTGAGAATTTAAAAGCAAGGAAACTGCCGACGAATCTTCTGAAAGACTTTTCGAGAACCTTTAGCAATTTCCTCCTCTCCTTTGTTAATAAAATATCGCGATTTAACTAACGATATAAATAAATTTACTGTGCAACAGAATGGATAAAAGCGATGCTCTGCCCGCAACAAAAATCAACCATTGGCCATCGATATTCGTTATTTTGCTAATTATACTGTTAACAAGTACAAGTTGCACGGAAAATTTGATTTGCCACCTACGCAAAATACGTGCTGCAATGCTTTCTAAAATAATTAAGGCGCTTTGAGAAAATGTTTCAGGCTCAAAAACGCAATATTTAAAAATTTGAAATCAATTTCAGAAATTGTCAAAGTGTATAAATCGGAATATCATCGTGAACTAGAATATCCTTTTATTATGAACTTTTTGTTTGTTCAGATTGGAGATTTAGTTAATAGGCTACTTTATTTTCCCCCATTTAAAACTTTGATGAGGCAGCCTCCTCAATATTTTAATTAGCATTGTATGTACCACTTACATAACAAGAATGCCTAATAAGAGAAGTATTCATCCAACAGAACTACATTAAATAATGAAACATAACATAAATACGCAGAGCAATTACCGGTATCTCTGAACATTATAACGCTAAATATCGTTATACTCCGGTAATATCATGCAATATGAGCTCGTATATTCTAAGCGAATAAAATTGATTATTTACGACACCCAAATTCTCGGTTCTCAGACTTAGGCGTCTTATGCACGCGTTGGCAAGAGGCTTGCGATAATCTCTTTAATATCGCACCCACTGCAAATTATTTCAGGTCATTAGAAGTTTGGCAGCTCAGCAGCGATCTCCATGATCTTGGAGAACTCATTACCTGGAGCTGCTCACTACTCCAGGCCTCGTATATATTGGGCTTCATGCGTTGCGGCTTCTAATGATACCCTGGCCACGCGTGCACTTCTCACGCTGATATACTCAAACATATGTACGGCAAGCAGGCATTGTGAGAAAATGTAAATAAAAACAAATAGCTTAATGCAAAGGTATAAGTATATTTTATTGTGTAACTATTATTAAGGACTGTGGTGTATATTTGATAAATACACTGCAGTAATAATTTCCTGTTATTGTTCAAGTTTACGTGCAAGCAGTTAAAAAAGCCATCGTCGTCTAATTCCCTTGGGCTAAAGAAAATGTTAGGCAAATTTTTCTTCATTAGGTTCATTGAATAATGTTGCGTAGTATCATTTATCTAGGACGGAAACTAGCTCGCTCTAAAACTTCTTGCGAATAATGATTTGGAAAAATATTTTTCGATGACGTGATGCATCAGATCCGCATCCTGATAGCGGACTAAAGTACTGATTAAAATAATTTTTTACAAGTTCCGATGCAATTTGTAAATTTTTAATCTCATGTGGTCGTCAACTTTTCTTAGCAGCTAAGAAAAACGACCCTTGCTTGGATCGAATATGAGGCGCGGTAGGCAGAAAAAATCGCAACGTGAGCTGCAGTAATGAACATCGGCTCGGCTGTCGGTGCCTCCTCGAGGGTTACAAGAAGAGAATACAAAAATTTCCTTTAAGCTCAATTGGATAAAAAAGTTATACGTACCAAAGACGGGAAACTCCTGAGAATGTTAAGTTACATAAGAAACATAAAGCAAGTATTTCCATTTAAAATATCGATATAGTGGAGAAAGAATGATTTTATCATCTCTCATTTTCCTTTCACTCAAAACTGCACCAATCAGTGATAATCCAATATTTCTTTGATCTCAGTTACGTTTTTCGTTAATTTGCGACATCCATAATTAGGTTATTTAACCATCTAAGTACGAATTATCGACACTAATAAATATCCGAATGCAATTTATAACAAAAATATCAGATCATCGCCTGGCTGTAATGTTTTACGGACACTGGTAGTTTGCATGCAAGCTTGCATATTGTTTAATTAACTATGGCTATTGCACCACAAAAGAGAATGAAGGCATTAATGTTGATGAAAATGAATATAAGAATAATTTTATCATAAGTTGTATTCATTATGAATGATGAATTGCAATGCACATAGAGAAATGAAGCTTTTCTTCTGGCTGACTGAACTCACTGGCCACTCCTGCTAGTCGCCGGGCCTGGTCAGGGTTGGTCAATCTTTTGGTCCTATACTGAATTCTCTATGCCGTGTGATGACGTGGTCCCAGTTCATGTCCCTATCCGTAATGCACAGTCGGAATTTCATTGAGGCAAAAATACCTCCTTCGGTGACGCGATTCATCTTGATTAAACAAAAATAGTAAGCTTGTCCTTGTTTTCGACCAGACTGAAGTCGATGTTGCTCTGCGAGAAGTATTTTTTTTTGTATCATGATACAGTCCAAGTAATTTATTCTTAAAGCTCAATAATTCCCAATTTCCCTTGTGTCCGACCAGACTGAAGTCGATGTTGCTCTGCGAGAAGTATTTTTTTGTATCATGACACAGTCCAAGTAATTTATTCTTAAAGCTCAATAATTCCCAATTTCCCTTGTCCCCGACCAGACTGAAGTCGATGTCGCTCTGCGAAAAGAATTTTTTTGTATCATGACACAGTCCAAGTCTCTTATTCTTAATGCTCAATAATTCCCAATTTCCCTTGTCCCCAACCAGACTGAAGTCGATGTCGCTCTGCGAAAAGAATTTTTTTGTATCATGACACAGTCCAAGTTTCTTATTCTTAAAGCTCAATAATTCCCAATTTGCCTTGTCCCCGACCAGACTGAAGCCGTTATCGCCATGCAAGAAGTGCGGCTTCACGTTCTACTGCAGCGCAGCGTGCGTGCAGGAGAGCTGGGACGCTGTCCACAGTCGCGAGTGTAGCAAGCTCAAGCAGTACCGCTGTGGCAAGGGCGAGCTCATTCCTAGCTTCGCCAGACTACTCGCCAGGATATTGTTCAGGCTCCAGGTCGGATTAGTATTTAAGAATATATTCAAATGTTCACGTTCTTCACACAGCAGTTTGTTTATTATCTATTTTGTTATCCTTTCATTATTGACCGAATTCGAAATTACTTTAAAACTGCCTGATGTCGCACACGTTTAAAATATTGATATCTCTCACGTTTAGATAAATCAAGAGCAAACAATGCAATTCATCCGGAAGTGCAGTGTTACTGTAGCTCAATCTCGTTACCAAACCTGGCAATATTTCTGTACTAAAATTGGCACTGCAATCATGCTATCAATATTGTCACGAAGTTACAACATAAATTTAATTCCAATGTGACAAATTCGATACGACAAAAAGAAAACGAGAAAGTAAATTCTTTTTAGATTCTTCATATATTAACCCAATACATTTCGGAAACTAAACCAAATATAAGATACATTTTCAAATTGCAGTCCATGAATTATACCATCCGGGACAATAATTCTGCACACGAAATTCCGAAGTGTAATTATTATATGAGATTTGCGTTTCAATTTCTTACTTTATATAAATCTGGCTTATCACGAGAACATTTCCCAGATTAATTTCTTCGATAGATTGCATCTTTATTCGCGCACAAGCCTCACAACCACAATAAAACTTAACGCCAAATACAAACGCGTGCTGGAACGTTCAGTCACAGAACATAGTTCGGTTGCAACGAATAACTTGGAGCAAAATCATCACATGAGTTCCTTAGTGATTTTCTCGCTTAAATTGAATACTTTTGCTGATGTTTGGTAGGAATCAAGAACTTACCTATGAATACTAATTTTTTCTACAATGAACTACTATTTCTATGTCTCTGATAGCTGTCCTAGTGATACTAACTCAGGCTTATTAATTCTTTTTTGATGGTAGACTTACCGGAAATTAAACTCTTCCTAATTATCCATGCAATTTATTAATTTAAGTCGTGATCCTATAGCTTTCTACGACGAAGATTTTGTGTTTAAATCTTTCATTTGCTAATTATTCAATTAAAAAGATGCACCTTTCATCATTCTTAACTGTTAAAAAGATTATATATATTAAATTAAATTGCTGGTTCTTCCATCGACCTTCTGTTTTCCAATTCTTGTAATGGCTCACTTAGAGCGCATGGGCTGAGAAAAAAATTCGATAAACTCAAATTTCTTTTCTGTTTCGCCGTATATTCAGGATGGCGGAGAAAAATTTGAGGAAAAATACTGTAACAATCGGGGAAGAAAGTTCAAGGATCTAATGAATCGTAAGTGCTTATTCCGGTTATGCATAACTAAAATGCATGAAAATTGGTGGGTTGTTTTCTTTCTGAAAGATGCCAGGGCTCACTTAGCTTCATTTTATTTTTGCTGCTTATTGGAAGGGCATATTTTTTGACTCAGTCAACTAACCGTAAAATTCTATCTAAGGTCTCTTTTTGGATTCCAATCCCAGAGCATATGAAGTTTCGTACATTTCCTACGTGTTCAAAACGGTCGTCTAGACTTAAATCTAAAAAGCAAAAACAAATCAAACAATCAGACGTAAAACGAGTCACACAAATCTAACGTTTTAAAAGTCCAGGGAAGACTTTTTTCGAGACCTCCAATTTTAAAATGGAGTTTTGAACTCTTTAAAAACAGTTTTCTGAGGATAATGATAATGATATTTTTTCTATTTTTTTAACGCTTCGGCTTCAGAACTATTATTAATCACTAAATTACTAAATTTTATTTTATGACTCTTTATCTTATTACTCCATTGAAAGTGCTTGTGAACAATTTATTTATTTATTTAAAATACTAATATAATTAAAATAAACATTTTAGCACATATTTTTTACAATTATTCGCAAATATAAACTTTCCCTGCCGGATTTTAACATAATTAATTTGATATAAAATATTAATACTTTGCCTTTATTACATCGGGAAAGGAGAAATTTAATTCACGCTACCATTATTGCATCATTAAATTTGGGCAAATTAGTTATTGACGTATGTGCATGAGAGTTAAAAAATACATAAGTGGTGTTTAATGAATTCCAACTATAAATAACCTGCAAATTTTGTACATCTATAGGTAAGCTAATTGATTTGTTCCAATCTATTTCTCAATCGTGAATAAAGTAACGAGTATCTATCTTTTTAATTATAATTTAAACGGATTTCAGTGTGCCGTCGGAGAGCGCAGTCTTTAATATTAGATGATGAAATTTAATATTAACTTTAAAAATATTATTAAACGTTGAAAATTCTTATAAT
Source organism: Hyalella azteca (assembly GCF_000764305.2). NCBI lineage: Eukaryota > Metazoa > Arthropoda > Malacostraca > Amphipoda > Hyalellidae > Hyalella > Hyalella azteca. The sequence continues at coordinate 197,708 of NW_025935295.1, read as the reverse complement.
TAATTTTCCCTCACGCAGATTATAAGGACATAAAGAACGATTCTGTGCGCATGCGCGACGTCCGTTCAATGATGAGAATTTTGAACGAGTTTATTGGGCACGAGAACGTCCCCAACGAGAGCGACTTCATCGGGATATATGGCAGGGTGAGTATGACTTATGGTATTTTTTTATTCTAACTCTCCTTTAATTGTTTATGGTTCGGTTAAATGGAAGGGTGTGTATACCTTATGGTATTTTCTTATTCTAACTCTCCTTTAATTGTGTATGGTTCGGTTAAATGGAAGAGTGTGTATACCTATGGTATTTTCTTATTCTAACTCTCCTTTAATTGTGTATGGTTCGGTTATATGGAAGGGTGTTTATAACTTATGGTATTTTCTTTTTCTGACTCTTATTCCGATTAGTTTTAGAAACCAATTTGTGACATTCATGTAATTTTAGACAGTTCATGATTCCTGCTCACATTTACAAGTTGAAATAAACAAAAGTTTATATCAAAACATGATGGATGCTCTTAATGATAAAATTTATTGCAGCTTATGTTTACGGCCGAAGAATAATTTTCCCATTGTTTTCTTAATATGACGGATCAAACTTCTTGTACGATTCAAAAGTTGGATTATAAGTCTAACAAGGGACATTTGAGTACAATACAACGATGTTACGAATACGCATTATTAATTAGAAAGGATTGTGAAGGTTAATTGAAACTAAATTATATTTCCAATCCCACACTATTAACTTTAATTGTGTAAGCCACAGCTGCGAGTTATTCTTACCAATATAATTAATGTCCACACCAGTGAGCCTATCAAGGCCTGCCATCATGATGTGTTTTATAGCCTCTTCAGGCATATCAGGCGCAATTTTTTTATTCAGTCTTACACAAGCGCTCGATTCAGCATCATCGTAAGCCATTAATTCTCAAGGCACGTCAGATGATACGAAGCATAAGGAAGTGTCAATGGTCTCGTAGCTTCCTCGTCTTTGATATTGCCAGTAAAACAGCTACGTATTAAAAACATTTTCAACATCACGCCCCATTGCTCGCCATATTATTACTCCTCCAGGAGCTCACGGCTTTTCAAATCATCAGTCTACCGGCTTGAGTTGTCAGCAAACTAAAAAATTCACTATTTTGCAAAAAAGTGAATTCCAATTTACTAACTCGATTGGGACTCATATTTTTATCATGGCTAAAGGCAAAGTTTCTGTCAATAACGTTGCATTTAAAAAGTGAAAAACTTTTGGAAGATAGTAAATGTAATACGATTATACCATATATACTCGTACATAACTTGTTCACACACGATCTTCTTACCATCAAGAAAAATTAATGCATAAAAGTCAATTAATAACTACGGACAATTCTGTCTTATGAGATTTCATTCTCTTTACCGATTGTATGATTCATTGAAGACATTTTCATAAAACTTTCACTCCTGCTGAAGAGTCATGTAACAAAATTATTCTATTATTTGCTCAAAAATAATTTATTATGCAAATAAGTTGTCATTCTTTTGTAAGCATGCCAGCTCATAGTTAAGTATGAACGATCCTCGTGAAGGTCTCATCTTTTTATGTCTCTGGCATGAGTCCAAGACACGACGTCACTGAGTTATATACGGTTAGTCTCTGCTATTAATAAGCGAACACCAGTCTAACCAGCTGCTTTGGCTCGAGAACAAACGAAAGCCGCGTCTAGCTTTCTTATAATGTCTTCAAGTGACTTAAGTACTCCGATATGGTCGTCGAAGCCATTAACGCTTTTGGCCATATAATTTAATATATTATTCTGTTCTTGGCAACACTTTAAGCGATATTTTTGTTTCACTTTCAACATCGTTGATTTTCGCTGCATTTTAATAATAATATTCATTCCAACTGTAGGTTAAATTTTTGAAAATTTGTCGAGAATTCCTAGGAACTGCACTATTTGCACTATTTTTCCTAGCTCGAGGAACTGCACTATTTTCACAATAATTTGTGTTGAATAATATTCTATTCAGAATCACGACGAACGCGTAATATTTGTTTCGTTGAGAGATTAATTTTCACAATGTGGCTCATTTGAATATGTATTTTATTATAAAATATGCGTAGCTTGTATGTTCATTTCAGTATCTCAAACCGATCTTATGAACATGAAAACTAAAAAAGGATTCTCCATATTTTTCTGCCGAGGTGCAAGAAATAATTAGTCAATCGTAGTAACTTAAACGGAGGCTTTGCCTTCAGATGTTATCTATAACAGCATAAGACAGAGCAAAGTTGAAGTTTAATTGGATATATAACTTTTTAATGTATTAAAAATTCAATACCTCCTGAATTCATAACCTGCAAGTTCTTTCACATTTGGAAACGATGTTCAGATGAGGTTTTCGGCTAAATTTGCGCTTAAAACATTATTTCTCTAGCTTTCCTGTCTTCACTTAGAGAACTATTATGGCAGCGGTGAAAATATTTTTTAGCCCAGTTAAGTCAAATTGTTCATGAACATTTCGACTGGTTTTAATCATAAGTGTTCATGAGCCTTTGTACCTGGAATAATTTGTCAAATATATCTAAGAAATAAATTATATCTAACACTGAAACAGTTGATTAAATTACCAAGCATTTTGGACGGAACTCGGAGGCAGCTTTAATGTATATCTCAAGTTGCTTCGGGTCTACCGGCTGTTATATTTCATTAATTGCCGCAGGCTCTGACAAAGAAATCTTTATAATTTAAAGAGTTCATGGTCTAATATTCAGGCGCTGGTGAACCGCTTCTGCTTGAGTGATGAGGTGAACGTACCGATGGGATCTGCGGTGTTCCTCGCCGCCTCGATATTCGACCATTCATGCATGCCCAACGCCCATCCTTCCTTCATCGGCAAGAAGCTCTACATCAGAACTCTAGTCGATCTCCCGGAGCTAAATCTGGACAAGGTATTCCTCGTAATTACGTTATTTAGCTTTCTTTCCCTGATTGATCATCGATGTAAATTAATATTTTGAGGTCAATCCACATATGCCAAACTTTACTCTCACTATAATCATCTGAACAAGATGCGCCTGTGTCTTGGTGATAACGATGAAATTTTATTTTTACCAACATATTTAGAACATAAATCTCCGCCTGTAGATAAGCCCTTAGAGTATAAAAACCATAAAAATTTTCTTAAATTCTTACAGATTCATAGTGCATATCCTGACTAACATCTAGGAATTTAGATTTAAAAAATGGCATGAATGCAAATAACTTCGAGGATATGTTCTTGGCCGCCCCTGGCAGGTTTTCATCAGTTACATTGACTGTGTGAACAGCAGAGAGATGCGACGCCTGGACCTGCACCGCAACTGGTACTTCATGTGCGAGTGCGACCTCTGTAACGACCAAGAGAGGGCGCTCTATGAGAATTACATCACTTGCGGTAATCTATTTATTATGATACTAAAATTCATCTATAAATTATTGTATTCAATTGAATTAGATTCATTCGTGTTATTCGAAATTCGAATTGAATATGTATCAAGCAAATATCATTTCATTGTTGACAAATAAACGAAACCTACGGATAATAGACCGAACATTTAAATACCTGCAAATTTTGTAATAACATTTAAATGCCTAATCAGACCAAACAACACATCATGCTCGCTTCATGAACATGAACACTAATATAAAAAAACTATCTTTGCCGTTATTTATCTCAAATTGAAAAAATTTTGACCCAACAGAAAACCCTATGTGCGAACAAATGATCCGAGTGCCAGACCGTTACAGCAAGCCTGAATGCACGCAGCCTCCTAAACCCATGGACGATGACAACTCCACAGCCTTACAGAAAGCCTTGCAAGCTGCCAAAATTCAGTTCAAGTTTGCCAGCGTTCCAGTGAACCCTTTTGCATCCCAGGACGCTTGTCTGTCCTACATGTTCTACGACAAGAACCGGTTCCAGCCAGCCTCTGACTCAGAGTGCTCTGAGGTGACCGATGAGTCGGAGCCTAACACGCCGGAGCGAGCGCGCTCGCCTGAGCCGAACTTAAATGGGTCTGGTATGCTCTTCAAATTATTCGAGGCAATTTTAAATATACAAATAAAATAACGCTCCCATATTAATGAGCTATAAATTAAATTTTGCATATAAATTTTATGAAGTTATCTTTGGGGTAATTCAATATTGAAAAACAGAGCTAGTAAAAATAGATCTTTCTAGTCTCCATACATTTTTTATATGAATTCCTTCGTGTGATTTCCTTTCATCAGTATTAATCCTCTTGCACTCTTCCATAACATCTTGGCATGAGGTCATTGAATCATCAATATTTTTCTACGTCTCCATAATTAAAAATTATGGAATTATAAATAAGGCTTAGATAATTGCAATCTCGAAATAGAATTAATCTCAACTCATAAATAATCTCAACTCATACTTAATCTCAACTCATAAGTAATCTCAACTCATAATTAAATTTCAACTCATAATTAATCTCAACTCATGATTAATCTCAACTCCTAATAAATCTCAACTCATACTTAATCTCAACTCATAATTATTCTCAACTTCGCTTCCGTGACAGAGGAGGAAATGCTGCAACCTCCTAATGGAAATGAAGAGAACATTTCACTCGAGAGTGGACTGCAAAATTCCGAGGAGTCCCAAAAAGTTCATATCAATGGCGTGAGTGATGAAAAACAAGATAGCGTGCAGAATGAAAGTAATGACGCTGTTGTCATTCACAAAAATAAACCTCGACATGAGGATGCGCTAACGAACGGCGAGCTTACCTGCGCAGCGAATCGAGACGACGCAGCGACAAATAAAGCCACGGGAGCCAAGCCAAAAACATTCAAGAAGAAAAACAAAGCTCTATTGGAAAATAAAAAATCCGGAAACCCTGATGGTAGGACTGATAAATTGTTGAATACGAACGAAGGAAGCGTAAAAAGCAGGAGTAGTGACAGCGAGTTGCAATTAGTCATAAGTAATGACATTGGTAAGGACGAGAGTTCGTCTCACATGACTAATGGTGGTACGTCAACAGAAGATTTTCACAGCGCCACAGAAAACAAGACGCCAGTTGTTGACGGTGGGAGCCAGCCAGAAGCTCCCCGAAACAAAAAGATAAAGAAACTACGGCGCAAAGCGCCGGTTTTTGAAAAAAGTGACGTGCTGTGCGAGGGATGCAAGTGCTACGTGGACCGGAACACTCTACGGGAGTATCGCTCCACAGTCAGCTTCACGATACAGAGGCTCAAGGATATGAAGGAAGACAACCCCAGTATCCTTTATTGCGATCAATCAAAGTGTTTGTTCATATTTATTTTTCATTTTCACACATTTTTATTATATTTATTCATGTATTACTATCTGCCCTTGTACTTGAACTTGAAGGTGATTTTAGATTTATTATTTAAGTTTTTCTCGTGGGGAAGTTGTATTCAACCTTAGTTGAATAAATAAAGTTGTATTCAACTTTATTTATTCAAAATTTTAGTCCATAATCTTAATGAATACAGATAATCGATCATAAAAAATCCAATCGATGCTAGCATCACATAAGTGACAGCAGTTCCTGAAATGGTATGGCCAACCTTGAGAATTCTGAGAAACTGAACTGCAACGCCAGACATTAATTTCATTTTCAATCGGTTGTCCCTAACATCGGGATCCCAAATAATCTATTCCCATGGTTTGAACTTTGTTCATATCATAACAAGAACCCACTTAACTTGAAATGATTTCTTTGACTAAATGCTCGCAGATTTCCAGGTAGTAACGGACGTTCTGGAACGTCAAGGAACCATCCTGCCAAAGTTGAATGTGTGGCGAGTGCGCGCCTTAGACTTTGCTTTTAACGCCACTTTTTGCGGTGGCGCTTGGATGCTTGCCCTCAAATACGGCATGGACAACTTAGAGGGAATGAAGTGAGTCTTGAATTAATATGATACTTGACCGAATGTTTCGAATGGAGTATGATAGAATTAAGTTCTACTCACAGGGAAAAAATTTGATAATTAATAATTTAATTTCACTAAAAACTTGAATGCAAAGAAAACTCCTCAAAAATTCATAGTACGGTATCTTTAAAGAAAACGTTTCGGAGTCCAGCTCCATCGTCAGTTCGAAAATTGAACACAGATAAATCAGTAATTAGTACAGTCAAAAATACAACGAAAACCCTAAGCTGTAAAAACCTACCTATTTACAATTTCAAGTAGGTACCTACCTATTTACAATTTTCGTTGTATTATTGACTGTACTAATTACTGATTTATCTGTGTTCTAGAATTTTCGAACTTACGATGGAGCTGGACTCCGAAACGTTTTCCTTAAAGACACCATGAATTTTTGTGGAGTTATATTTGCTTTTAAGTTTTTAGTGAATTTGCGATTCAAGCAAACGAGTGACATTATAATTTAATTTCAGTACTCGTACGTCTTCTGAGTTGTCAGATTGTCCTGCGCAACTAAGATTGCCCAAAATAGAACGTTTCAAAACGTGATGAAGTTGTGAAATTTTCACTCGATTTTTCCCTCACGTAATAATAATAATAATATTATTATTCAAACTATCGTCAGTCATGAAAAGATCCGGTCAAATGACACGATTTTAGATCTTCTATGAACAAGGCATGAAAAGGAAAAGAATCGGCGACAGGCCACATCAGGCCTACACTTCAGCGCCGACATCACTATGTTATGTTATGTTATCTCCAACAAATGCGTAAAGAATGTATTTCAATGCACTAATATAAACTGAACTAAAGATTAAGGACCATTTCAGGTATTACTACGGACCAGAGCATCCAACACTCGGCCTATACTTCATGAAGCTCGGCAAAGTGCACATGAACCTCAAGGAGTACAGAAAAGGCCTTCAGTTCGTGCAAGAAGCACATAATATTTTATCGGTGGCGATGGGCCCTAAGCATCCGTTCATCACTGAAGAACTTCATAATTTGGAAATGATGGCTAATGAAGACATTGAAATTTACATCGAAAGACGACTAGCGAAGCGTTGCCAACAACGAACTGAAAGCGCGTGTCCGTGTTGCGGCAAAAAGAAAGGCACGTCACATTATGGTGGCCATGTTCAGGAAGAAGATGAGAAGCCTTGGGAGAAAGATCGGAGAATCAAACAAATGATGCAAGAAGATTCAAAATATTTCAGCTCCAATGATTTCACAAAGTACTGATTAATGTTGTGCTCGTAGTTGTTTCGTCTATAGTTTCTTGTGTCGGAAACAAAACATACGTGCAAATCAATAGTTACTCTAAGAGTTTTACGTGCGATTGCAATTTATTCCGGAATTTTGTGAAGCTAAGCTAGCCTCGAAGAAATCATTATTGAAAAATTGCTGCTGGCAGCGTTTTCATTTGCTGAATTAAAAGATTGTCAAGACATGTTTGTGTATCTAAGAAAACGTTTCATATTTTACTCATGATTAGTGTGCAATATGAATGTTTTTTTATCCAAAATACCACCCATTGCATGGCAAATTTTAAACTGTATCCTGTGTCCCTCAGGAAATCATCTCTAGACGATAGTCATGAACTCATATTGAACTCGCGTTCTTTCTTATTTGTTCGAAATGTAAGCTGTGGACACGAGAAAATAGTGATAAACCGGATTTCATATATTGTCAGACCAATTTTTATGTCAATAATTCGACATATAATATATTGTGCCTTTATTTGATTGTGTTGATAGGAATTTTTTGCTGATTTTCATTTTTGGCTTGTAACTTTTTTCAGGGTTGAGTCAAAGCCACCGACAGCTAAGATAGTGTTGAAAAAGTAATGCCTTTCTCAGCTCCTGACAGCCTGAGAAAAATTAAACAGAAGTTTCTGCATCATTTTCGCTATTGCTGAATCTATGCAGCCGATTTGGTGAGATGGTGCGAGCAAACCCAATTGCAAAGTTCTTTTCTCGACTTTTAGCCAACTAAAACAAAATTATAGGGGTCGCTTTAAACTAATTGAACTGGGTTGGATATAAAATCATTTAGGAAATGAATTTAGCAGGTGTCACCATAAAAAAAAATCGCAATCGGAAAACGAAATTCCAAAAAAGGTTTTTATACTTCACGATTTTTTGATGGTTTGTCGATAGTCATTTCAACGACTAGGGCTTTTGATAGTGCCCAGGCTCCACCCTGCTCTCAAGAATGACTATTCATTGATCTGCGGCAATCGATTGATTTTTGAAATTGAGAATACATGTAATATTCAGCATGAATGAGAATAAGATGTCAATTCAAATCTTAAATTAAAATATGCCAAATGAAGTTGTTTTTGTGCTTCTACGGCAATAGACATTTTATAAAATAAATGGCTATTTGACAAGATTTCAGTAGTGACAAGTTATCCTTGAATGAGCCGAGGGTTTTTGCCCAACATGATTTTATTGAAAAAAAAAATGTGAAGAGCGAAATAAATGTTTCATTAGACCCCAAATATCGTATTGAAGTAGGAGGACTGCAATGCAACTAACTGATTCCATGAACAATTGATAATTCTAACTGAGAACTTGGTTAGCAGTCCTTATGGTTGTTTATTTGTTTTGGTGGCCACTTTTGCTAGCGCTTCAGATCGAGCTATCTCGCGCCGCATGTCGCGTTGGGCATCATGGACTGAAATTTGAGTACATTACATGTATTAGGGTACAACACATACCGGGTTATATACCGTCGAACACACTTGTTTCCCTTAGCTGTTCTCTGAGTCGATCGACATTATAATGGCCGTGTTCTGCTTGGGCCAAAAGACTTGTTGTGTGTCGGGGTTATTTCGACATAGGTGAAGGGAAAATTGCCGTCGGGCATCACCAAAAGACGGGAATTCAGAGGAAGTAGCAATCCTTAGGCAAATCGATTGATACCTGAAGCTTAGTTTGAATCTACCAGCGATTTCAGATTATCTCTGAGGTCATCAAAGGACCTAATCAATACTTATAATCACGAAATTTCAGTAAATATTTTATGTTTCGCCAATTTTATGTGCAAGTGATCAAAACCCACTTTTGAAATACTGAATATGTTTATTCATTCCTCTACGTGCATACAAAATATATATACAAAATGTAATCCTTCAAATATATTATCTATTTTCTACATGACACTAGCTTTCAGTAACAAAGCTTACATTGCCGGTTAAATTACAGAAAATAGAATTCGCATAAAATACATTGTAAACGTGCACGCTATTTGGGCTTCCATCTCTAGCCATGACACAGAAGTTTCCTCCAATACTCTAAGCCTATAAATGCAGGCCTAAATAAAATCATGTCCGGAATGTGAAGCATAACAAAACGCGACACACATCCCATGCTCTACAACGAGTACGGTATCTCCAGACACAACCGGACTCTTGAGTAATGTAGGCAAGATAATGTTTACAATGGCAGAATATAGAAGGCTTCTGAAGTCCTGCAATTAACAATAGGCACCAGGCACATCTTCGCAAACTAAATGCCAGGCCCTGCACTAATAAAAAAGTGAAGAAAATGTACATAAAAATAAGGAGAAACCGAATATTTTAGCTACCCTAACAGTTCAGGCCATAAAATAAATTCAATACCACAGAAAGCGAATTGTGCAAAATTTTCCGGTAACTTTGACACCTTCTCTTAGAATAATGATGCCTATCAATGGTCATAAATGCTTTTTGCTGACTTGTACATCACGCTGGTTATACACGATAATCTTAGAAAAGCGAAGTCCGGAGAAGACGTTCCAAAGATAAGCTACGTGTGAGTCTTTAAAAACAGTCAAGAAATTGTCAACGTGAATGCTGCAGAAAATGTGGTAATAAATCTGTCTGGCTTTGTAAAGCCGTTGTAAAAACCATACAAGTCATCGTACCATATGTGCTTCACATATACCCTGGACATTGATTGCTTGCATTCAGAACAAAGTGATAGCAACAACTACCATGTCGTGGGAATTGCCTCAAACTTCATTAAAGCTCTGGAGAAATTGGCAGCATTTCTAGCTTTCGTGATACGGTGCATTAATTCTGATATTTCTCATGCATTGGTTCTTCAATATTATACAATAGTGTGATAATATCATATTAGGAATCCATCCGAGCTCAAAAATACGTTGGAAGAATAGTCATCTTGTGGCTAAGTGGAAGAGCTAGAGAGCGTTCAATGGACAATGCAGCTTTTAATCCCTGAGAAACTGGTCTCGGAAAATCTTTTCATTCAATACTCGCGTGGATCATCGCAAAGAACATCAGAGGTAACCAACAAAATCAATTAAAAAATGTCTCCAAAAACTAAAGAAATTCTTGCGCATTCATCATATTAAAAAAAAGTAACATCAAGAATGAGGTCGCAGCTACAGTGAAAGTTGGAGATAAACATATTCGAAAAAACGTGCTATCAGCTTTGGAATACCAGCAAAAAGTAGTATCGTCAGCAATTCGCTGATGTCTTCATAAAAGTTGGCCGATTAACGTGGAACGTTATCCTACTATTAAAGGCATTAATTACACAAATAATTTGAGCAAAAATCAAAATTACAACTAAAAGATAAGCTAAGACCAAGGACGCCAGCTGACGATATCAAATTACATCGATATTTTTAGCCGAAGAACGAAGTAATTTAATGAACTTAAGCCTCAAACTATTTAACCGTTCCATTAACAACAGATTATAAACTAAGCGTTTAAAATGATCAAACTGTTTCATTACTCAAGACCAAACTAGCACCCATTTTAATTATTTTAGTAACAATATATGATATGATATAGTAATTGCAACAGCTCTAGGGTTGTCATCATACATTATTTCCTAGCATGATAAGTGAACTGATCAGCAACCAATGCACTGGCACATCATGGATTCCTGTCTAGGACGATGACAGCTGCATGAAAAATATTGTCGAAATATGGCACGTATCATTCATCACGAATATAGGATTCAGTGCAGCAGGTATTGGAATGTTACATAGGAAATGCATGGTAATGTTCACTTGATCAGTTCACATCGAGTTGACTTGGTCCTGCATAAGAATAATACACAGCCACTAGGAAGGCTCCACGCTCTACTTCCAGACAGTGTTGAAGAGGTCCATGAAGGAGTCGTAGATCATGAAGGTTATCGCTACGTCCAGACAAACTCTGCTCAGTCGCGGCACGGTGCCTTTGTAGAACCTGCGATCAAATGCATGTATTAGTTCTGGTTAATTGTATCTCCATGCACATATGGAGTCGTGACACTATAAATCCCACGCGCTTCTGAGCTTCATAGGTGACAGTTTCATAGTTGAGCATTCAAACCTGAACAAAAAATTGAACAGTCAAAGGGAAGGAGAGCAGTAAACTCAATTGCTATGATGATCCTTCTCATATGGGGTGATTAGTCGCACTGAATAAATCAAGTCTTAACCATTAACCGTCGTCAATGCAACTCGCTTCTACCTGCCTGGTTACCAGATTTGAGACATAAACCCTTGTCCGACTCCTTCATATTACAACGTTATAAGTAATCTAGCCGTGTGTGAGCAGTCCGAAAAAGGTTAAACAAACAGCTACAGATATAAACATAGTACTGAAGGTAAGATAAAGGTGAGCACGACTCACGCTCTTGGTCCCTCATTCTTCCATATTTGTACGGCGCAGTCGAGCGTGTTCTTGTACTTGCTCGCCTCGAGGCCCTGCATGCGGGTCTTCACGACGTCCACGGGCGTGTTGCCGTACACCGACGCCGCCCCCGCCAGCCCGCCGAACATTCCTGCCCAACAGAAGATTTTAATAATTTTTGATGCATGAACAAAAAGGCTTCAAAGGGGCTCGTCAACAGCACCAGCCAGCCCGTCAAATATTCTTGTCCACCAAAGGCTATTATACTTCGTACTGCATAATACAATGCTACTCGTATTCCACAACCGCCATGCCAGCGAACATTTTGGTCCAGCAAGCTGTTAGAAATTACGACTACCTACAACACGAACTTAATTTTACTGCTCATTTTTAACTCAGCCTATTCACCGTATATTACTGCCCAACAGGAGTCTTGAATTTTAACTACACACACTTTATTAGTCATTTCCCTCGTCAGTCTGACTCATGAATACTATGATAGTGTTAACGAGCTTTCATAAACTTTATTTGAATATGAGTTATTTATCAAACATTTTCTTAGTAAATATTAGACATACTAGAGATCCTTCCTTTAGCCTACTAGTACTCGTACCAAACCGATGTTAATATAATTTAAAAGCATGAAAGCTGCCAAGAAAATTCACAGTAATTTTATTGGAAACGTTTTGAAGACCAGCTACATCATACGTTCAGAAATCAAAAGAAACAAAAAAAATCAAATCAAAAGAATGACCAGTTCGTTGTGCTGAATTTGCGCTTTTAATGAAATTAAGGCGAATTTAATAGGAATTTTCTTATATTTCAAATTATGGATTCATTTGTAATCTAAGCAAACTAATGAAATAAATTCAGGTTAAAAGTTGAAGAAAATAATGCAAGTTATCAGCTGCCGTACCATCAGAATTTGATTAGTACAAGTAGAGGCCGATTCCTCGTCTGTAATATGAGCTTTCTGCCTGAACACCCGTCAGTGATTAACTGACGGAGTTTCGAACAGATGATAAACGGTCACAGATGTCCACTAAACGCTCCATTTCCACTCCAATATGGTTTCCGCGCAAGGTGACTAGGTACTATTTTAGCATGGAAAATTTCCCCGTGATTAATATTAATGCACGATGAGCGAAGGTCGTGCACTCATATCCAGTACTGACCCACAACGAGCTTGGGAACCTTCTTGTCAGGGTCGCCTCCTCTGTACCAATCCTTCAAGGTCTCCATCACGTAGAAGCGGATCGCCTGGTTGCTGCCCTGCTTTATGATGGTCGCCGTCACCCCCTGGTAAACTCCCCGAAAACCTGAGAATTTAACAGCAATATTTATTAATATTGAAACGTGTGAAACGAAATCATTTTGGAAATTCAACGATCATGAACGATACATGAAGCAAGACTGTCCGATAATTTTGGCACGGAAATAAACCTACAGCAAAGAAAACTATGAACGACAGTTGCTCAAGCAAAACATCCCATCGATCAACAATTAACACAAATCTTAACTATATATGAAGTTCTTCCCAACTTTCTTCTAAATACTATTCGTTCAATTTCAAGTTAGTTAGTTAGTTTAGTGACCCTATGATTACTAGCGCTTCAGCTGCTAAGCTATCTCGCGCCGAATGTCACGTTGGGCATTATGGGCTAAGAACATATTGCATCACATGTATTCAGCGTTGACCAGATCATATACAGTCGAACATGTTTATTGCTCTCAGGTACTCTACGAGGCGGTCAACATTATAGCTACCGTGTTCTGGTTGGGCCAAAATACTTTTTAGGTGTGTGTCGGGGTCGTTTTGGCTTAGATGGGGGAAAAATTGCCGTCGGGCCACACCAAATGATGGGCACTCACAGAGGACGTGGATTATGGTCTGGGGCACTAAGCAATCCATGCAATAAGGTGCAGGCGTGCGTTCCATAAGATGGCCATGAGTGATTCTTGAGTGTCCAGTGCGGAGGCGGGTGAGGCATAGTTCAATTTCAAAATTATAACCAATTTCCAAGCTGTTTGAACATGCCGCACATACAACAAAATAACAACATGATTTAATAACTACACACATTTTATTTCTGTATAGTTATTAACACATATTAAAAGTGTAGTTCACGAAATGTTGCAACTTGAATACTGGTAACGTCTCAATTCAATGACATTTTAATTATGCCTCAGAGCAAAAACAATTCCAAGATGGATAAGCATTTGAATTTTAATTTTCGTTTTATTTCTGAAAACTCGCTCAGTGAGGACGACACAATAAACATTATTAAACAACCCAGTCCCCGCACCGCTCTCCTTGATGATGCACGAGACGCCGTGAGCGAACCCCCTGAACCTGGGGTTGGCCGACCGCTGGTCGTTAATAAACTTGACTTTGACGGTCTCCATGGGCGTGACTGCGAGGATGGCCTCCGATACTCCGGCGCCCAGGCCGCACAACAGTCGCTTGCTCGCCGTCAGGTTACCTGAGGCGTCCACGTTGCGCTTCTTCAGCTCCTCGAACGCCCCGAATCTAACCAATTAAATTCGTTAGATTAAGTTAAATTAATCGAATTGAATTAATCGAGGGAGAGGTCGCTATGCTTTCATCACCCATTATTATAGTGAGAAAACTATAATTAAGGATTTTTAAAGTTTTTATCTACTGAAAAACAGAAGTATAAGACAATAAATTAATAAACAATGCAGATAATTTAATTTAGAGAGACAATGTTTTGTATTTATCACTAGCAGCCAAAATAACTATAAATAAACTAATCATTTATTTTTGCTATTACCTGACTGCACTTTTAGGTATAGACCCATAAAGCAGCACAGAAAGACCTCTATAGAGTCCTCGCACGCCGTTGGTTTTGACAGTTTTCTTGACGCAGTCGACGATGCCATCGTATTTCTTGGCCGCCGTGCCGCTCTTCTCGTCCAGCTGCAGCTGAGTCTTCACGTACTCAGTGGGGAATGTGATGCAGATCTCGATCCCACCCGTGATGCCGCCTGTACAATAAGAGGTGTATACCCGTTAATGCAGGGATTAATGCCAGCAAATAATGTCCATATTGAAGTGAATTAACTAGAAGGATTCACTGTTGAAACGAGTTCTATACCCGTTAATGCAGGGATTAATACCAGCAAATGATGTCCATAGGGAAGTGGATTCACTGTTGAAACGAGTTCTGAGTCGAGTAACAACTCAAAGAAAAATAATATACCCTTGACAATAACTTCGGCAAATTAACGACTGGGCGGAAATTGGCACATTTAGCGACTGTTTACATATAATACTATAGAATCTCTGAAAGCAATCACTTATTATAACAAACAATTTTCATGACAACCAATCATTTTAGCAATTACTTTTCCCAAGGGCATTTCGATTGTTGCCCGAAAGAATGATTTCGGCCGTATACAATCGACATTAATGGACCAAACTAAGACTCTAGAGTATGCGATGCATTGACTATTACTGACAACCACGTTTGATGCACACACTAGAAAAAGTTCGTGTGCCTGAGCCTTTTTTATCCGAAGATAATTGTGATATATAATAATCTAAGCAACACTCGACCAAAAAAAATCAATCGGTCTCGCAATAGATTTAGAAATAGGCACATCACGAAAAGATTTCATACTTCTCTCAGTGAAAGATTATCAATAGTAAAATAAATTTATAATACGCCAATTTTTTAGATCCCCTGTAACCGAAGATCCGTGTAGAGACTCGAACTTTACGCAATTCTTGAGGTAAGGTGCGCCGAAGATGATTTCCAAACTATGGTTGGCAGCGAGAGCCAGGAGTAAACGGAATTCGTCACATTATCTACACGCCAATTGTGGGCTTTTGAAGCCATGTGATAAGGGCCATTTGATAGCAAACGCATGTGTTCGATTGGAAATACGGCGTTTAAACTAAATAATTAGGAGTCCAACACCTGGCAGATTTCAGACACAATAAAGATACTGAGTACACGGGTTCATGCTGCGTTTTTTTTATTAATGCCGACAAAAATGTTAAACTAGATATATAATTTATTCAGAGCAGAAATTGATTATGTTTGCGAGTTATGAGCAAATGCAAGAGCAGCGTAGATTTCTGTCGTTTCATCCATTTCTTTAGCAGAATTTTGGATCAGCTTGCTTCAATGAGCTCACCGGTGGAGGGGCGACCTGCCTATATCGACGTCTTGGAGACGGAGGGCGACGAAGGTGGCGCATCGAAGTGGGACCGTGGACAAGAACTTCTTAAATTTTACATAAGGACAAAAAGTGTAGACTCCTCCTCAGGAAGTTGAATTGTTACACGCAGCAGTGTAGGCAATGAGCAATTGGCTGGCAGAGCCACCGGTGAACGCGCAGGGCAGGAGCAGAGAAGAGCGGGGCAGCGCTCGGCAGGTGTGGGCGGGCAGAAGAAGTCAGTATTGATCCCAGGCGCGGTCGATGTCACCTCGACAAGCGTGCCCAGGGTACCAACACGCCCTCTCAGGCACCCCTTTCATGAGCGACGTTATGTACCCCAGAACCAAACTTGAGGTACAAGTGACATATTACTCCATCGTTCATTATTCGGAGAGAACGAATCTAGGTAAAAAGTAAGTGTAACCGTTACATGTACACGAATTATAAATTTTTACGAAAAAATAATTATTTAAATCACAGCTTAAACCGAACATCAATGCTTTTTCATCTGACCTCTTCTAATGTACGGACAGTTGAAGTATATCAACAAATACTAATGCTCGATTTCCCCGTTGTGCTGGGAATATAAGAATTCAAGACCGACATTAAAGTATCAATTTAAGCATCCTATCCAAAATGGAATACCAGTAGTCAATTGAGAAGCTACTGAGAATCACTTTAACATCAACGACAAAGATTAATTTGAAATTGAAATCAATACTTTAGACCCCGTTACTTAAGTATCCGAACGAACATTTTCTGTGAACGACTCAATAGCATGAGCACTCACTACCACCTTCATCAGCATCTTCGTTAGTTAATTAACATTACGAGACCAAAATGCTCATACTGCATGTATTCATTTTTAAATCGATCGACCGACAGCCACACCAAATTTCCCAAGCAGCTTCGCATAAGCCGAGCAAATGAAGGAAAATACGCGTCTAAAGCGCACGTTCTGAAGACCTCACACATTTGACAATATCAATTTGTTCAGCGTTTAAGTCAGGCTACTTTTGGACCGTGTGTCTCGCGCACGATCGCCGGAAAAAAATTACTCGATGTTTGACTGGGTGATTCATAATTTCTACAGGCACGACACCATCTACCAAAGGATTTTCGACAAACATTGACTTATACTTCGAGTTATTAAAGGCAGAATCACAGATCTTGGAGGCAGCATTAGGTTGCGTTTCTTGGTACCTATTTGAGCTCTAAGCAGGATTAGAAGTCGAGGGATACCGTGAATGTAAACAGGTGCCAAAGACCATATAAAACACCTATACACGCTGTCGTAAATCACCCACCTTCGCATAACAAAAACTACGAAATGAAACGAAAAACGTGCTTATACACAGCCTGTGGCTCAATACAAAGACGTAGACTAACTGGGCACAATGAAAAAAATGTAGACAGTCTGGGCTCAATAAAAAAAATGCAGACAGTCTGGGCTCAAAAAAAAAATTACACTGTCTGGGCTCAATAATTCTCAGCTTTGGCACTGTTTTTTTTCTCAACTGCACAAGGTTCTAGACACTGATTTGTACGCAAGGCGAGCAAGGACCTACTGACCTTTACTGTTAGCTGGTAAATTAGCGAATAGGGCACTAGCAATGTCGATCACAATATTGACTACAGGAAGCGTTAGTCCGCCCAGAATGCTGTTCAGTGAACGACAAAACAATTTTAGCAAGTCAGAATTTCTAGACACGATTCCCCAGAAGCTGTCAGGACTGGTCAAGTGGCTTCGAGAGTTGAGATAACGGCGGACTAGAAACAGGTTTCAAGGTTGCTAGGGTAACCCTGAAGGAACACCCTCAAATTAAACTAAATTAAATTACCAGACGGTCAGACAACAAGATAATACTTTACATCTTCAACTATAACTAGGCACATTATGGAATAATCAAAACTTTCAGCCCACGATTATATTCATGAGCCAACAGAACGCAAAACTCAGTGAGATATGGCAGAAGAATCCAAGTACAACTAAAATACACTAAAAAATAATTTCTTTCGCTTATGTGAACAAGGTGTCAAATAGGTCTACGAATGAATGATAACAGTAAATTCCTACTGGTTTCACTTTGTGATAGGTCAAATATGATACTCGTACAATACGTAGCATGTAACTAGTACCGTACCTAAAATAGAATTTTTTACAATAAATCAATCTAAATCAAGTTAAATTGCAATCCACTGTGAATAAATAATAATTAAAGAATGAAAATGAAACGCGCCACATTCTAAGCGTGAGCATGTTGCGTCAAAAACAATAACGCGCACTCCATAATTGTGTCAGGAAAAATGCGGTAGGAGGCCATAAACGCAATACGAGAGCTGCCTGCTAATGACAGGACAAACAAGCGGTTGCCTCGAGACGAGTCACTGCCATTACCGGATAGACACAACGTCAACACGTAGCGTTAACTACAACAAACACAAGAGATGAAGTATAACATAACACTGCCATTAACGGACTGGAATACGACACTAGATAATAGCGTCGTGAACGGAAGAATAGATGTCAGGCCAGTTGACTTTTTTATTGGCGATTGAGGACTGCAACCAATGGGACAATCGAACGGATATCACGCAATTTCTGTGTCATTTTGGAACAAGAATCTATTCATCTCCGTTGCGAATGAATGTCTATATTTCAAATAAAAATACCGCCCGCACCGATTGCATGACAGCGGCGAAAGATTTACCTAGAGGGAGTTCGGTTAGAAAAATAAGACCTAGGGCCTACGTCACAAATTTTCATCAGACGTTTGTTTGTAATTACCCAATATCCACTATGGGTCGTCCTCTCTTGGCCGCGCACAAAATTTATCAGACGAACAACTTATCTCGCAGCCTTATCTATGGCGGTAATGGGTTTGTTATGTAACACTCCTTGGTTAGACGAAATACGCTTCAGGCAAGTTTCGCCGTACGTTAGGCAAAAAGGAAGAACGGAAAGGTCTCGTAACTAGAAAAAGTTCACGATCAAAACGACTATATACAGCCGCAACGATAGCATCGACTTGCAAGTTTGGTTTAATCGAAAATAATCATAATATTTCTAGTAACATTTCCTTAAATGCATTTCCTAAACATAACACCTTAATCAATAGATTTTTCGGTTTGATTTTGACAAAGGATAAAACATTTCACCAGACATCCAGAGCAGAAGATTTACAACGCTCCTCGACGATAACAACTTTTGAGCTCCATTGCTGAGAGAACCAGTGAAGCGATTCAAAAACACAACTGTAATCAAGTTAGCTCTAGACGTAACACGTAATAGAGCTTGTAGATAAACAAAGTATTCAGTACCAATATTAAAGGAATGTAAAAAAATTAGTGTCTTCACCTGGAACAAAGAAATTTGTTCTACGTTGAAAAATTGAGTGCATCATTCGATTTCTCCTGGAACAACAAAAAAAATCTGTTCTACATTGAACAATTGAGTGCATCATTCCATTGAGCAACAGGAGTGGTCAGCAGCAAAAGACGACACTAAGATCAAGCAGTCAGTCATCACTCAATAAGTCAAGTCTCGGTGATAAGAGAAGCTTATCAGTGTCCCTGTGATTGCATAACAATGGCGAGGTTTGATGCAGAACAAGACTCTTTGAATTAGGCTCTAGAAAAGCTTCAAAATAGACATGTATAATACTGGCGTTCAAAAATAATGTTATCCATAAAGGCAAGGAAGGTTACTCATCTTGAGCGCATCTGTATGTAATTCATATTTATTAAAAATTCATATATACCTTTAATAACATGAGCTTTGATATGACAAAACATCCAAACTTAGCAAAAATAGTAACAATGAAAATAAAAATTCTGATAAGCTGTATTTGTAACTGGCACAAATTTTTAAACAAAAATGCACCTACATATGAACAGGAAAATGCAGACAATTTTTCAGTATGGGTAACATTAAAAAAAAAAACTTTTAATTCAGGACAGAAAAAAGCAATTCCCCAGAGTAATACATATGGACAGAGAGCTAAAGGGAATGCAGTGAGAAGTTGTATTTCACAGCCAGGAATTTAATTTCCACAGGAATTCCAGCATTAGTGCCATAAACATGAATGCTTTATGTCATCCATTGTCACTCTTAAATACCTGTAACCTGGCTATGGTCTTTGAAATTCACACTTCTAAATTTTTTAATCATTGATGAAGGTATTAATCGAGCAATACTTATCCACTTTTATCAATAAAGTTAAATACTTTTATTTTCCTAATAACTTTTGTTAGACCATTGCAAATAATCAAACTCCATCAAATGGGAGTTAAGTAAATGTTCTAGAATTTGCATTCAGACAACAAGTTTCCCAAGACCAACACAATCATGTCAGTGAAAGAATCAACTGTAGGCTTGATTCAGTAAATAAATTATCCATTAAGAGACAAGAAAATGTTATTCTTAAACTTAACTCAACTTTTTAACTTGACCTTTTCTTCAGTCCAAACTATTACATCTGTGAAAAGCAATAATAGAATCATTTATTTGAAAATTAAACTTGAAAATTAATGCAGGGATTGTGGTAATTGTCAAGTTCTTTAAGATCAGAGCACAGTTCAGAAAACAAAAGGTATTCCAAAATAAAATGTGCCAATAATATGAAACATACAGACAAGATGGAACATAAAAAATATAGACTAGAATAAACCAATCATTACCAATGTATTTCAATAAACATAGCTTACCAAAATAAGCAATACACATAATAGGTATTGAAAAGCATGGCACATATTTTACACTCAAAGTATGAACTTGGAGTAAAAATATTAGTATAATAGCATCTCAAAGAAGAAGCAAAACAAGTACCTAGTTGAGTACTATATTATACATTATATAAAATAGGATGTTCATGTCAAATATATTTTGTTGGAGTTTCAATTTCTTTGATTTGAGAATTCAATATTTGTATTTTGATATACAAGTCAAAGATGATTAATAATACATAAAAGAAAAATTATTTTGTCAATGTTAATATAATTTTGGAGCAGTTGCTGGCAAAATGTTTTGAAAGCAATTGCTAACTTATATTACATTTATGTTGAAAATATCAACCTTAAGACAAGTTGAATGATGCTAGACAATTTTACATTTAAACCTTCCTATTGATATGTACTACTAAGATGATAAGCAAAATCATTAATGGTGGTTAGTCTGATTCATCAATATAAAAAGATTAATTGAACTTATGAATGCAAAATTCAATTGATTTTACAATAAATGCTGTTATGAAGTTACTGGCATCAAAAAATTCATGTTAGCCAATAAAATTAGCCTTAATATATATGACAGTAGCTAATAAGAAAAAGGCTAGTTCTAAAACATACAATAAATTCTTGGGTTTCTCTTGACTCTTGAGAAAAAATTTTTTTTACTAGCATACTAGGCTACAATCCAATCCACTACGTACATAATGTGCTTTTGAAAGATAATTGTTAACTCATGCTTAGCAAGCACTTATGAGTGGTAGACTGTAGAGCAATACAATTATTTACTATGTAGATCCATGATAAATTCTTCCTATTAGCATCACAAATATCAAATTTCAAATTTGTGTCATTAGTATTACTGCTACTGGAAGCATGCAACCTTATACATTGCTTCTTTTTTGCTTCTAGCCTAATAGTCCAATTCTATCTCACAAATTATTTCTATAAATCTATTCATACCCTAAGGCTAAGCTGTCTCTAAACAGACTTAATTGTTATTTAATTTGCCCAAAGCCTGCACAATTTTACATTTTCTAGTATAATAATTACTAAATCTCAATGAATTATGAATAGGGAAGTTTTACTTTTCTACAAATCTTAGCTCCAAAATTGTTTATTAATTTATTAATTAAAGCATTTCAGTGTCTTATAACTTGAGCTTGAGCCATGCATGTAGAATTATTCTAAAATCCTTGACCAGGATTATACAAACAAATGATTTGACAAATCAGCATAAATTTTCAAGCTTGAATCCCCAAGGCCCAATTTGCTTATCATCTGGATTGCTGGTAAAACTTAAAAGTAGAGAAAATACCATGCATGAGCTGACAGTGACAGTACTGTAAATGTGACAGTGAGGCAATGAAATGATATGACTATATGAGATCTGAATAGTGCCGAGTGCGGTAACGGGAGTCGGGAAGTGACATCCACACGATAGCGATGTCCAAACCAATTTCTTTACTTTGGTATTGACGACAGAAATTCTGCAGCATAATCATTTTAACGATAATGGTGACTGATACCCATCTCTTCTTAAGCATGATATAAACATAAAGTGTTGGCATGAAACTCAGTGATATGTAAGTCAGTAACAGTAAGTGTATTCGGGTAATAGGCTGTTCCGTAGGGCAACTGGCAAGCGAGGTCACTAGATCCGATCGTCCGTCTCAAGTTCATACACAGCGCGAAAATTTTGCAACCACTTTCACCGAAAGACTGAATTAACATTTATTCATTCACGACAAACTCGCCTGCAATGATTCCCTTCAGTCCTTTGTTTCCACTTCCGGTAGCAGATGCAGCACCACCGGAATAGCCCATCCAAGGCCTTCCAAAAGGACTCTTGAAAGGCGGGGAGCTCATTGTGGAAGGAGAAGGGAAAAAATAACACAACCGTACCACGCGGTGGCTAGTCAGCTACTGATTGAAAATTACATAAAAAATGATCAAATCTGAGTTGGTGAATACGCAACATATAAATTAAAAAGTCTAGTGAAGTACCTCAATTCCTTTTTTACATACGCCTCAAGCGCTGTTGAAGCGAATAAGTTGCTACCGAAATTGAAGAACAGTTCTGTCCTAGAGGCTAATGTCAGAATCAATATATCTAATACGCAGCATCAGAAGAAATATTTGATAATGACTGCCGTAACCGTTGTCAGAACTCCATTTTACTCAGAATTTATTAAGAAACCCTATTCATCCATGTTATTGTTGAAAGTATGATAGTTTCGGGCTACCTTATGACTGCTTTAAAATTAGATTTAAGAACATTTCATCAATTTAAAGGATTTAGGCAATAAATTGTGAAATTTTGTCCTCTATAGTAAGAAAAATATTAATTTAGTCGTTCCATATAGATCAGAATCATCATTTACTTTGAGTATCAAGTTGATATTAATGACTTTTGTTTTAATTTTTTTTTTATTTCAGTAGGACATTATCAGTAAAGTGCTCCGCGAATTAGGTGTCGCGGCTGAAGATGTATTCCGGCTGATAATCGCTCGTTTCACAAATGCAAAAACGGCGGAGACTTGGAGGAAGAGTTAGGTTCGTTGTGAAATTTCCACAGGTGAACGCAGAATTTTTTGTCGCTAGTTGACTTGAGTGTGTAAATTGGCTTTATCAAGTATTTAAGGTTATAAATTGTTGTGAAATATATGTGACACAAGTCACACAACTCACACAAGCAATTCTGGAACTGAACAAGTTAGTTCTTGCCTTTCCTCTTGCTCTTGGAAGCTGCTGTTGGAGACTTGGAGTACTGTCTAGCATCTTGGTGTCAGCAACTGGCTCAAGTAAGTTTGTGTAACTGATGAATAAACCAATTTAGGTCATATTGAATTGATATTATCAATACAGGCTTTAACTACTCTTTAGACCCAATGCCTTTGGTTTGAGCTGCCAGAGCTGGATTGTGCACATTGGAAATTTGGACTTCTTACCAATCAAGTCAGGAAAAGATCTACTCTGTGAGCCGCATAGTGACAAACCAGAGAGTTTTTAGAATCAGTTCATTTTTAATTTCCTCATTTACCCAAGATTTAAACCAATTTCTCAAGTATGATAATGCTGGTATCCAGGATACTTTACTGGTCTACTTATAGGACTCAAAAATGAACTTGAGGGAGAGTCTAAAAAACTCTCATTTAAACCAATTTCTTAAGTATGATAATGCTGGTATCCAGGATACTTTACTGGTCTACTTATAGGACTCAAAAATGAACTTGAGGGAGAGTCTAAAAAACTCTCTGCTTTGCCACTATGGTGAGCCGCGACTGGATTTTTTGAGCCGCGAAATAATGAATTTTCAAGCCGTAAGTCTATTTCTCAAGCCGTGGAAAGCCATTCTTGAACCGCAAAGTTGCGAACTCTTGGCGGCAATGGCACGCGCGCAGCGCCGCCAGCGCGCGATCACGATTCACGAATAAGCTCAAATTTTGCCCTAGAAACAGCAGTTAAACATTATTCCCTTAATTTCCCTAATTCCCCTAACTAATTTCCTAATAAGCTAAATAAGGAAATAGCTAAACTAATTTCCTAATAGTTTAGCTCATGCTAATGCCTACCTTACGTCTTACGATATTGCAAAAATATAACACAGTTTTACAAGAGTCTGAGAGGCGAGTTCAAGATCTTCATCTCTTGCTGCTGTCACAGTTTAACATATACGTTATACGAGTATGACGAGAGCGTAGTACTAAATCGCGGAGGCGTGGACTTTAATATTTGATAATGATAAATTTTATGATAAAGAAAAAAAAAGAGTCGAACATACAAAGTTCGGGAAACACTTGTTAAGATGTTTTGACCAACCAGTGAACAAAAACGGTTCACCTGCAATCCACACTCAGGATGATGCATGTTTTCGGTAAATTTTCCCGCGCATTTTCACTTTTTTTAAGCTATTGCTGTGCACAGTTGGCGCAATGTAATGAAAATTGATCATCTTCGTGCACGTGTTCGCGCAATCCCGGCAATCAATTCTACGTCGCGCTGCCGCGCACGAGCAGTTTGTGGAGGAACAGACGTAATACTCACATTACTCAGTACAGTATGCCTTTAATTATCTTTCAATAATATATGATTTTTCTTGATACGGAAATTTGGTGAATGAGAAATCTAGAACTTTATTTTAGAAGAAATTTTCTCCAGTCATATGGCAACACTGAACACCGTCTGTTTACATTTCGTATGTATAATAGCCGCAGTTTACAATTACCGTACGTTCCGTATCTGACAAGCGGAAGAGTCAGAAGTAACCCGGACATGTCTTACATCTTATTATTGTCAGTTCGACTCGCGTAGTCAATATACTTGCGTATATTGTCGACTAAAATGGTAGAACTATTTTAGCTTTCTAAAGTACGGCGCACAGCGCCTTTTTTTACCAGCATAGTACGGCGCACCGCGCAGGTCGTTAAAATGACAAAATAAATTCCCGCGCACCTGGCACATCTTCCTGACCATGGCCTGCAATCAGGATGGAATTCTAATTTTGGAGGTTCATATATTATTTCGATCCACCAAGACCACTTCTTCTATCCAACTATTCCAACATCGTTATTTGAGGCAAAAAATGAACTTCTTGAAGGCTTAAAACACGCACGCTAACTTGCTCAGTTTCTATAAAGTACCTAATCACTTGGAAGTTGTAAACCTGCACCTATCACTCAACAATTAAAATTAGACTTATAAAAAAGTATTAGTTAGTTGAAAATTTGTATCTTAAGTTGACCGCAATGAACTAAACTTCATTAAGTAATCATTAGGCAGAGTTTTTCATCATGCACACTAAACACGCAATTCAGAGTTCAGACGAGACGAACTTCATAACACGTGATCTAGGCTAACATGCTACTGAATTGAATTGCTTCTTTCCCGCTAACGGTGATCTAGCGGGATGATCAATCGTTACTTAATTCGTATACGGTTGTATACGAATTACGAATTAACTAATCGTTTGTAAACTTGATGCAAGAGAATGAATAATTATGTTGTTTCTGATCAAACAAACAAAAACTTTTTCTGTTTCTGATCAAACGAACAAAAACTTCTGATCAAACGAACGAAAACTTCTGATCAAACGACTGAAAACTTCTGATCAAACGACTGAAAACTTCTGATCAAACAAACGAAAACTTCTGATCAAACGAATGAAAACTACTTTGAATTCTAATACGGATCGTTAATTTTAACATCGTATTTCCAAAAATCAATTATTGCATTTCTTTTAATTGAAAAACCTCCTTTTACATAAAAAACAACGAATTTTTTCTTACAGCTTCTCAGGAATGATGAATGAATGCTCCTCATATTGACAAATGACAATCTTACTCTTTTAGCTAAAAATTTTAAATTGAATGATTTTGTCATTTCAAAAACTCCATTGAATACAGAACTTTAGTTTTTGGAGGTGTATTCAAGAAAAGTTTCTGAAATAGTAGAAACATTTCCATTATCATTCTGAAATAGAAGCGTCATTTCCGTTCTTATATATAAACAGGATTAATAAAATACCTATCAAATCCATCCAATGTCATTCAATTTGTGATGTATGAACGACCGTTTTACTTTGATTCCTATGATGCTCATTTTAACCGGTTGAAGCTGTAGAATTAAATTAAATTAAAAAATTAAATAAAATTAAATTTTACTTAATCAAAATTTATTATTTAATACACTAGATGGTACATGCTGTAGAATTAAATTCTATTAGAAAAATGTTGAATTAAAAATCTGATTATATTTTTTAAATTAAAAATTAATTTTTATTGAATTAAATTGTATTATTAATTAACTTTATAATTGAATCATGTTAAAGACCATTCACAATATAATTCTACTACTAGTCTACGTTCTGTTCGAAACGAACTATTGATAAGGCCATATGTATATGATGATAAGAATACTTACAGGTATCAAGCCACCATGCATCGCAGACCGGCGCCAAGCCTAGTTGTTGTGGAAATGGGATTAGGAGTTATCACTGCACAACCGCACGTGGCAACAACATGAGCTCAAATGATACAGTGATACATCGGCCGGTGCACTTGTCTTTATCGTTTTGCTGCCGACAACTGCCAACCGCTGGCTTGCCCTTCCATCACACGTCACGTGACCCATTTCGGAGCCGCGACATTTCTAAATCAATATATTTTACCTGACTTCCGAGCCGCGAGATTTCAAACTTACATATAAATGGGAGATCTCGGGCCGCAAAATTTCCGTTAAAAGTAGATGTATTCCACCCCTGTTACCAATAGATGGTACTTGGTGCCACCAAGTTGGTGGCTCTGTTCCAAAACATTAAGCATTATGATTTGTAGGCAGGATTCAAGATTGAAATTATTCTACTTATCAATGAATTTTGCAACTTGCACAAGACATTTTTTCTCACATTTAGATATGAATCCTTCCAATTTGAAATATTAGCATAAGTTTCCTAAAATTGCAAATAAAAAATAGGGTAAACGCGGTATATTCCGACACTCTAAGGGCGCATCAAGAAATGAAAAACTATAAAAAAAGTATGTGTTACGTAAGTTCTGTTGCCTTCACATGACTCTCAAAACACTTCACTACGCGTCAGCAACGATGAAACGTCACAAAATGTTGCCAAATTTATTAAAAAGTCTTTAGAATGGAAACCTACCAAATCCCTATATTCCGTCACTTTGTGTGGCAACATCCGACACGTGGTGAGTCGTATTGTGTCAGCGCTTCAAATTTAACTGATACGTATTGCCGACATCCACGTGTTCGAATTCCGTTTGCTGTGTGAGCTGTATTGGGATACAACACGCCGACACGGCTTTGAATTAGAACACTAACGAATATTGAACACTACTTAATTACGTTTTAATTAACAGCTATTAGGCTTTTAATTAAGCGAATTTCAATTTTTGTACAAAGCTTTGAACAATCTGTGTGTGTCCAATTCAAGTTGTGTCGGAATTAGTTTTCATGTGTCGAAATCCAACATCTCAACTTAATCATCTATTAATTTATTTACGACTTGAAATCAGCGAATACAAGTATACTTAAAGGATTCCTAATATATTCACAGACGTATTTAAAAGTCTCAAACCATAATATTCTTCCTATAAAAACAGTTATTCACTATTTGGTAGAGCCATGTCAACTGTCAAATTTGACACATTTTTCGATGATCTCACCACGTGGCATGCATTGTCTCTCTTTGGATCTCAATATTTTCCCACTAGATGGCCAAGACCTAGTGTTTTTGCAGTATTTCGACACGCAAATGTATGATGTCACCATTTCAACCATCAATGAACGCATGGAACTAAAACAAAGCTTAATATGAAGGAAAAACTAGAGAAGTGACGGAATTACCTACGATGTTGGAATATACAGCGTTTACCCTAAGAATTTCACAGATGATTTTTGAAACAGGCAGTAACAACTAACTCCTAACAATAGGCCATTATTTTTCTTTTTCCTTGTAGAAATTATTCAATGGCTATGTGAACCCCAGCATAGTGGCAAAGCAGAGAGTTTTTTAGACTTTCCCAGTACCCTAGGGCGCAGAGGGTGGATGCAGTGTTGCCAATATATGGGTTTTAAAGCCCAAAGCGTCGCCGGGTAATTTTAAGATGCATCGCCGGGTAATTTTGAGATGCGTCGCCGGGTAATTTTTAATGAAAAGCCATTTACGCTAAGTAATGAAAAAACTATTTACAAGCCAGTGAAGCCACAAACTTAGTTACAAGGTTGCATGCACGTGTTACCCCAAATAACTAATTTTACCCTAAAAACAGTCCGATTGTACAGCAAGTGTCAACTGAACAGGTGATAATGCAGTCTAACCGCTCTAATGTGACCGCCACTACGTAATCGTAAGCTTGATGTTTACATTTTTTGGTGGGAACTCATCGCAACTGATTTCCGTACAAGCTTCACTGCATCCTGATCCATCCAACATATCGGAAACCTTACTTTTTTTTAAATAGTTGGCAGAAGACTGACAAATATATTAAATGCAAGAATTTCAATCTAAATGTGTTGGCAAGATCTTCTTAAGGCGTAAATTTTGCTACTGAAACGTCACCAAAGATCTTGCAATATTCATCCACTCTCTGCACAGTGGTGTGAACCAGTCAAATTGGCCTGATTCACAATAATTTCGGTCTGATTCACAAGTAGCTGCTGCATAATTTTCCAATTAGGTGCCTGGCAGAGTGACAAAAACTGCATAGTGACAAACCACAGTTTTTTAGAATCAGTTCATTTTTAATTTCCTCATCTACTCAAAATTTGAACGAATTTCTTGTGTACCGTAAAATGGGGTAACTTAGACCGTTGGGGTAACTTAGACCACTTTTCGTTTTTTCAACAAAAACCCCCACAACTCAAAAACTATTTGACATAGAAAAATTTTGTCAATATGCATTAAAGGCCTAATACTGAGGCTACATAACACAATAGAAAGATTTGAAAAGTTTGCATATCTAATAGGTTGAAAAATTGAAAATGTGACCCATGAAAAAAAGCTATTATTTAAAGCCTGTCAGAGTACCCCCTCCAATTTTTCTATTTTTTGGTTAAATAACTTCAGGTTTTGATGCATTGTAGTAGAACTCTTCTAGTTACATATGCAAATGACAAATTTTAGGAAAGTGTCATAGTTTGCAAATGGGGGGCACCATCCCCAAATGGGGTAACTTAGACCACCTAATGTCAGCCCTGACGGGGTAACATAGACC
This sequence comes from Hyalella azteca, assembly GCF_000764305.2. Classification (NCBI taxonomy): domain Eukaryota; kingdom Metazoa; phylum Arthropoda; class Malacostraca; order Amphipoda; family Hyalellidae; genus Hyalella; species Hyalella azteca. Next base: position 168,478 of record NW_025935295.1, on the reverse strand, counting down.
GGCTTGGAAGTTAATATAAAATTACCATATATAACATATTTTATGTTTGACAGCCTATTTATGTCTTTTCTTTACGTTTCAGACTCTACAGTCTTATATATGGTAATTTTAACTTAATTTCCAAGCCAGTCAATATTACCCCATCAGGGCTGCCATTAGGTACTAGTCACATTTCCCTCATTATGGGGCGGCGCCCCCCATTTGCAAACTAAGACACTTTCCTCAAGTTTGTCATTTGCATATGTAACTAGAAGAGTTCTACTACAATGCACCAAAACCTGGAGTTATTTGGAGTTATTTTACCAAAAAATATAATTGATTTTACCACCCGGTCTAAGTTACCCCAGGAGCTGGGGTAACAAAGACCATCACTTTTTTTGAGATTACATAAAGACTATGAGAGGCAGGAGCCAGCAATTTATGGTGAGTAAAGCTAGAGTATAGACCTGTATTTTGCATGTTTCAATTCAAGTTTAATTTAGCTAGTAAAACATGGCATCATTTATAAAAAAGAAAGTGGTCTAAGTTACCTCATTTTACGGTACCTTAAAATGGGGGTAACTTAGACTACTTTTTTTTTAAATGATGCCATTTATTTACTAGCTAAATTAAGCTTAAATTGAAACATGCAAAATGCAGGTCTATACTCTAGGTTCACTCACTATAAATTGCTGGCTCCTGCCTCTCATAGTTTTGATGTAATTTCAAAAAAAGTGATGGTCCTTGTTACTTCAGCTCTTGGGGTATCTTAGGCTGGGTGGTAAAATCAATTATATTTTTTGGTAAAATAACTCCAAGCTTTGGTGCATTGTAGTAGAACTCTTTTCGTTACATATGCAAGTGACAAATTTGAGGAAAGTGTCATAGTTTGCAAATTGGGGGCATTGCCCCCAAATGGGGAACTTAGACCACCTAATGTCAGGCTGACATTAGGTGGTCTAAGTTCCCCCATTTGGGGGTGGCACCCTCCATTTGCGAACTATGACACTTTCCTCAAATTTGTCATTTGCATATATAACTAGAAGAGTTCTACTACAATTCACCAAAACCTGGAGTTATTTTACCAAGAAAATAAAAAAATTTGATGGGGTTCTATGTTAGGCTTTAACTAATAGCTCTTTTTTGTGGGTCATATTTTTCAGTTTTCAACCTATTAGATATGTCTAATTTTTTTTATCTTTCTATTGTGTTACGTAGCCTCAGTAATCAGTATTAGGCCTTTAATGCCCATTGACAAAATTTTTCTATGTCAAATAGTTTTTGAATTTTGGGGTTTTTTGTTAAAAAACTAAAAGTTGTCTAAGTTACCCAGGGAGTCTAAGTAACCCCCTTTTATGGTATAATAAATGCTGGTATCCACTATCCAGGGTACCATACTGGTCTACTTATAAAACTCAAAAATGAACTTAGAGTTCATAAAAGTGCTTTGATACAAATCTTACAATGCAGTAAAGTATGGCTTAACATAGGTTGAAGACACCTCCTTAATTGCCCAAAGATGCCAAAATATGATCAGAGTGGCAAGCTAGAGATTGTTAAGAATTGGTTCATTTTTAATTTCCTCATGTACATGGTGGTTTCATGTGGTGGCAGAATCTGCATAGCAATTGCTATTACAAATAGCTAACTTACAGTCCCTTACCAAATAGAGCCCCATTGTAGTCTACAAAAACAAAAGTTTGTTCACATAAAATATAACCTTCACTGACCTACTTACATCACCATCAGTCACATGCCCAGAGCACAAAAAGTGGGTGAATATATAAAGATCTTTGGCAATGCATCAGCAGTAAAATTTACGCCTTCAGAAGATCTTGCCAACACATTTGGATTGAAATTATTGCATTTTAGAAATTACTTTGAAATTATTGCAAATCTGAAAGACTCAGTCATGGAAAACCTGGAAAGTCATGGAATATGATTTTTCATTTTCCAGGCCTGGAAAGTCATGGGATTTAATTTCAGGTTATGGACAGTCATGGAATTTGCAAATAAATGAAAAAAAGAAGTATTTTTCTGTGCTGCGTGTGTTAACCCATTAATGCCAAGCGGTTCCATTTGGAACCAGTGGAGAAAAATGGATTCATAATAAAATTTTAAGATCAAATAAATATACAAGTGGATGTGTATATTTGATTAACATCTTGTACATGTTCTGGGAAAGTTTGGTTCTGCTGTGCCAACTACCGTCAACCGGGGCTACTCGGGACAGATTTGATCGTTTTTTTTTTTTTTTAATAACTGTTAATAACTTCTTACGATGAAACATTTCATAAACAAATTTAGGCTCATTTTATAGCTCTTTGCAAGGGCTATCGAATGGCATTGTCAAAAAATTCCATATGCTATTCGTAAGGTGCCAGACGCAAAATAAAGATTGTCCCGAGCAGCCCCGTCAGTCGGGGCTACTCGGGACAATGGTAATAAAACTTCATTTCAAAACATTTGAAGCATGCAGAGCGTACTCATCCATTACTAACAGTACTCTGAAGTCCTCCTCTTTCATTGTAGATGATGTAGAGGTAGAATAAATGACATTTCTGTGATTTTTACTTGTTTTTCCTTTATTGATATGATATTGCCATATACATTAATTACCGTATTATTGATTTGCAATTATCGTATTATTGATGCGATATTACCGTATCCATGAACATGCCATTGAGCATTTACAACAACCTTGTCCACTGCAAGCTTCATATCAGCAGCCTTATAGCAATTTTTTTTTTGTATCTGTACGCTTACAAGACGGCTCGTAATTTCACATCATTTTAATTGGGTTAAGTGAATTTACTATAGTAAAAAAGATAGTGAAAAACATACCTGAAACAGAAAGGAATGTTTCAGTGACAACCAACGTATCTTTTGGATAAATAAATCATAGTTTAGGTCAATTACTTTTCATTCTATGATGCCTGGTGCAAAATTCTATACATGACATGCTATGCACAATTTTGTGATGACCGATGATGCACTAATTTTTTGATAAGTGAAATTTTTTTTGCTGAGCAAGGAAAATGTGATCAATATTCTTTGTTTTTTATCAATTTTTTTCGTAATTGGAGCCTTTGCTGAGGTTCTACTGTAAATGCGTTTTTGGGGGTGTCCTGAATAGCCCCGGAGGGGTGTCTTGAGTAGCCCCGCTGTGCGGAAAGGCTGCAATTTCTTTTTGGAATGAGATAGGCAAATTCTGTCAATTACATTTTCAAGCCGACGCCTGGGTGTAACTTTTACGTAAGTAAAATGTTTTAATACGGCGAATATTTTTTTTGCACATGCCTTAGCAGTTGTAACTTTACAAAATATAGTTTTTCACCATTTTTTTTCAGGAATTTTTCAAAGCAAGTAAATGTAGTATTTTTTGACTTTTTTTATACTACTACATAGATAAGAAAAATGTTGACGTTTACGCCACTATTTTTAGTTTTGCAATATTCCAATTAGTTTCGCTACTACAACAGTTTTACGCCGTGTCAGAGTTTCACTACTACAACAGTTTTACGCCGTGTCAGAGGCCTGTTCCGAGTAGCCCCGCTTGTCCCGAGTAGCCCCGGTTGACGGTACTCTCTTTTCAGTTATCATTCAAAGATTACTACAACCAGGTCATGGAAAAGTCCTGAATTTTTTTTCTATATACCGGTACCGGAGGTACGCACCCTAAAGACTGCAAGCGTACAGTAAGGTTTCTGGTATGTTGGATGGATAAGGATGCAGTGAAGCTTGTCCGGAAATCAATTGCAATGAGCGTAAGTGTTGCAGTGTGTGGAGAGTAACTTGGGATATACTATCAACCGTTCAGTTTAAGGTCATGTATGTATTATAGATTGATTGAAGAATGCATAGCTTCCAAATATGCTTTTCTGTCTTAATGCTTATTTTGATTGTTGGTTCCAGCTAGGTCACCTGTTTAATCCATAAATGGCAGCCAAGTTTTAAAACAAAGGTCCAGTCTCCAATAAGATTGCAATATGGTAATCCATGCTATTTTCTACAGTCTTGTCAATCTCTGGCCCCTCAGAGGGGCCCTGACATGTGTCTGTGCTTGTTAGAAGTCCTATGGGATTTCGTGCTCCGGGGGATTGTTCCTGAGCGCCCCACCGCAGAGCTTGCGGTGTCTGACTGCAGGCCTCAGTTGTGGGGCTAAGTTATTATGTAGTCGGGATCCCTTACATTAAGTTGATATGTAGGCAGGATTCCTTACATTTCCCTTCTCTGTCTCTCTCGTGTGGGCAGCCAACATCCTGTGTAAGTAACCTCTTGCTCGAGTGTCTTAATTTCTGTTGCTTTAAACCTGTCTTTCCTTGTCACTTCGTCTCTTAGAGATGCTAACTCTGCTTATTTCGAGCAGGCTTCAGCAGAGACCTCAATTGAGACCTCTCACTCCTTGTAGGTGATGATAAATTTGAGATTTTTTAATAATTTGAGACCTTCTGCCTAGCTAGCAATGCTATATTTTGACCTTTGGTGCGAAATAGCTTGATAGCTGAAGCTCTCGTAAACCATAATATTACTACTACTACTAGTCAATCCCTGGGCCTCCAAAGTTGCTTTTAATGCATTGAAAATCATTTGTCTACAAATTTATCAATTTTTATATGATCTTCAATAAGATAGCTTGCAAGTAAATAATTTTAAGGTTATATTTCTAAGCTGCTCCCGCTTTAAACATTGACTGTTGTGTACTGGTTGCTGTAATGTAAAGGCATGGAATATGTCTATTTTCCAAGTGGCAACTTAAGCTCCAAGCAGCCACTAAACTCAAGCAAAAAATTTTCTAATCTAATATTGTTGATAACCTGATTGGAAATATTTTGATAAATGATTAAGATATTGACTTTTCTGCATGGATGGACCCTTGGACATGCTCTTTGTGAAATAATTTCCAGCAAACACTTCCATGCATATGGTGGCTTGTATTTGTATTTACTATTTACCCTGTCTTGAATTTTATGTCACAAATGTAAACCTATTGATTTTAGGATTTATTCTCAGGTGGATGGTTGATTTGTGAGGCAGCTCCCCTGCTTGTGGAATGCCAGCATATTCCTCAGCAGCAATGGCAAGCGATGTTTGGTCTCAGTGGTTCACCTGCTGTATAACTCAGCAGCCTCCCCAGGTAAGAGGATAACTCAAACAAGGATCCAACCAATTAAAATATCAATTCTGTTGCTAACTGAGAGTTTTGTTCTGGTATCAGTTATCATCATGCTTTTGAAATTAGTTCATAAGTTTGCTACTCAGGCTCATACTCATCTGATAACCAGGCTCCTATCCATTTAATAATCAGACTCCTAGTCACCTAACATCTAAATGAGAACTTAATCACATGATATATATGCTATTAGTTTTCTTATATTATTGTCTTATAGTTATTATATAGGCTTACAGTCTCCAGATATACCAGTTGTCATATCTTTTTTGAGCTCTTGTCCACCTGATATATGTATAGGCTCTCAGTCATCTTAAACAGTCAACTTTGCCTGCAAATAAATTATGTGTGATACCCTATTCACTTATTGAATATTAGGTATGTATCCAACAGGGTTTACACAAAAATTTGCTGCATAACATTTTATCTCAGTTTTAATTCATCTTGTATCATCTAATAATTCTAATTTATAATTCTATCTACGGTATATCTTTACTCCATTTGTGATAATAAAACGGTAACAATTTTATTACAGAAATGTTGCTCCTTGTACAGTTGTGATCTCTCTTTTGTGTTTTATATTTATATCTAGTGCCATATGTATGACTTGCAGTTCTGTTGTGTTGAACAATAATTTTTATTTGCAGTGATTTATATAGGTAAACAATAATGGTTTTTGAAGAGTTTTTTTAGATATAGAATTATTTATGCTTCTTGCTAGTGTTTAATGGATGTGAAAAATTATGTGTTTTTTTTTTTTGGAGGTTCTTAGTGAGGTAATATAGTATGACTTTTGGTATAGTGCTATATTGAGGTTAACGATAATGGTTTTTTGCTCAGTACGGTATTGTAGTGAGGTAAACAAAAGTGGTGTTGCAGAATATTGCAATGAGGTAAACAATAATGGTGTGTTGCATAGTAGTATTGTGGCGAGGTGAAGAATAATGGTGTGTTGCATAGTATTGTAGTGAGGTAAACAATAATGGTGTGTTGCATAGTATTGTAGTGAGGTAAAGACTACCGGTAATTGTTTGTTTTGTGATGCAGCGTCGCCGTCGCCGCCGCATCGACCCCTCCATGATCGGCGCGCCGACGAACTTCGTGCACACGGCGCACATCGGCTCAGACGACGTGGGTGTGCCAGGTAGTCAGCTGGTGCAGCTGCAGCAGCAGATGAAGAGCAAGGGCGGCTACGACGAGACCACCAACACTGATGCCACTCAGGTGCCTCATCTCATCAACGCCCGGCCCATCATGCAACACATGTCACCTGTGCCGTCATAGCTCGTGCCGTGTGGGTGTGACTTATATTGTATAGAACAACAGCCACTCAGGTGCTCCACCTGATCAATGCGATACCCATCATGCAACACATGTCACCTGTGCCGTCTTAGCTCGCGCCGTGTGGGTGTAACTCATATTATATATAGAACAACAGGTGCTCCAAGTGATCAATGCGCGGCCCATCATGCAACACATGTCACCTGTACTCTCATAGATCGCGCCTTGAGTGTGAAATATATTATATATCGATATTGCATGATCTGACAGGATAGAAGCAGTTCTTCAAAACCTTGTAGTTTTGTTGAAGATTAGCAAACTAGATTACTAGACTACCTATGACGCATATTATAGGTTATTGTAATGAAACCATTTTAGACCCACGCTGCAAAATGCTGTAGGAAATAAGCGTGGTGGAGTTTGATGAGGGCTACTACATGTGGTGGTCCTGACCCAATCAATTCATCAGAAAATAAATGCAAACTCGCTAAAGTTTTGAATCACTACTTCGATTAATTAACAGTTCCTGAAATAAGACTAAGTTTTGACCCGACTTCACTGAAGAGATTTCTGGCAGTTCATGTGAGAATTTAACCCGAAATTTTTGCTGAACAATAAATGTTGGCAATGATAGAATTTTTAATAAAGATTTCTAATGTATTTTGACAATTTAATCTAATTCATGACGAAAGTTTAATGTCTGCGAATATTCTATTGTCCACTAGGCTTTAGCTTCCTTCAGCGCTGTGTGATGATCTGGCAATATTAAATCAATTTGTGGTGTAGTTGTCATTTTATTGAGGTATGAGTGAATAGTACATTTCATTATAAAATATCGACTGTTTAGGCATTCATATGGTTTTTCAATTTTAATGTTGCGACAGGCAGTTGTGATAGCTCATTCAACAAAATATCTATGAAAACAATTTGAAATATTTATTGTGCATTTCATCTCAGTTAAAAGCACCAATTTTCTCCTAATCTTCTACAATATGATCAAAGATTGCACCTTAACATCGTGTGTGTACGTGTTCAGCAAAAAGTTAAAGAGTTTTACGATGCGCTTAATTTTTCATAATTTTGATGGATGTTCAGGCGTCTGAAGCTTACTATGCTTAGACCAGCACCCGATGATGGCGTTTTGTCTGTACTCAAAAAGTGCCATGAGGAAACATAAGATTTGCCCCGATATGTGGACGACAAGAAATACATCTAATTATGATCCTTATAGCTTGTCGATGGAAATTTTTCCATCGGCAAGTGTTTCCACTTTGTGCACGTGTGAGCTTAAGATTACACAAACGGTGCATAAGTTGATTGGCTACGGTAGTGCTCCTCCATGGTGCATTTTTTTTCTTAGTTCAAATATGTTCGTTGTCTTCATGTTCTAATTCTTTGTTAAATAACAATGATGTATTATGTGGATACAATATATAGTCTTTTTGCATTCCTGTTTTACTAAATTCTAAGTTTTGGCGTATGTTGTGGCTTTGCAATTAATTTATAGAGCTTTTCCTAATGATAGCGATATTCTTATTATTGACCTTGAAATCGTTTTTAAACTACCAAAGGCACAGTGAAATCTTGGCAAAGAATTTGTCTCTATGTGAGGCTTTGTTGCAGTAAATATCGAGTGCTTCTGTTGCTGGACACTAATAACTGTTCAGTAATTAATCGGGGTCTTTGGTGTCACTCCAATTGTTGATTCATCCATCAACTTGGTCTTGTGATCGGGCTAAAAAAACTCGGCTGGTGTTCTGAATCCAAAGTTCTGAATCAGTGTACGCCTAGTTGTGGTATTTGCAACTAGTTGTTTCGTGAGTACCAAATTATTTGATATTGAGAACCTAGCTTGAAATGTGCCATCCGCTGCTGCCTAATGAGAAGATTTGCTCACAAACTTGTTGACATCAAAGTTTGCCTATAAAGCAACCAAGAACTATTTTCTAATTAGTATGAAAGGCATGTCGAGAACTTAATCACTATATATTTGATATGAACACTACAAAATTCGAATGTTTGTCAAGTGAGGATAGGATCAGAGTTTCTTTGTTGTTCTCCAGGTGATGCGACTTTTGGGACAGATTATACCAGGTAATTTCATTGATGAAAATAGCTTGCTTAAAAATTAACGAAGAATTCGGGTCATTTTAGGTACATAAATGATGTGTCGTACCTGCCAATGTTGTGTCAATTTTAAATGAAAGTTTTCTTAATTTTCTTTACAAAAATAAATAAAAAATTCCACAAGATCCGGTTTAGAAAAATGTACAATATAAATGTAGGTGACGTCAGCAGAGAGCAGTCGCGGTTCTGACAGCCGCGTGAGTGGTTGTGCTCCTCCCGCCCTTCTTCCTCTCGCGCATGGAAGTCATGCGCAATTTTATATATCTTTTTAATATAGCTCATTTTCCCCAACTTTTTTATCTTAAGCCTTTTTTACGGACCTTTTGTAGGCTATTTCTTAGAATGAAATGACACGTTTATTGTAACATCGAATAATAAGTGTAACTCTGTACCACCTTTTCCTTATCAGAAATTTGCTGAGCTTGTTTGAAGTATTAAATTCTGTATTTCTTTGAAGAATAATATTTCAAATTGCTGTTTAATTCGGATAGTGGTATGTTTCACGCCTCTGAGCCTGTGTCTCTTCCTTTGGCATGACGAACCTCAAACAGATAACGAGACGATAATAAATTATCTAATATAAAAGTGTACGATGCCTGCCGAACATTCTTTATACGCATGATGCGTTGAGATCCCTTGTGCATTAAATTTTCTTTTGATCTAATGTTTTTTCATCGTATATTTTTAAAAAAGTATGATAATCGTATTGAGAATCAGAGTACGGCTTTACATTTACTTGGTCCTCAGTCCCAGTAAATTCAGCTTGATTTTGCAGTGAATTTTTCATGAGCTTCCAGAAATGGTTTTCTTCTTGATATAAAATAGTATCCTTCAAAATTTGCTCTGTGATTAATTCGTTCATTTTTGAAATTAAGGAGAATTCTTTGTAGTGTTTATTCGATACTTGTATTTTTCATTACTTTTCTCTCTTTTTATCTTAGATTTTTATCTCTGCGCATTGTCTTGCCAATTCCGTTACAAAATGTTTTGTCTTCACGGTTTTGTTCATAGCTTGTATTTATTTGTGACTTCTGAAATAACTGAAGTATTAACTCTATTTTCTTATATTAATAAGGTTTATTCTCCCCTACTTCCCTTTACAATACTGCGAAAATAAATATATCTATATACGCTTTTAAATCTATAAATCATAGATATTATTTCGTTCCCATAGTAAATTTGTATGCGAGGCATCCTAAGATTTTATTTAGTAGGTGTGGTCTATCATTAATCTATATCATTGTACTTAACTGTGCTACTGCCAAGATCTTGCTCCATGCCCTAAAAGGGTATTACTTTTTCGAGTAATTGTGTTACTATAAATTCACTCTTGTAGGCACTAACTCATTTTCCTCCGTAAACGAATAAATCATCGTTATGAGGTTTTCAATTGAAATTTTTGATTATTTATGGAAATATTTAGCGCTTGAACTTCAGGCACTTCAAAGCTGATTAGTTGCAATTCGTCAAAGTTTGTACGATAAATCACTCATCATCACGCTGTTTTTGCACATTATTTATGCCGTATCTTGCTTCTCGGTTCTAAAGCTTCAGTGTTGGAGAAATTATCACACGTTCTCGATTTTCTTTTCAGCCAGTTCTTTATTTTACAAATATTTTGTAACTGACTCCGCTCTGTGTGAAGATATGAATAACCCTTCAGTTCACGAATGCAGGGTTTTAATTTCTAGTTTCCAATATATGGTCTCGCATACCTTTACCCCTCGGGGGGGACTTCTGACGCGTGTCTGTTTTCGTAAGAAGTCCTATGGTATTTCACGCTCCTAGAGGGATTGTTCTCAAGCTCCCCATCGCTGCGCTCGCGGTGTCTGAATGCAGAACTCAGTTGTGGTGTTAAGTTATTATGTAGGCAGGATTCCTTACATTTCCCTTCTCTGTCTCTCTCGTGCGGGCGGCCGACGTCCCGTGTAAGCGACCTCTTGTTCGAGTGTCTTCGTTTCTGTTGCTTTTCACCTGTCCCTCCTCGTCACTTCGTCTCTTTGAGATGCTAACGCTGCTTCTTTAGCGCCATCTTCAGCGGGCTGGACAATTGAGACCTTCCGCTCTTTGTGGGTGATGAACGATTTTTTGATTGAGGAACTTTCAAAATAATTGAGGAGACCTGTCACCTCGTTGGTGATGTTCATCTTGACTTTCGGTGCGAAATAGCTAAATAGCTGAAGTGCAGCAAACATGTTGCAACTAAACTAACCAACTCGAATACCATTAAGGCTATTTACATAGCTAGATTATTTGACCCGACATCCAGTGATGAACCTAATGATCTATCTCGGTTGTATTTTATGTACTTCTTATGATGGGCAAATGCTAGTATTGACGGTTGTATTCATGGTTGAAATGAGAAGACCATTTGTTTTTTGAAGATCATTTATTCTTCAGTACGGTAACTTAGGTGTTTTTTCAAGAGTAAATCTAGGTCTGTTAGGTAGTTATGGCTTGCTCATCAAGCTGTCTATGCCTTCTGCATATTTACTTAGCCTCATGAGATCTTATGCCATGAACCGCCCAAAAAATTCACTTGATATCGTAAATCCATCTAAGAATGTCACTTGTGCGCGTTGAAGAAATTTTGAAAATTCTCCCAGTGGGATGGGTTCATTTATTTTTCTTGGGATTATCAACTTTAAAGTATGATTTTTTTAACCAGCAATGAAAATACGCAGGTATTTCTGTGTGTACGTGTAATGCATTTATAGATTATAAGTGTTATGTTACCTCATGCTTAGTGCCACGAAAACGCGGCATCTACAGAATCATTCTCACGGCTCCCACTGACATTGGTGTTAGAAGACGTGAAATTGCAAGCAAAATACGGACTTGCGATATGATGCACTTGCGATATGACACACTTGCGATATGGCACACATGCGATATGACACACTTGCGATATGACACACTTGCGATATGACACACTTGCGATATGACGCACTTGCGATATGACACACTTGCGATATGACACACTTGTGATATGACGCACTTGCGATATGACACACTTGCGATATGACACACTTGTGATATGACGCATTTGCAATATGACACACTTGCGATATGACACACTTGCGATATAACGCACTTGCGATATGACACACTTGCTTGCAATAGGACGCACTTGCGATATGATGCACTTGCGATATGACACACTTGCAATAAGACACACTTGCGATATGACGCACTTGCGATATGACGCACTTACGATATGACACACTTGCGATATGATGCACTTGCGATATGACACACTTGTGATATGACGCACTTGCAATATGATGCACTTGCGATATGATGCACTTGCGATATGACACACTTGCAATAGAACACACTTGCTATATGACGCATTTGCGATATGACACACTTGCGATATGACGCACTTGCGATATGACGCCCTTGCGATATGACACACTTTTAAGAGTATTTTGACCCACCATCTCATTAAATGTTTGAACACGTCCTATAGCCGTGGTTGGGCGCTTCCTATCGTATACTTGTTATCCTACAAACCATGAAAACCTTCGATGTGCTGTGGAACTTGTCCAATAAACCAAACTATTTCCCAAATAGCCAATCGAAATTTTTGTATGCAGGATAACTTATAACCTTATACATTAGAAACCTGTCTGGCGTCCAGCAATATTGTCGAGTTTTGTGCCTCAGCGTGTGCGAAAACTGCATTGAGCTCTCCTTATAAATGACATGTTATCGGGTGATCTAATCTAAAAATTTTCAATAATGATAGTGGTGAATTTACACTCAATTCTTCATAGTCATTTGCCTATCCATGGTTATTTTGATCCACTCTTGACGATGCAATAAGGACATTTGGCAAGTATGAACTAATGTCACTAGATTGCTTGAATCACAGATTCACTAGAAATTTAAAAGCGAAGAAAACTCCACAAAAATTCAGCATATCTCTATTGAAAACGTTCCGGTATGAACTATTAGTATTAAGTTGTACTGATAAAAACGACCTGCTGATACGAGCAATTGTCAATATCAACTATATGAACTAATTATAAATTTGTTGCTAGCCTATAACACAGTTATCGCACACGCTGGACAGGGCTTGCTGTGGCCGCCGTCGTCCGTAACCCCGAGTGCCTTGCCCGTCTTTCCTACCGCGTCGTCCATCTTAACAATCATGACCTGGGCCTATACTTTCAAAAAAAGTTAAGAGATCGTAAGTTCATCAGCCAATCATTGACGGCTTTTCAAGCAAAATTCGCCAATCATGACAAGAAAATAGAGCTTAAGTACTTACGTTGAATACGTTCACTTAGAGAATTTTGAAAGTATAGGCCCTGTGCCTAGCCTTGACTGCTGTTTGCACTCTCAGAAATTAATGTGGCATATTGTCCTAATAGTGACACGCTTGTGCACGTACACCTGATACACCCGTTTCCCGGGCCAAAGTGAGTCAGGATAATGCACACAGAGGGCAAGAAGCGCATCGATAATTATTGGACAGTCTCGCTCATTTCTCTGACGTGTTGTCTTCCTGGTCGCTGCTCGCCGAACTTCTTGCTTTTTCTGACAAGACGAGAACTTATAAATCTTGTCGTACAGAGGACATTAAAATTATGAATTAAAAATTAACTTTTTCGGGCCAAAAAATTGAACACCCGCAACCCCTAATAAGTGTTGTGTCAAAGGGAAGCTTCAAAATACATGCTTTGTTTTTAGTTTGGTCTGGTGCACTTAGATTCATTTGTGATCGAATGAATTGTAATAGCAAAGAATTATTCAGTTCTGCCTCAATTAACAGCATGTTGAGGATCTTGGTATACAATAAGTTGTATTTCCCGCCAATATTATTGATGCACGTTCCCTTAGCGAGAATGATCCTGGTAACGCACTTTACCCAACTAGTGTACCTCCAAATTTCGGTCGGTGATTTTTGGCGTAAGTTGTTGTTCTCGCTGATTAATTACAATTGGTGTCGTTTTGAAAAGCTCAACTTGCGCTCTCGTCGTTCTGAGGAAATGTTCTCTTTCTTGGCAGTAGAAGAGGTGGTTCGTAAACAGAATCGGAAGAAAGATAGTAAGTCATTGTCCCTCGTTGCTCATCAAGTGTATGTTATAACCTAGTTATGGTAGGTACCTAAATGTATAACTTTTATTTCCTGCTCCTTTCGTGCATTTTATGTTTTTAATTGCGAAATTTTGGTAAAATATCAAAACGAAACCTGCATCGAGGACCCCCCTTCAGAATCGAGTTACCACTTATAATGCGATTCTTTTAAGTGACTCAGTTGACCGCCATGGATTGTGTCGCGTGATTAAAATGCACAAGCAAATGTGTCGTGATTATAAGAAACGTTGATGTGACCGGAGTGACCCAACTCGATGTATTTGCGCACAGCATTTACGTTCATCGATGTTTTTACTAAATAAAACAATCTGTATCCCCGCGTTTGTAAGTCTCGCATCACTATCGAAGAGTCTTAATGTCATTTATTTAGATGAATGGTTCCCGAACTTAAGTTAAATTGCCCTTCGGTGAGAATCTGTCTAACGTTCTATATAAGTTAATTAGGTTGAAAAATACTTCAGTGTTTTATTTAAGTCATCCGTATCTATGTTGACTGCATTTGTGACTATAAGTAATGCGCATATTGTGGCATGTTGGCCTGAATTATGAGGTGGTAAGGTTTAAATTAACTCCTCCCAGATATGCTCGTTGCCTGCCTCGTAGGGACCTGGTCACGTTATTGTCCAATCCACTACTCCACTGCCTATATACTACAAATAAATGCTTTTGCGATCGACAATGTAAAAAATTAGCTCGCTAATTTGCCAATTGATAACTCGGAAATGCATCATTGCAGTATTGTCGTGTATTTCTCTATGATATGTGGTGTGGGTTGAAATATAGACAGATAATGGTTCATTCCGTTCCTATATTATTCTGTACAATATGCCTATTTGTTTTATTTCCATAGAACCTATTGTCTCTATTCACACATACGTTGTTCACTGCAGATGAAGGTTATCTTTTCCACGTGTCCCAGGGCTTCCTCAGCGCACGTTTTCTTCTTTAAAATCCAAAGCCAGAAATTATGACGTGTATGTTGAGTGTAAATGTCGTAGTTGTCGTTCTTGACGTTATATTTATGGAAACGATGTAATAATGTGCATTTGTTACGTATCCTGCACGGGGAAATGATCGTTTAAATGGCGCTTTTCTCTTCACAGATTTGCGGCAAGTTTATTCTCACAGAATTTTGTCCCAAATTACTATTCAAAAGTATTGTGCTTGAACTATCCTCTAGAAATTTGAGTTAACCACGAGTCGGTAATGTGTCACGATATTTCTGGCCTGAGAAGCATACTACAAGCAAATTTATTTCTCATCTGAACTATTGTAGTCTATAGGCCAAGTTTCAGTTACTTAGTATTTTATCATCGAACTTTATCACAGATTTTATTTGTGATTATTTTCGTTGAGATTATTTTCTCCATTAGAGATTATTAGATTATATAATATAAAAATAATTCGCTCGGCTTCAGTGACGTTAGCGCTTGAAATAAGCGAAGTGTAGACAATTTTTTCTCATACTTGATGAACTCGATTCGCAAGAACTACTATATTTTTTATTATTTCTTGCTTTGCATTTACGTGAAAATTCCCAGAGATCTGATGTTTGTGGCAACCGCAACAGTTGCTAAAAGTCTGTATGAAAATGTATTTATTGTCACAGATATTCTAATTTTATGCTTCGTTCGTTGTATCGTTCAATTTGTAAGTGTGCATAAGTTATTTCTCTGGCTTAGATATTTATATTAAATTTCGTTTGGTAATCTCTCGCTTTAATGTCCTTAATCATGATCGTGTTTTTTGTGTCCACGTTACGAAGAACTGCGTTGCGTATTTATTGGAAGCTACACGTATAATACCTTTTATTTTTCCTTGTAAACTTATCGAATTTTTCTTCACTTTAACGTCTCTAATAACGGCGCCAATTGTAGAATCGTAATGCAACACACTAGTTAGTGAATAAAAAAAATGACAGCAGCAATTTTAAATTCTGACCGACTTCGAAAAAAATTAATATAATCATAAAATATATTGCTGGGTTGGATTAATGAGAAGTGTAAGCAAGCGCTCAACCCTCAGGGATGTGCTGGCATGACCAGCATACCAGGGAATACCTGCTCTCCCTAGGGTTCCCTAGCAGATATTTTCATAATCAGTATCCATCATGCCTATTACCATACGTGTAAAAGAATCTCTTGGTCCGTCATTTACCGGAGTATTTTGATAATTACTAGCTGTCATTCCTAATACCATACGTGTAAAAGAATCTCTTGGTCCGTCATTTACCGGAGTATTTTGATCATTAGTATCTATCATGCCTATCACCATACGTGTAAAAGAATCTCTTGGTCCGTCATTTACCTGAGTATTTTGATAATTTGTACCGTATCTATCCTGCCTATTACCATACACATAAAAGAATCTCTTGGCCCGTCATTTTCCAGAGATATGCTTATCTTGTTGAATGGATACGTTGAAAATAATAAAAATCTTTAAAGTTTTTATAATCTTCAAGTTTTTAAAGAAGTTTGTAATGGTCAAGCTAAGTGACGCTCAGTAATGTATGCATGCTGTCAGATTGTGCGCCTCTATAGGACGGTCCACACGCTCAGTTTTACTCAACGATTTGTCTGCGCAGTTTTAAGTCGGAATAAAATCGTTGCAATTTTTAGAGCGTCCACATGCACGGTGCCGACTTATCTGTGTAGTTTGCTCAGTTTTGCGCGATCTCGCCACGGAGACGTCTCGGACAAATTTACGGCCGGACTTGCGACCGGTGTCCAAATTCAGTGAGCATGGATTATCCCCCAAAGTAATGAACGTAGCTCGATAAAACTTGGTACACGTAGTCATTAGGACCTAACGGTGTTGTTTAGCTCGTGAACATTTTTTTAATTTCACCTTCATTCGTGAGTTTTATGATGATACGTGCCGAAATTTGCAGTGAGCATGACATTTCTTCTTAACTCTGTACAGATTTGAACGAAACTTTGAATATAGAAACTTAGCCTCTCAACGGCGATGTTTAGCTCGTGACAATTTTTAGATTAGATAAAGCCGTATAACTCGCAAACGAAGGCAAAATCTAAAAAATTTTCACGTGCTAAACATTACCGTTAGGTTCTAATGAATACGTGTACCAAGTTTTATCGAGCTACGTTTATTACTTTGGGAGATATTTGGGGAGACCGGCCGCGAGTCCGGCCGTAAATTTGTCCGAGACTTGCCACGGAGAAGGCATTATTTTGATCAATTAAGGCATTGTGCCTTGTTAAAAAAGAGATTGAATCATTTAGGAAATGCGAGGAATCAAAATACAAGAGAGATGGCTTGTAGATGTCATCTTCTCCAGGTCCAGATGGAATCGATTTTTAAAACTTTTTCCCAATTATTTACGGTAAATGCTCCTCGACTTATTAATTTTTTACAGCTGTTTCTCTGTTTGCGCTTTCATCGATTTCTTAGAATTTTTCTACTAAGCTCTCATATGTCTCCACCTTTTTTGTCCCTGTTACTATGGAATTGAATTTTACTCGCAAAATGCAAGAAAAACTTTCGTATTGAGCAATAAATTCCCGAGAACATTACCGAAGTTCCGCCATTGCCGCCAGCATCATTGAAACTGAGCACAAATTGACTCGAAAAACTGTGCTACCGTCTACAGTACACGTTCCGACTTATCTGCGCAGTTCATCGAAATCTATGCTGTGTCGCTCAGATATCGATGCAACTGTGCAGTCTTCCCTCCAGCTTCAAAACTGCGCAGTTTTCCCGTCCACACGCAACGTTTTATCTGCAACGATCTGAAGTGCGCTGACAAATAGTTGTGAAAAACTGAGCGTGTGGACGGCCTTAAGATAAACCTCGTACGTTTTTCTCTAGAGATGCTTTTCATGTGTGAGGAATTTATCTTCTTCGATATCCATTTCAAATCAATAAAGAAATGGGCGTATTTATTTCAAACAGGTACCAGTCATATATGTGCAAAACATAAACCGGTCGTTACTCTCACGGAAACCATTCGTATTTATTGAAAATAGGAATTGGTCATATTTAGACGAAAAACGAATGGTCCATACTTGTACAAAATAGGGTTGGGTCATGTGTATACCTCACTTTTAATTCAGGCCCATCATCGTGTGGTGGTTGACGTGACTGAAATTTAAGCATTTAGCCTAATTGTGTACTTAGTTACTTGGTTATTATCTCAACGTCCCTATATATACGGATGTAATGAAGAGCGATACTGGTGGCTCGGAAAGGTCTCGAGGAGTACATGTCAAGAAGAGGACGATGAATTTAAATGGCAGTGTTTATTTTACGTTCATTCATTGTTTTTGGCAACGCACTTTCACATTTTCAGATTGTACCATTGTTATGCAATCTCATAACAATCAAAACCTCAAGAATGATACATTAATATAATATAATTTGATACGTTAATATTTCATTCGTCGTTCATCGGCCATTGACATGTTGTAAACTCTGTTTCTTTGGAAGTCTAATAATTTACTTGATTGTTGTATAACCATATATCGATCTGCCTGCGACAGTCTTGCATCAAGATATCCAGCGTTCTAAGACGTTACATATTTAATTCCATCTGTAATTTATTCAAATTCAAACGCTAATAATTCATCCAACTCCATTCGTTACGTATCTTACTCTATACGTAGTTTATCCAGCTTCATAAGAAACGTATCCAACTCTATTCATAACTTATCCAACTGCATACTCCTTTTTGACGTTGTTAGACGTGCATTAATGTACCGGCTCTTCACGCGTACGTTGTCTTGTGAGTTTTGCAACGGCATCCACTTTGTGCACGTGTGAGTTTAAGATTACACAAACAGTGCATAAGTTGATTGGCTAGTGCTCCTCCATGGTGCATTACTGGGTGTAGCGTGATAATAAAATCGAAGCTTCAAAATATTCAATCATCCAAGACGCATCGCCAGTTGGTGCGTAACAAGACATCTCTCGAGAGCTACAAAATATATTTTGGGTTACCACAGTTCCCTAAATTGTTAGATGTAAGTATTGTGCTGATCGCATTTCTCAATGTGATTGAAAACGACTATGACGCTAGGCATAATTTGAAGTCTATGAGATGCTGCGGGCGTCGCTCAGTACAGTGTGAAGTCTATGAGATGCTGCGGGCGTCGCTCAGTACAGTGTGAAGTCTATGAGGTGCAGCGGGCGTCGCTCAGTACAGTGTGAAGTCTATGAGGTGCGGCTGGGAGAGCGGGAAGGTTCGTCTCAGGCCCAGGCATTTGTCGCGGTCGACGTAAAGCGAGTTCGTTTTGACCGCGATGTCGTGGTCGAGCTTTGCCCTGACTTGCGCCAGTCGATGGAGGGAGTCCTCAGCCTCTTGTAGCTTTTGTCGAAGTGCCTCCACGCTCTCACTGATCTCTTGCACCTCCAGCACCATCCTTCGGTAATCAAAGAGCCGTCATGTTTACGGCAATGCATTCATTGTAATCAGGATTTAAAATCAGAGAAATGCCAAGTCAATTCATCATATTTTCATGAAAACGTTTCGGAGACCAGCTTCATCATCAGTTCATGGAATGCTAAATTCTTGGTGAGCTGGCGATTTAAGACGACTAATGATATAAGTTTTAAGTATTATGTAACTGATTTATATCTTACGACAACAATTCGGTGAAGTTGCAGCACTAGGCTCGAATTTGATCAATGAATTTAATTCGTTAGATGTGTGCTTGACTCTGCAAGTTGTTAGTGAGGATCTGATGTAGTTTAAAATTTGTTATGTAATGGGAGTATTACTGATGATGCTGCTGCCTCCAATCAATAAGTAATTTCTAACTATGGTCATAATAGGCTATTTGTTTAGTGATATCGACTATGAAAGGCCTATTACTGAAATAATTATTATTATGCGAAGTTTAATCTTAGTGCTTGTTATTATTTTCAAACAACCACAAAATATTGTAATTTTGTTTTTTGTCTAGAATATGAAACTGTTGAAATAAAGCCAACAATTATTATACATTACAAGCGCGAATCAGTTTAAAATTCAACTCGTTCATTATATGGACGTAAACTGTGTGCACTAAAAATTGAGCAATGCTATTATACGCACAACTTGGGCCCATGAGCTCAGGATTTAATTCCCGGCATGTGAAAATTATTTGTATACTGCGTACGAGCGTGGCCGTGGACCGAGCCGTACAGAATCTAGCATAAGATGATAATTAATATAATTATAAGATGTAGAGACCTGTGCTGAGGAGGATCCCTGCAGAGTTCAGTCTCGGGCCTGTGGGTGCGGCCCTCAAGGCGGGTGTGCACCACCTTCAGCGGCTGACTCTTGTCCAGCAGCGCCTTCTTCAGCAGGTCGATGTGGCGCTCCAGGTCGTTCATTTCTTGCTGTACCTGCACCCGCGTGATGAGTTAAAATGTTAACATCGTCATAATTACAGTATATATATTGTTTTGAAGATATTGATTCTTTAATAATTATAGGGCTTTTATTGTTTCGTTTCGGTTCAGCTGTTCTGTCGAGACTAAATATTTTCGCTGTTCTATATAACCGCGACATTGGCATTAGACATATTTACAATGCTGTTTGTGTTCGTAAAATATGCTGTTTGTATCTTTTGTCTCATGCACCCACCTTGTTCCTCTGCTGGATGAGTCTGTTGCGGGTGTCGTTGGTCTCGCCAGCCCGGTGTGTGAGGGCGCTGTTCGAGGTGCTCCATGCACACCACATATCCTGGTGAGTGCTCGCTAGCAACGACTCGACTTCAGCGCGCAGCCGCTGCGACGAGTTGCGCTCTGTCTGACTCTGCTGCACGTTACGGTTGCTGATCTCCGCCCAGGTGTTAGGTACTGTCACCCTGTACAGGGGCATACATGAGGCTCTTTGTCTCCGCAACAACCGATTGTAGCTCACGATCGTCAAATATTATTTAAAGAATAGTTTTAAGGAATAGATAAGTTTTCCGTTTCCCAAATTTGATACGAGAGTGAAATTTTTTCTTGTTCTGTCAAGTTATTTTTTGGAATCATTGTTCAGTGAGATTTTTTTCTTGTAATGACAAGGTTGGTGTATATTGTCCCGTATATATTCTTAAGTCTTTCGAGTCACAATAGCCAATTTTGCAAATCCATGTCAGAATTACTTTGGAGAACTGATACAGTTTTCAAATTTGACGGAAATCTTAAATCAATTGTTATATTTACGATTATTGGAGTCTGAACTTGTCATCAGGTTTAATGTCCCGATGATGGTTAACTGATTTTCATGGTCTGAGTCTGAAACTTATAGATGTTCTATCCACTTTTAATTTCTAATAATGTTGTAAATAATTACGTGAACGCAATAAAGGTAATTGTTAATTGTGTGTATTGTTTTACGTCGACGCCCAGGAAGATAGGCAATGCCGGGGCTATGAAAATTCTCTTTCCTTTTGATTTTTATAAATGGTGCCAATGATTACATGAATGTTTATGTAAAAGCCAATTACTCTAGCTGTAAGCAGGCCTACGTGTAGTCGAGCCGCTCGACGCCACGGAATTAGGTGATGCCAGAGATATAGAAATTCTCCTCACCCTCACTTTTAATTTTTTAACGGTAAAAATGTAATTCATGTAATGATTACATGAGTGCGACTAAATGCATAGATGAATTATTATGTAGGCGCACGTGTAGTCGAGCCTCTCGACGCCAGGGAAGTATGTTATGCCAGATCTATAGAAATTCTCACTTGTACTTTTTTAACGGTAAAAATGTAATTCATGTAATGATTACATGAATGCGACTAATAAAAATGCTAATTATTATGTAGGCGTACGTGTAGTCGAGCCTCTCGACGCCAGGGAAGTATGTTATGCCGGGGCTAGCGTTGTGGAGGCCGTGGGCAGCGCTGTCGATGCTCAGGCTGTGGTTCTTGTTCATGGTGTCGTGCTCGAGGTCGTGTCGTGCTGCTCTGTTGCGACTCAACTGCACCAAAAGATTAATCAATTTTATAAATATACCAGAGCATAAAAAGTCTTCAATTATAATGTAAATAATTAGTAATTATTAGATTACCATGAATTAAAAAATTTAAAAGCGACAAGTTTATTTCGTTCAGCATGTTATTCCAAAATTGTTATAAATGTCATTACGGCTTTCTTTATTATAATTAAATCAACTCAACTTCAAATGACAATTTTGATTATACCGTAGCTACCGAAATAAATTTTTCTAATAGTAATAATGATAAACGAAAAACAGCTACCATAAAAACGATAAAATGCTTGAATCCGGATATTCATTCAACAGTACATTCATGAAAGTGCTGTATATGCAGCATATATGATTAATGATATATGATTAATGATCGACGTTATATTATTAAGTGTCGTAGACCGCACCTGAAGATTCACTCTCTCAAGCAAGTTCTTCATCCTCGCCTGGCAATCCTTGATCGTGTCAACCTCTCTGAGCAGACATTCCTCTGGACTGTCTCTCACCAGGTCGATACCTTGCCACGAGAAAAGACTGTTATCACATCACTCTTCGATATTGTACAAGTCGACTTTAAATTTTCTTAAATTGAAATGATTTGCGTTTTTACTTAGAATATAAAGCATTTGTTAGTATTTAGGCCAATTTTTCCATTTGCATACTTTAGATGTTAGAATTTTATAAATTTGCTTTGTTACTGCTGTCTACAGACAGAAAATATATAATAATCATCACCATCTAACAGTAATTATTATTAATACTTTAACTTTCTTGATTCAGCTCAGCTCTGGCCCTAATTCTTGATTCCTAACTCCAGAGTTTCGCAATTATTTGTTCCTTATCATTGTATTTTACAATTGAGATTTTTTATAACATGTCCTTATCGTTTCGGGCTATTTTGCGGGAAGTTTGTTATTGAAATGTTAGACGGAATTACCGCAGACTTTCAAAAACTTGAATATTGCTAAAAATGTGTTTCGCATTTGTATATTTCTTGCAAACTACAGCGAAGAAAAGTATGAAAAATTCAGTTGGTAAATTGGTTTGGTTGGAACCAGCAGTGCATGGTATGTGTTAGTCTCTCCTGAAGCATGAATTTTCAATGAGGATTGTGCATATAATAATTATTTCAATTTAGAAGCAAGAGGGTGGAGTGCAACTATCCTAAACCGTGATTCAAGGGACAAAATCTTTCCCTGTGCAGAATCTTCCCGTAGCAGATGGCCTCACTGGCACAGTTAATCGGTAATTTTTCTAAGATTATTTTTCATAGTTTATTCATAAGCTTAAATAGGCATTATAATTAATCTATGCTCGAATTTAATTTATATGTCAATCTAAAATATGTCATTCCAAGCCTTCCTATACCGTGTCGTTTTTTTCCTGAAAAAGATGCCATTGTTAGTGCAGGGCAGCGGACGCTCGTTATTCTTCCATTGTTTTATCCTAGACTCAAAAGTAAATTATTTAATATTGTGTCCTTACCTTAATTTCATGCAGAAATATTAATAATCATGATTAAGTCTTGCTCTACCTTGTCGAATATTTCTGAATTTTAAAGCCTAGAGCCTTTTGGTGCAGTGCAGCGGTATTCTTGCATTGTTTTTTGAGACTTAAAAGTAAATAATTCAGTAATAGAAGCATCCTTATCTTGACTTTGTACTTAAATTCAAATTAGTCCTGATGAAGTCTTGCCCTACCTTGTCGGTTTTCCCTGAAATATAGAGCCTCTTTGGTGCAGTGCAGCGGTATTCTTACATTGTCCGAGAATTAGAAGTAAATAATTTAACAATGAAAGCTTCCTTATCTTGACTTTGTGTGTGCATAAAGTGAAATTAATCGTGATAATGTCTTGCCTTACCTTGTCGGTTCTCCCTGAAATATAGAGCCTCTTTGGTGCAGTGTAGCGGGCGCTCAGTATTTTTCAAAGCAATTTCCAAAGCCCGCCTGGTTTCCTCAAGTCTGCTCGTCTCGCTCATCATCCTCTCGAGCTCTTGCGTGATCTCGCTCCTCCAGAAGCTGATGTCGTTCACGCGTTCCCCCAGTCGCTGCGAACTCTCCCGCTGAGCCAGGTTTGTGCGGTCGTATGTGTACCTGAAGGCAATGTGCTATGAAGGTCATGTCATTTCTGCGTATTGACGTAAGAAGAAAAATACTCAAAGGTTCTTGAGTATCTGAGGGTGATGTACTATGAAGGTCATGTAGTTCTGTGTGTTTACGCTAGAAGAAAAATACTCAAAAGCTCATGAGTGCTCGAGAGCGATGTGCTATGAAGGTCATGTATTTTCTGTGTGTTTACGTTAGAGGAAAAGTACTCCAAAGCTCTCAAGTACCCGAGGGCGATGTGCTATAAAGGTCATGTCATTTATGTGTGATTACGTAAAAATAAAAGTACTCAAGTGCTCCTGAGTACCCGAGGGCCATGTGCTAAAACGGTTATGTTGTAATAATTTCCAGAGTGGTGTACCCTGGAAATCATTTAACTTCTGTGCCTTTACTTGCACGAACAGGAA
This sequence comes from Hyalella azteca, assembly GCF_000764305.2. Classification (NCBI taxonomy): domain Eukaryota; kingdom Metazoa; phylum Arthropoda; class Malacostraca; order Amphipoda; family Hyalellidae; genus Hyalella; species Hyalella azteca. The sequence continues at coordinate 144,378 of NW_025935295.1, read as the reverse complement.
CCAAGAATCCACTGCTGTGAACGTTTTCTTTAACGCGTTTATGTGCATGAACCAGTCTTAAAAGCCCCTACAGCAAACGATTATTTTGTAATATAACGTACAAGAACAATTGCTCAAAAGATTTTAAAGTTTACGCATTTCTGCGCTCGTTGGCGTTCACTTGTTGACAAGGGCCAAAAATCTCCTTAGAATTTGTATTCAAGTTTCGCGTTGATGCATTGAACCTTACTGAAGTGTGACAGAACGCCCGTCATTATAGCCATCCGAAAGTGAAATCAAACCTTTGCACAACTCATCATTTTATTCTTATTTGTTCCTGAATTTGGACCTATCACAATCGCAGTAATTTTTGGGATGGCCGTGGGGTTAAGAACACTAAGTTTGGTGCAGCGAGTTTGGTGCAACTGATACCACTATATTCTGTTATAGAATATTATTATTTTGCTTATCATATATTTCATTATATTATATTATCATATACTCCAATATATTATTATATATTACATTATATTATACTACTCTCACCCCACGAGACGCACGGCATCATCCCTGATCCTGTTGGCGACGCCCCGCGAGTTCTCGGCCTCGCTCGAGTTGTCCATGTTGTCTGTGGCGAAATTCTGGCATCACGCAACAAAAATTGAAAAATATTCCTACATTAATTAAGAATTAAAGTAATTTAGCATTTTCAGCTTCTTCTGTGTTTATATATCCACTCACCTTGATTGAAGATTAAGTGCTAACTTGATTCTCTGAATATATATATATATATATTAAAAATTTTTCCTGTTGAAGAACTGCATATTCCGTTGGCAAGGTTTAAATTCAACTCAAACCAAGCCACTGAGCAATGCTTGAATGCTTAATCAACGTCAGAATAGCTCGTGGAAATTATTCTGTCCTTATTAGCAGAGCATGCATCATGCGTCAGCATAGTAACCATTAGACTCGAATTTAGTCGTCTCTCGCTGAAGAATTAAATTCCATATTTGAGCCATATGGAAGCCAGCAACCGGTATTATTAAAAAGAGCCCTCTTCGGATACCACTAAGCAGCTGACATCACTTGATCTACCATGACCCACTCTTTGCACGACTCACTCTGCGTCCAGTCGGCGACGGTGTACCGCGTCTTCATGGTCGAGGTAGCGGAGCTGAAGATGTTAGGGAAGCGCACGGCGTCGAGCGTGCGGCTCTCTGAGGGGTATGCGCGGGCCAGCGGCGGCGGCAGCAAGCTAAGGCTGCACAAGCACATGAGCTTGGTTATTGAGATCAATTTCTATACTAAACTTCTTTGTAAGCTACGTTTTATTAGCTGGATAATTACCGTTTTTAGTCTTTGTTGCGTCGTGAATTTTATATATTTTGAACAGCAAATGTGTTTTTTCTCGGCTTCATTTCATGTTTGTGTCACACTGCACAATATTTTTACGGGTTGCAGATGCTCGCGACTTAAGTTTGACGGGAAGTGCAGTCATAATTAGACTAAGTACGCATATAATATAATCCTGTTGATAATATTGTGTAATAATATAATAATACCGGGATTAAAATGAAATAATATTCAATTATCGCTTTTGTTTGTGGAGCAGCTATCGTTGACTTAAAAATATTAGAAATAATGAAGATGATGACCACGATGTAGTTGATGTTGATGATGGCCATGATGATGCTGTCGTACCTACCTGTGCTCGATGGGTGTGGTGTGGATGGTTCTCGTAGGGATGGTGGTGGTGGTGATGATGACGGTGCTGGTGGTGGTGATGATGATGGTGATGATGCTGTCATACCTACCTGTGCTCGATGGGTGTGGTGTGGATGGTCCTCGTAGGGATGGTGGTGGTGAGGGCTGTCATACCTACCTGTGCTCGATGGGTGTGGTGTGGATGGTCCTCGTAGGGATGGTGGTGGTGAGGGCTGCAGCGGGCGGGTGCAGCATCAGCGGCAGCCCCGCCATCTCCTTTATTTTTATCGCTTTGATTCTTTCTTGTTATTTTTTGCTAATTTTCTAGATGATGAATGATAATAACACTCGTTATTAAATATTAATAGTAAGTGTCATATCTGGTAGGGTAATTATTATACTACCAGATAAAATAACCTATCAAAGTTACAGGTCAAATAACCTACTAAGGTTATAGTTCAGTCTAAAATAGCCTACCAAGGTTACAGTTCTGTCTAAAATAAGTCTCTAAGGTTATAGTTCATTGATATATATAAGTCACGAAAGTTATACAAGTTCAAAAGAAGAGTTGTGTAAGTGGATCCGTGAACAACTGAGATACTCTGCCATGTCTTCAGTGCCGGAGAACGCCCCTGAACGTGAGTGTATAATGTATTTAAATTTTATTGTATTGACGTTTATTCGATCTTTATTAAACAAATTTTACATTTATAATTTCTATCTATTATCATTTCATTTATAATTTATATATCATTCTATCTATCATTAATTCAGGCTTTTTAAATTAAAATGAATTATAATTCAGTGTGTACCATCATTTTTTGCGTGAATTTCCAGTATAAATTTTTTAATATATTCGCTAAAATTACGAACCAGATAGCTTTATTTCTGAAACTTTTTTCTTTATTTGTGTGTTATTGTAATGGCTTAGATCAGCGATTATTAAGAATTTTGGCGAACTTTGTCCAATTTTTAGACCAAAGTTATTTCGAAAAAAATATGAATTAAATGAGTTATGTTGATGATGATCATGATCGAATCAGGGGTGATTTATGTCGATTTTATTTAATTAATCACTACGCATTGGTTTTGCTTGTTGCTGTCATCATGAAATCTGCTTTCGTATTACTGAACAACTGAAATTTTATAATTTTTTACATTGATATTCATATTATCTTGGTGACCACACTCTAATACTTTTTTTACCTCGAACGTTATTCTCTAGACAACCACACTGTATTTTTACAGACAATATTTTTTTCTAGACAATCACCAATATACTTGAATAATTTTCATTATTCAATCACATTAAATGATTAATTATTTAAATCAAATTGATTAATCAAATGTAATTTCTCATCATATATATAAGACTGCCCCGGCACGGACAGCAGCAACGCTGGCCAAGCGTCTGCGTGCGCCGGCTGCCCCAACCAACAAATCTGTGCCTCGGGCGCCGCTGCCGCACCTGACCCAGGTGGGTCATTTACCACGACCTAAGTGGGTCATGTAAATCAAACATGATTATTTTAAATATCTAGGCATTGGAAAACAGCGGTGAGTATCAGTAGTATACCAAAGTCCTGCTGCGTATCAGTAGTGTAACGTACGGCCTTGCTCGTGGAGACGTATCGAGCAAAGTCGACCTGGAACCTTAGTATCACAGCTCACTTAGATACACGTAGCCACCTAAGTACACGTAGCGACCTAGGTACACGTAGCGACCTAGGTACACGTAGCGACCTAGGTACACGTAGCCACCTAAGTACACGTAGCGACCTAGGTACACGTAGCGACCTAGGTCTAGTACACGTAGCGACCTAGGTACACGTAGCGACCTAAGTACACGTAGCGACCTAGGTACACGTAGCGACCTAAGTACACGTAGCGACCTAGGTACTCGAAGCGACCTAAGTACACGTAGCGACCTAAGTACACGTGGCGACCTAAGAGGTCAGAGTTTGGCTGACGGCTTTATAAGCTCGTAACTAAACTGACAGTCCGGCCTCCGGTGCTGCAGATCTGGCGGCCATCTTGGCGCGTCTGGCGACCATCAAGCACAAGCTGGTGGTGCTCTCAGGCAAGGGCGGCGTCGGCAAGACCACCGTCAGCGCCATGCTCGCCAGGGCCCTCGCCGCCCAGCCCCTCACTCAGGTGAGGGAGGGGAGGCCTTGGTGGGGGTAAGGGAGGGGGGCTAAGGGGTGCTTAGTGGGGGTAAGGGAGGGGGGCTAAGGGGTGCTTAGTGGGGGTAAGGAACGCTTATATAGTGGGAGCATGAGAGGCTTAGTTGGGATAAAGGGAAGCTTAGTGGGTGCTGGGGAGAAGGGCTTAGTGAGTCCCTTGCTGGGACTCACAGTGGTGCTGAGGCTTACTAGGGGCTAAGGGAGGAGGCTTAGTGAGCGATGGATGGACTTAGTGAGGGCTAAGGGAGGAGGCTTATATATAGTGAGCGATGGATGGACTTAGTGGAGGCTATGGGAGTGAGCTTATTGGGTACTGAGCTTAGTGGGTGCTGGAGTTAGTGGGCAGTGTGGCTAGTAGGCCTAAAGTGTCCTCGCCCGATTGCTGAGTATTGCGCTTAGAGGGCACTGTGCTTAGTTGGCTTAGCAAACGCAGTTCTCAGTGAGCTTAGCAAGTACGTATAAAAATTTAAATACACTTGAAATTAATTATAAAATATTGCCTTCGGCCTGCGATATGGTGGAATTGCCAATCCTGACATGGAATCTTATAACTTACCGACAAAAAAAAAACTGCGTAAAAATTCTCAATCTTAATCAATTCCAAATTTTCAACGAGGAGCGACGACAAACAAGGCCGGAAATGTGCCCGGCACCAGCACCCTTGAGCGCAGCATTCTTATAAAGCTTCCATTGATCATAGCCACCATCTATTTAATATACCTCTGATTAAACGTTGTTTCAACTAGTTCATCTCGTAATCAACGTTGTTTCAACTAGTTCATCTCGTAATCAACGTTGTTTCAACTAGTTCATCTCGTAATCAACGTTGTTTCAACTAGTTCATCTCGTAATCAACGTTGTTTCAACTAGTTCATCTCGTAATCAACGTTGTTTCAACTAGTTCATCTCGTAATCAACGTTGTTTCAACTAGTTCATCTCGTAATCAACGTTGTTTCAACTAGTTCATCTCGTAATCAACGTTGTTTCAACTAGTTCATCTCGTAATCAACGTTGTTTCAACTAGTTCATCTCGTAATCAACGTTGTTTCAACTAGTTCATCTCGTAATCAACGTTGTTTCAACTAGTTCATCTCGTAATCAACGTTGTTTCAACTAGTTCATCTCGTAATCAACGTTGTTTCAACTAGTTCATCTCGTAATCAACGTTGTTTCAACTAGTTCATCTCGTAATCAACGTTGTTTCAACTAGTTCATCTCGTAATCAACGTTGTTTCAACNCCCAAATTTTACCCCGAATCTATCCTCTAAATTCACCCCAAATTTTACCCCGAGTCTATCCTCTAAATTCACCCCAAGTCAATACAATTTACCCCAAACGCGCACGGGATGCGGACGTAACAGTGCACCAGGCGTGACTGTGCCCCACGCGTGCCCTGGGGCAGGCGCCGCGTCCTTGGACTTGTTTCCAGCAGTCCGTGGACGGTCGATAGCTCCCTGCCAGTCCGCAGTCTACTTTTGTTGCAGTTACTGTTGTTGTAGCCGCAGTTACTTTTGTTATCGCGCCGCTGCAGTAGCGCTAATTTCCTGATTAACTTTGCTCAATGGACAACGCAATTGAAAAAGCTTCTCTTTTGTTCTACGCTTGAACAATGTATCTCTGTTTCTTCGTTTAGTTTTAATATAGTAAGCAAACAATTTATTTTGTATTTTCTACCACTCGTGCATACTTGTATCATAACCTAAGATTCCTTCTTACAGTGGAGATCTAATGGTGATTAAATTTAAATCACGTTTCCTATCAGGAATTTAAGTTTCGCGTAAAAATTACAAATAATTTCAAAAATAATGTTAGCTACAGTTAGTACGCTTCGTATACTATAAAAAATAACGATGATACATCAAAAAATATGCTCTTTGAGCGATATTCGTAAGTTCAACACAACGTGAGCAACCTTATTTATAATTTGCATTCGTGGAAGCAATAGCGTATCTGTGTTTTCGTTAATAATTAGCCTATAGTGCGTTATTCATTTAATTCACGAGTATATTTTTACAATTTTTTTGCCTAACTATATTTTTTACTGTATACCCAAACTTAGTATAACTTTAAATCTGAAACATACCATGTTTTGCCCATGCCCACGCACCTGCCCTCGGATGAGTCAGTGCCCTCACTCATTCGTGCGCCGTGCGTGTCGTGAATGGCTGCCATAATCCCGGGCATTTATGCCCGTTTTTTTCCTATTATCCGCAGCAGTACAAGGATGTTGTAGCGTCCAGTCTGCCACACACACGCTCATTCAGTCTTTAATTAGGGTCACGCCAGCTCTAGATTTTCTTCTACCGACGCTACACGCAATATATTTCGAATGTTTGAATATTTAGCATGACGATGTATGCTATTAATGCGTGACAATTATTGTTGTGTATTATTGCTATCGGCTTCAAATGAAATTCCTTCGTTGATAATTGAATCGTATAGGTATATCGATTAGCGTAACGTATCTGTGTTTTCGTTAGTAATTAGCCTATAGTACGCTATTCATTTGAAGTACGAGTGTATATTTATAATTTTATGTCTACTTTTTTTTAGCGCGAGTCATGCACGTAGTACATTTTCGTTTAGTAATTCAGTTTATATGTTTTTCCCTCCGTGTTTTCCCGAGTTTATGTTAACACTCTTAACTGACTGCCACGTATTTATTATATTAGCTTTTATATTACATAGATTTCTCCACCTTTTGATATTATTTTATCCTGTGTGTGTATATTATTTTATCCTTTATTTTATCCTCAGGCACGAAAAAAATCATAAACTGTCTCGATTGAATCGCTGCATTATTTCTTCGCATAGAAGCGTTTGTCTCTAGTATATAATACAGGATACTGACTGCCCTCCTACGAAGCTGGACAAACATTGTGGCTGTTGTGAGGGATTTTGTGTAGCGCTCGCGTGACCTGCGCTGACCCAGTGGCTGGCAGCTCTGCTGCTGCTGCTGCTGCTGCTGCTGCTGGCAGCTCTGCTGCTGCTGGCAGCTCTGCTGCTGCTGCTGCTGCTGCTGCTGCTGCTGCTGCTGCTGGCAGCTCTGGTGCTGCTGCTGGCAGCTCTGGTGCTGCTGCTGCTGGCAGCTCTGGTGCTGCTGCTGCTGGCAGCTCTGGTGCTGCTGCTGGCAGCTCTGGTGCTGCTGCTGCTGGCAGCTCTGTTGCTTCTTTTCATTCGTTCTGCGCTCGTGTCCCTTCACCTCATTTTTTTTCCATTTTTATTCATTGTTTACGACTCCTAAACCCACTACAGTTTCCTTTTACCCGAGAACCATTAAGGCTCTTCTAACATTGACGGTGTAGGTGCATGAGCCTCAAATTGACTTAGGATTGATGGCCTGTATTTGGGGTTCAATAACTTGCCGGTGCTAAGCAAACCGAGTCTTGTCGTAATTGGCGTTGGCTCATTACGGTCATATTCATTGCGACTTGTACTGTCTCGGTTCTCCGTGGGAATATTTGTCAATAATTAGTGTTCCCTCCATAGTAAAGGTGAGCAGGAAACGTTTATTTATTATGCTGGCTATAGAGATTATAAAAATCACCAGCCGTGGCTAGTGATTGTAAATATTTCATCTCGTTACTGCTCATTATTCCAACATAGGCGTCGCTTTACAGCCGCCATTTGCGTAACCGTATAAAACAGTGGAATTTGTTGAGAGTTTCGTCCCTTGAAAAAGATGTGTTCATTGATATTATAAAGATGGGTTATGTTGAACTTTAATGCTGAGGTGTGGCGTGTGTGGCATGATGCTGAGATGCGTGACATGATGCTAAGATGCGTGACATGATGCTGAGATGCGTGGCACGATGCTGAGGCATGGCGTGATGCTGAGGCATGTGACATGATGCTGAGGCATGTGACATGATGCTGAGGCATGGCATGATGCTGAGGAGTGTGGCATGATGCTGAGGTGCGTGGCATGATGCTGAGGTGTGTGGCATGATGCTGAGGCATGGCATGATGCTGAGGTGCGTGGCATGATGCTGAGGCATGACGGGCAGGTAGGCGTGCTGGACGTGGACGTGTGTGGCATGATGCTGAGGCATGGCATGATGCTGAGGTGTGTGGCATGATGCTGAGGCATGTGGCATGATGCTGAGGCATGACGGGCAGGTGGGCGTGCTGGACGTGGACGTGTGTGGACCGTCACAGCCCCGCGTCACGGGCACCGTTGGTAACGCCGTCCACACGTCCGCCTCGGGCTGGTCTCCTGTCGTGAGTTGCGTAGCGAGAATAGCGTTGTTCTTATTTAAACTTCTTATGTATCATATAACGTTGTTGTTATTTCAACTTATATATCATTTAACGTTTTGTTAATTTAACTAATTATCTATCATATAACGTTGTTATTGTAACTTCTTATATATCATATAACGTTGTTGTTGTTTTAACTTACATATCATATAACGTTGTTGTTATTTAAACTTCTTATGTACTGGTATCATGTAACGTTGTTGTTGATTTAACTAATTATCTATCATATAACGTTGTTATTGTAACTACTTACATATCATATAAAAGTTCTCTGGGTATTCCAGTTCTCTGTACTTCTCGGTTGTATTCACTGCAGTACATCTGTCGCATTGCAGTACATCGGTTGTATTACAGTACATCGGTTGCATTACAGTACATCGGTTGCATTACAGTACATCGGTTGCATTACAGTACATCGGTTGCATTACTGTACATCGGTTGCATTACAGTACATCGGTTGCATTACAGTACATCGGTTGCATTACAGTACATAGAGGACAACCTGGCGGTGATGTCCATCGGCTTCCTGCTGGAGAGCCTCGAGGACGCCGTCATGTGGCGGGGGCCCAACAAGAACGGTGAGCGCTCAGGAAATAATGTATTATTCATCACAGTTTATGTTTAATGTCACTCACAATGTCTGAGAATTCATGCGGAGTAGAATGAAGTAAAGAGACCTGCAACGTAACATTGTAAGATTTGGTTAAATGACTAAATTTTATTAAATACCGAGTGCTTGTAGTGGATTTAACTCCTAGTTTTGAATCAATGGCCGTCATGTTGCCCATGAGGCAGTGCTGATGCTGATGTACCCTTACCAAGAATTTGTTCCTGAAGATCCCGTGTTAGTTATGGCTTTATCAGTATCTCGTTGTAATGAAGGCTGTCTTCCATCGGGTTCGTTTTCCTCTCACGGATACTTCAAACAATAGTAAACGCCAACAATTTAATAGAACAAAACAAGAAGCAAAATTTACATTAAAAGATAACACCATAAAGTAAACTATCTGGCACATTAGCTGTTCAATCTATCGATTCCAAGCGCGACATCTGCAAATTCCTGAAACATAATAGTCTGCGGCGCTTCTCCGATCCTCGAAGTGAGAAGTCGGTCCACGAGGTGAACATTGAGCACGAAAAGCTTCAAGACAAACTTGGAGAGTGCCACCTCGAGTCCAGTCCACGCGAGATCCGCAACCCTACAGATTGAAAATAATAATTATTAGAAGTGACCGAGACTAATCATTTAACTAAGCACTTAAGTAGTAGAATCGTAATATTACAACTCGATAACCACTGAATATGAAATGGGTGCAGCCTATTTTGTTGTCTAATCTTAATTTGATTGAACGGAAAATCTTACCAATAAAGGCAGGGTATGTTAACTGGAACCAATCCAAGTAAAGGCGTAATGGTTATCGTCAACCATGCCTAGAAATAGGTTGTTCACCTTCTAGAATGCAATTTACAACCTTACACCCATCATCCGTCTTCTTGAAGCGTACACGTCAGGACTGATCAAGAGGTTACTGAAGGACGTGGAGTTATGCCATCATCCCTGCTATCATCCCCGTCAGTTTTATATCACCATCCCCCCCGCAGGACTGATCAAGAGGTTACTGAAGGACGTAGAGCCCAGCTCTCTTGATCCTGTTATTCACATCCACTTCCGAACTCACCCAGCTTCCAAGTACTCTGATTTCGCCTCCCTCTTCCGTCCCAAACTCAAGCACCTCCTCTTTCTCGTCATTGTTTCGTTCCTCCCACTGACTCATCACCTCTTTCACTGCTCTCACACCATTCTCAATCTCACCCTTCACACCCACAATCGTAGTATCATCCGCAAACAAAGCCATGGACACTCTCACTCTCACACACTCACTACTCCCCTTCTCCCATGCACCTGTCTCTTATACACATCTAGATGTGTATAAGAGACAGCCCTAAGGGCTGCTGCCAGCCTGTCCAAGACGGCTCGACACCGTCCGGCAGGCACCGATGCGGGCCCCCGAGGGGCCCTCGCCTCGAAAGTATTTAAAGAGGGGTCCGGGGCGGCTACTCCCTTCTTCCTCTGCTGTGAGCGGGGGGGTGTTGGGCATCTCCCCTTGCGGCTTGACCCCACATTGCCCCCCGCCCCCTGGTGGCTCCTTTGCCGCTCCAGGGGCCAGCAGCTGCCGGCCCCGGGCGAGTCCCCCTTGCGCCACAGGAGGCGAACCACCGAGCAAGGCCCTACCATCATCCCTGCCGTCATCCCTACCATCATCCCCGTCAGTTTTGTATCACCACCCTGCACGCAGGACTGATCAAGAGGTTACTGAAGGACGTAGAGTTGTTATATCATCCCTACCATCATCCCTGCCGTCATCCCTACCATCATCCCCGTCAGTTTTGTATCACCACCCTGCACGCAGGACTGATCAAAAGGTTACTGAAGGACGTGGAGTTGTGCCATCATCCCTGTTATCATCCCCCTCACCACCCCCCCCCCTCCACGCAGGACTGATCAAGAGGTTCCTGAAGGATGTAGAGTGGGAGGGCCTGGACTACCTGGTGATCGACACGCCCCCCGGCACCAGCGACGAGCATCTCACTCTTGCCCACTACCTCCTGCAGGGCAACGCTGCTGCCGCTGTCGTCGTCACCACGCCTCAGGTATGCCTTATATATTATTATATATTACTATATTATATAACTATTATTATATTATGTAATTTGTTATATTGTATAACTATTATTATGTTATGTAACTTTGTTATATTGTATAACTATTATTATGTTGTGTAACTTTGTTATATTGTACAACTATTAGGTATATTATATTATGTAACTTTTATTATATTAAACAAATAATATATATTATATTACATTATATTACTATTATTATGTTATGTAACTTTGTTATGTTGTATAACTTTTATATTATATTATGTAACTTTTATTACATTAAATAAATAATTTTATAGTATATTATTATTATAGTATATAAGTAATTTTATATTAAATTACGTTAAATTACACCCCAGAATAGTGCTTCGCAAACTGGGATGTATTACTACCTCATTTCATACACGTAGAAGATTCGTGCGGGGGTTATTGTCCAAATTGTGACGCACTTTTTTACCCACAATACAGTCTCATGCAGGTAGCGTAAGTAGCAGTGATACCGGTACACCTTTTGCCGGGCTAAACTGGGTCAGAATGATCTGAACTGGACTGAAAGTGCATCGTTGTTTGAATAAAGTCGCGCACATTTGTTTGAGTGTAATTTCCTGATTTGGTAATTAACCTCCAGTTATTGGCTTAACCCGTTGTGACGGTAACGTCATTACCACGCCTTTAATTACGAAAATCATAGACGAGTAAAACGACATTAAAAGAATTTACCAAGGAAAAATTAATTCTTAGGAAAAATTAACTCCTAATTAACTCTTTTCTGACGGTTACTCTACTTAAGAAGCGTTTAAATACCAATACCGTGGGCTGCCTTTTATGTTTTATCAGGTAATAAGTCATAATTTTGTCTACTGCCAGCCACTCTATACCACTCATTAAGATACGATAATTATTGATTACGGTTATATATCAATATATTCATTATATACTGACGATATGTCCATTACTGGCCTTCAGACGCAAGTACCGTCGATGATTGTTGACGCGTCTCTAAACGAGAAATTAACTGTTAAAGCGTGCCTAATGTTCTGAACATTCATGAAAGGCTAAATGTTACAGCTTTAGCTCATTTTAGCGTATACTAAAAGTTAAACGTTGAAGCATTCATGCTCCTTTGAACATTCAGTAAAAGTTAAACGTTGAAGCATTCATGCTCCTTTGAACATTCAATAAAAATTAAATGTTGAAGCATTCATGCTCCTTTGAACATTCAGTAAAAGTTAAACGTTGAAGCATTCATGCTCCTTTGAACATTCAGTAAAAGTTAAATGTTGAAGCATTCATGCTCCTTTGAACATTCAATGGTGAAACATTCCCTTGAATGGTGAAACATTCCCTTGAACTTTCAGGAGGTGTCACTGCTCGACGTGAGGAAAGAAATCACTTTCTGCGAGCGCGTCAAGCTGCCCATGGCGGGCATCGTCGAGAACATGACGATGTTCGTGTGTCCGAAGTGTAAAGTGAGTTGCGATATTTACATTTGCATTTACATTTGCTCTTTTTTATATCATTGTGTTTTTGGTGGGGAAAAAATCTTAAAGATTTTTTTATAGTGTTTGAAAAAAAGGCTTGGAAGTGCTTGTGGCGAGATTTGTTAAATTAATGGAGAGAAATGTGCTAGTGTGGTTTAAATCCACGAAAATAATTTAGGTGAAAGATGAACAAGATCGTATATAAGATCTCATTATAAATAGAATTGATCCGAAGTTGAGTACAGTGGTGCCAGTCTGGTTGGGAAGAGATCTTAGGCTGGATGTATGCAGGAGCGCGGCGTTGGTTATTTTGATACCTACTTTAAAGGTAAATTTATTTGAGACCCATGCCCTCGCCGACCAAATTGTTTCAGTTGTGCGGCAGGCAAACATCTCGTGTTTACTCTTACTCTACCCTTACCCTACCCTTACTCTACCCTTACCCTACTCTTACTCTACCCTTACCCTACTCTAACCCTACTCTTACTCTACTCTAACCCTACCCTTACCCTACTATAACCCTACTCTTACCCTACCCTTACCCTACTATAACCCTATTCTTACTCTACCCTTACCCTACTCTAACCCTACTCTTACTCTACTCTAACCCTACTCTTACTCTACTCTAACCCTACTCTTACTCTACTCTAACCCTACTCTTACCCTACCCTTACCCTACTATAACCCTACTCTTACTCTACTCTAACCCTACTCTTACTCTACCCTTACCCTACTCTTACCCTACTCTAACCCTACTCTTACTCTATTCTAACCCTACCCTTACCCTACCCTTACCCTACCCTTACCCTACCCTTACCCTACCCTTACCCTACCCTAGTTTCTACCACATTTAGCATTCTCCCCTTGCCCCATGAGCAGAGCTTAGTGTTGCACATATCAACGGGCTTCACGGCGAGTCTTCCTCTGTCTACTGCCCCTCCTGATTCTATCTTATCCCCTCTTATACCTCCTTATTCCTCCTTATACCCCCTTATACCTCTTTATTTCTCCTTATTCCCCCTTATTCCCCCTTATTCCCCCTTATACCCTCCTTATACCTCCTTATTCCCCCTTATACCTCCTTATTCCTCCTTATATCCCTTATACCCTCCTCCCCCTTATACCCCCTTATACCTCTTTATTCCCCCTTATACCCCCTTATACCTCTTTATTCCCCCTTATTCCCCCTTATACCCCCTTATACCTCTTTATTCCCCTTTATACCCCCTTATACCGCACTCATGCCCTAGGGGGAGAGCGTAGTGTTCCCCAGCGCTACAGGCGGCGCGGCGAGTCTGGCAGCCGAGTCAGGCGTGCCGCTGATCGCTCGCCTGCCGCTGGACCCGCTGGTCGCCCGCGCCTGTGATGAAGGCACAAACTTCTTACTCGACCACCCGGACTCGCCTGCCGCTCGCGCCTACCTTGATCTCGCACAAAGTCAGTTTTAAAAATTAGTTTTTAATTACAAAAATAATAATATTATAATTATACAATTATTATTATTAATTAATTATTATTAATACTTTTTATACATATTATTTTAAAATAATAATTATAATATTCATTTAAAAATTATTATAGTTATTATTTAAATGATTTTTTTCAATTATTAAAAAGTGGGTTAATAAATTATTATTTAAATTTCAATTCAAACTGACTCGATGCAGGAGGTGCTTGCGATAATTATACAGTTTTCCAGGGGTACCTTATGACCTTATGATGAGTTTAGGACTTCTTAGTCCACGGTCACGCTGATGCTCCGCCTTCGTCGTCCTCCGTCTCCGAGTCGTCGCTAGGCAGGTCACCCCGCCCTCTGGTCCCGGATGTAACGTTGGACGTGTTCCGTATATTTGCCCTCCTTTGGGCCAGCTGATGCAAGATGCTGTTGCTTGTCACTTGCTGAGGGTACTTTCCCATCTGGACAATCTTTCCACTGGACAATCCGGGATCTTTCTCAACCACTTGTCCAGTCGTCTCTTGAATGTTGCAAGGGTGAACTCCCCTCCTCTCAGCACTTTTTGCAGGGCATTAAAGAGCCTCGGTCCTACCTCGGACAGAGATCCTTCCTGAAGAGTTTGTACTCTGGCCGAGGCTCGGTTATTAAATGGGTGAATCCTGCACAGTCTCCCTCTCTTTTCGTTTTTTAGGTCACTATTTTGGATGTCTCACTCTCAAAGTTGGGAGCCTGTCCGGTCATCACCTTTCAAGTGTACAATATAATATACCTCTCTCTTCTCTCCAGTGAGTACAGTCCCAGGTGTTTCAATCATCCCCAGTAGTCCAGGTTCAGCTCCTTCATACCGCTGATCCTGGACGTGAAGGTCCGCTGGACTGACTCTAGTTTCCGCACCGCACCCGCCTCGAGCGGCGCCCAAAGCTGGCAGCAGTACTTAAGATTAGGGAGCACAAGGGCTCAGTAGAGTGTAATCATTGGTGCTGCTTCTCTCGTTTGAAATACCGCCAGATCCACCCCATCCGTTGTCGGCTTCGGACGACTATTTCCTCGATGTGGGCTTCAAACGTGGCTTCAGTACTCATCAACACATCGAGATCTCGAACTAGTTGCTTCTCCTCAATTTCTGTATCTTCTGATGCCAAGTAGCGATGTGGCATCCCGATCTCTGTGAGGACTCTGTATCTCATTACTTCGAACTTGGTGCCGTTTAACTGCATTTTCTTCACTAGGGCCCAATCGTAGATTGCCGAAAAGTCATACTGTAACCTTTCGTAGTCTAGGTCATCTGTGATCTTCATCAGCACTCTTGTATCGTCCGCAAATGACGATCTAGATGCGTGGGTAAGCTTCGAGTCTATATCGGCAATGTGGATGAGGAAGAGGATCGGTCCAAGCACTGAGGCGTGTGAAACTCCGTTAATCACCTTTGCTTTTCTCGATTTCGAGTTTCCAATTGCGACAGTTTGCACTCTATCTGTAAAGGCCGGTCCACACGCTCAGTTTTACACAACGATTTGTCCGCGCGGTCTCAAGTCGGAATGAAATCGTTGCAATTTTTAGAGCGTCCACACGGTGCCAACTTATCTGTGTAGTTTGCTCAGTTTTGCACAATCTCGCCGTCGAGGAGGCAGTATTTTGCTCAATTTTAGCATTGTGCCTTGTTAAAAAAAGATTGGATCATTTAGGAATGCGATGAATCAAAACAACAGGGAGATGGCTTGTAGATGTCATCTTCTCCAGCTCCAGATGGAATCGATTCATTAATTTTTTTTTTAATTATTTACGGTAAATATTCTTCAAATTATTAATTTTTTACAGCTGTTTCTCTGTTTGCGCTTTCATCGATTTCTTTGAATTTTCTACTAAGCTCTCATATGTCTCCACCTTTTTTGTCCATGTTAACGATATTCCTTGGATTTTACTCGCCAAATGCATTGACAACTTTCGTATAGAAGATAGAGCAATAAATTACCGAGAACATTACCGAAGGTTCACTATTGCCGCCAGAATCGTTGAAACTGAGCACAAATTAACTCGGAAACCGGTGCTACCGTCGACACATTCCGACTTTTCCGTGCAGTTCATTGAAATGTATGCTCTGTAGTCAGTAGCTCAGATATCGCTGCAATTGTGCTGTCTTCCCGCCGGCTTCAAAACTGCGCAGTTTTTCCGTCCGCACGCAACGTTTTATCTGCAACGATCTGAACTGCGCAGACAAATCGTTGTGTAAAACTGAGCGTGTGGACAGGCCTTATGGAAGTTGTTGATCCACCTTAACACGCTTCCTCCTACCCCCAACAGCCTCAGTTTTCTAAAGAGCACTCCATTTTCAACTTTGTCAAAAGTTTTAGTAAAGTCTAGGTATACTACGTCCACGCCAGCTCCCTCCTCCAGCTGGGCCACAATGCGGTGATGGTGCTCCAGTAACTGTGAAAAACATGAACGATTACACCGGAAACCATGCTGTCCATTATTATACAGTGCAGCCTCTTCCATATACTGGACAAGCCTCCTGGCCACTACCTTCTCAAAAACCTTGATCACATGTGAGGTCGTCACAGGTCTGTAATTTTGGGGTCTGTCGCTCGGACCTCCCTTGTGGATTGGCGTTATCAGTCCCATTTTGAGGCCCTCAGGGATAATTCCCTCCGTCATAGAGGCTTTCAGGCATTGTGAGCGGAGCCTTCAGTGCTCCAACACACTTCTTCAACAGCACTGTCGGAATTCCATCGGGTCCTGGCGCTGAAAACGTCGCCAGTTCTGTGATACTTATTTCCATGGCATCTGGTTTAAACTCAATGTTCTCCAACCCCCTTCCACTTGGCAGCTCCTGGAGAACTTCAATTTCATTCTCCTGTCTTGAGTAGCTGGGGTTACTGAACACTGATTCAAACTGTGATCCCAGTAACTCACACATGCCATGGTATCTCCGATAATGACTTGGTTATCCTTTTAGCGGGCACACTGGTGTCTTTATTTTAGCCTTTGACTGGGCATATTTGAAAAAGTGCTTGGAGTTCTCGCTGATAACCTCAACCACTCGCTCTTTACCAGCTTATTCTTCCATCCTGTGCGAGTCTTACAGCCTGAGCTCGATTTCCTAACGCAAATCTTCTAGCCTCCGTCTCCTCATATCACTATTGAATTCAGCTATTTCTTTATTTAATCGCTTGCGTTTTCTCATGATGATTCGTCGGTCTCCCGGAATGCTGCGGATTTTAGGGCCCATTTTTCTCGGGGTATGAGGGTTCTACACCTTGCGATAATTAAACAGGGGTGCAGGGGTGCTTGCGATAATTAAACAGGGGTACAGGGGTGCTTGCGATAATTAAACAGGGGTGCAGGAGGTGCTTGCGATAATTAAACAGGGGTGCATGAGGTGCTGGCGATAATTAAACAGGGGTGCAGGGGTGCTTGCGATAATTAAACAGGGGTGCAGGGGTGCTTGCGATAATTAAACAGGGGTGCAGGGGAAGCTTGAGATAATTATACAGGGGTGCAGGAGGTGCTGGCGATAATTAAACAGGGGTGCAGTGGGTGCTTGCGATAATTAAACAGGGGAAGCTTGCGATAATTATACAGGGGTGCAGGAGGTGCTTTCGATAATTATAAGAAGCTGATTCACGATCTATGTGCAAAATGTCTATTACGATGAATATACACGAGGTTGTTCTACCCTTCTGGTCGGGGTTTTTTTCGAATGAGAGAGCAATGATTGAAAAGCCTAGTGCGGAAAAAGATTTGGGAGTTTATGTCGACAAGGAGCTAGAATTTTCTAAGCATGTTGAAACGCAAGCAAATAAATCCAACAAACTTCATGGACCGATCAAACGCTCTTACGAGTTCCTAGATGCAGAAGCGATGAAGCAGTCGTTTGTTGCTGTCATGCGCCCGAACCTAGAGTTTGGAAACGCCGTGTGGTCACCGAAAATTGAAACGGGCAAAATTTTAGTAGGGAGTGTTCAAAGACGTGCAGCAAGGATAATTCCAGGCTTGAAATGCAATTCTTACGAAGAAACATTAAATATTATGAAGCTTATCGACGTCTGCTTGGTGACCTCATTGAAGTATACAAGTATACTTATGGTTTATACAAGGTCCCAGAAGGATTACTAGAATTTGAAACAAAAACCAACACCAGGGGCCACGGCTATAAACTAAAAAAATTTGACTCAGTACTCACTGCAGTGATTGACAGAGAGCGCATTTTCTCGCCGAAAACTTGAGGTCACGGACGGACGGACAGACAGACGGACATGGCGAGTACAATAGTGCATTTTTTCCATATATGAGAAAATACGTTAAAAAACGGTGTTGCAACTCATCTACGCGCTAACATTTCTTCTCGCTCCGAGTCACCGCGACATGTGGAGCAGCCTCCCTGATAAACATTGTTGACGCTCCGCGTATAAACGCGCTCAAGAACAGATTAGATAAATTTATGGAGAAATATAAAATTAAAAAATACCTAGCACCATATCAAACCTAGCGAAAATCTATTAACTATTTCAAACTATCGTCAGTTTGGAAAAGAATCGGTCGAAGGACCTGTTTTTAGATCTCCTGTGGAAAAGCCAGGAAAAGTACAAGAATCGGCGACAGGCCACATTAGGTCTATTATTCAGCGCCGACATCACTATGATATGACATTATAAATGCGCTTATTAACTTCGCTTTCAATGTTATGTGTTGGGCCTGGGTATAATGTTCTGTTTGGCCCGAGGATGAACGCATTATGTGTTTCATTTCGTATCAATCTATTGTTAATTAAAGCATTCATGCACTTTTTGACATAATATTAGGTTGAAAATTCAATAAATGTGATTACTGAGGACAACAAAATTATTGACGATGTTTCCTAATTTCAGAAATCAAGGAGTACTTCTCAACGAACGGGCCATTCGTGAGCTGACGAGCGATATACGACATCTACAACGCTTAATAAACGTTTATATAATATTTGTTTTATTGCTCTGCAATTATATTTTGTATTATAAATCAAATTTCTTTTGATATGTTGGGCTGCATACATCAAAAAATCTCATCTATTTTTTAAAGAATAAGCATCCATTTTTTTCTAGAATGTTCACCGTTCGTAATGAAAAAAGGCTTCTTATGAGCCATCATGAACCGTATTTGGCGTCTAGAATTTGGTCACTTTGAATTATGTGAAAACCAAGGACGTGATTTATAACCAATATGTTTCTTTACCAAATTTTATTGCAATATAAAAAGGAAACTGATTATTGGCACTCCAAATTTTGGATAATAAATTAAATAAGCATTTGAAAGCAATGAAAATGGCTCATGAATATTTTATTGGAAAACTTTTTTCGTTTCGATACATTTTTTCTGATTTTCAATTTTTAAGCTCACAGTTTTACTGTAAAATCGAATAATATGCTTCTGATAGACGTCTTGTTAATAAAGAAACTAATTAATAATTTTCCCATTTTATCTACCTAGCATGTTTCATCATGCTACAAATGAGTTTTTCCGTGTTTTTCGTGAATTTGACGGAAGAGTGTTTCGTTTGGCGGGAGTGAAGCATTATTATCTATGGAAGATGTCAGTCATGTCACATTGTTATAGATCAAGTGAAAAAGTACTTTAATACATTGATATCCTGGGTAAATCAGAATTGCCATGGATCGGAGACGAGTAAGTTTCTATAAATGTTTTTTTACTATTAAGTATGTAATATCTATGCAGAAGTTCACTTAGTTCAGAACTATACTGCGTAGCTAGGTAGTTGATGTGAGAGAGTGAGGGGTGGGTCCGGTGGGCATAGTGGCAAACCAGAGCTTTTTTAGAATCAGTTCATTTTTAATTTCCTCATTTACTTGAGATTTAAACCAATTTCTTATGTATGATAATGCTGGTATCCAGGATACTTTACTGGTCTACTTATAGGACTCAAAAATGAACTTGAGGGAGAGTCTAAAAAACTCTCTGCTTTGCCACTATGCTTTACTTGTCTACTTATAGGACTCAAAAATGAACTTGAGGGAGAGTCTAAAAAACTCTCTGCTTTGCCACTATGCCGGTGGGAAAATGTATTTTGTGATATACAATTTATACATTATACCGTAATATTATCACAATTAACATTTTTCATTGACCCTACCGTTTATGTGACCCACTTTCCACTGAGTAGTGAGTACTGACAGTCAACTTCAGTCTTCAATGTCATCCACGGTCAGGAAGATGTGCCAGCGCCAGGTGCGTGGAAATTTATATTATCATTGCATCAATTTGCGCTGTGCGCCGCATAGTGGCAAACCAGAGCTTTTTTAGAATCAGTTTATTTTTAATTTTCTCATTTACTCAAATAAAACTCAAGATCATAGTGACAAAGCAGAGAGTTTTTTTAGACTCTGCCTCAAGTTCATTTTTGATTCCTATAAGTAGACCAGTAAAGTATCATGGATACCAGCTTTATCATACACCACTGTGCCAGACTGTAAAGCATGGCACAACATAGGTCAAGGACGCCAATTTCATGCACCAAAGACGCCGAGGTGGATGCCACTGGACACCACTGGACGCCGGTCGCAAGATAAGGCTTCTCCATAAATCGCAATTTACGATCGATATGGCCGATCGATATGGATCGTAGCGCATAGTTCCGATGGCGGTGAGAGCTACATTTGAGCACCCAAGCATACAAGCTCATAGCCACCTGAACTACGCAATGTAGCGCGCAGTTCCTGCGCCTGTGAGAGCTACATTTGAGCACCCAAGCATACAAGCTCATAGCCACCTGAACTATGCGATGTAGCGCGCAGTTCCGGCACCTGTGAGAGCTACATTTGAGCACCCAAGCATACGAGCTCATAGCCACCTGAACTACGCGATGTAGCGCGCAGTTCCGGCGCTGTCTCTTATACACATCTAGATGTGTATAAGAGACAGGCAATAGATCACGTTAGAACGCAAAAGATCACGTTAGAACGCAATAGATCACGTTAGAACACAATAGATCGCGTTAGAACGCAATAGATCGCGTTAGAACACAATAGACCGCGCTAGAACGCAAAAGATCACGTTAAAATGCAAGAAATCGCTCTAAAATTCAATAGATCATGTTAAACTGCAATAAATTGAGTTAAAATGCAATAGATCTAGTAAGAACGCAATATATCTCGTTAGAAAGCAATAGATCACGTTAGAACACAATAGATCATGTTAGAACTCAATAGATTACTTTAGATCACAATAGATCATGCTAGAACACAATAGATCGCGTTAGAACACAATAGATTTTTTCAGCAGTAGCATGGGGCACGCCAGACATGCAAATTGTGATCAGGTGACAGATACAAGCAATCATGAATCAAATAAGCTGAAGATGCGTGCGGTGACGGCAGGACTGATTGAGCAATCTATAGTTTATGATCGGTCATGGGCCTCATGGCTGCCTGAGTATAGTTTATGATCGGGCCAGATCGGCCATGGACGCCGATTTAAGGTCGAGGTGGCTGATTGAGAGCTTGAAAAGACGCCAATATCTCGAGCTGAAAGGCCCTACTCTACAGCCTGGCCACTGTGCAGAGAGTGAACGAAGATTTAAAGACCTATGGCGACGCATTATCGGCAAAATTTTCGCCTTCAGAAGATCTTGCCGACACATTTAGATTGAAATTCTTGCATTTAATATATTTCTCAGTCTTCAGCCAACTATTTAGAAAAAAAGTAAGGTTTCCGGTACGTTGGATGGATTACGATGCAGCGAAGCTTGTCCGGAAATCAGTTGCGATGAGTTCCCGCAAAAAATGTAAACAACATTTTTTTGATTGCGTAGTTTCGGTCATAGTGGCAAACCAGAGCTTTTTTGGAATCAGTTCATTTTTAATTTCCTCAATAACTCAAGATTTAAACCAATTACTTAATTATGATAATGCTGGTATGATGTGGTATCCATGATACTTTACTGGTCTACTTATAGGGACTTGAAATTGAACTTGAAGGAGAGTCTAAAGAACTCTCTGCTTTGCCACTATGGTTTCGGTCGCATTAGAGTGGTCAGACTGCTTTATTACTTGTTCAGTTGACACTTGCTGTACAACCGGACTGTTTAAGGGTAAAATTAGTTATTTGGGGTAACACGTGCATGCAACCTTGTAATAAGTTCGTGGCTTGTAAATAGTTCGTCATTACTCAGCGTAAATGGCTTTTCATTAAAAATTACCCGGCGACGCATCTTTAAAATGGCCGGCGACGCTTTGGGCTTAAAAATCCATATATTGCCGACGCTGCATCCACCCTCTGCATAGTGGATCATACAAAAAAAATTGGTGTAAATCTTGATTAAATGAGGAAATTAAAAATGAACTGATTCTAAAAAATCTCTGGTTTGCCACTATGCTCAAGATTTAAACCAATTTCTTTATCATATGCCCTCTGGCTCTCCGACGAGTCTCACCCATCCATTGCACTTTCACGAAAATCTTATGTATGGTAATGCTGGTAAGTGGTATCCACGATACTTTACTGGCCTACTCATAGGACTCAAAATTGAACTTGAGGGAGAGTCTAAAAAACTCTCTGCTTTGCCACTATGGTGCGCCATAATATGCCGGTAAAAAAGTGCACCATGCGCCAGCCTGCGCCATGCTCCTAAAGTTATTTAAAGGTGAATGCGTGCCGCGTGGCAACGCTATCACACACGAACAAATATCTGCATCACGTTGACTAGATTTCTAACGTGTTAACTCAGGTTCTAAGAGTCGGCAATGTTATGAATAATTATTCATTATTCATACACATAGTGGCAAACCAGAGCTCTTTTAGAATCAGTTCATTTTTAATTTCCTCATTTACTCAAGATTTAATTAAATTTCTTAAGTAGCCTATTATAATGTTGGTATCCAGGATACTTGACTGGTCTACTTATAGGACTCAAAAATGAACTTGAGGGAGAGTCTAAAAAACTCTCTGCTTTGCCACTATTGCCCCCCATTTGCAAACTATGACACTTTCCTAAAATTTGTCATTTGCATATGTAACTAGAAGAGTTCTACTATAATGCATCAAAACCTGGAGTTATTTAACCAAAAAATAAAAAAAATTGGAGGGGGTACTCTGACAGGCTTTAAATAATAGCTTTTTTTTAGGGTCACATTTTTAATTTTTTAACCTATTATATATGCAAACTTTTCAAATCTTTCTATTGTGTTATGTGGCCTCAGTATTAGGCCTTTAATGCCCATTGACAAAATTTTTCTATGTCAAATAGTTTTTGAGTTGTGGGGGTTTTTGTTAAAAAAACGAAAAGTGGTCTAAGTTACCCCGCCGGTCTAAGTTACCCCATTTTACAGTATGCGAGTATATTGACTACACGAGTCGAACTGACAATAATAAAATGTAAGACATGTCCGGGTTACTTCTGACTCTTCCGGTTGTCCGCCTTGTCGGATACGGAATGTACGGTAATCGTAAACTGCGGCTGTTATACATACGAAATGTAAACAGACGGTGTTCAGTGTTGCCATATGACTTTGGAGAAATTTTCTTCTAAAATAAAGATGGCTGGGATTGCGCAAACACGTGCGCGAAGATGATCAATTTTCATTATATTGCGCCAACTGTGCACATCAATAGCTTAAAAAAAGTGAAAATGCACGGGAAAATTCACCGAAAACATACATCATCCTGAGTGTGGCCTCCCGGCTGGAGAAATGGGTTTGTGGGGTGCAAACCCATTGAAAACAAAAATACAGGCACTGCACTTTTTTTAAATTATCAGTTCTCATTTTTTGCAACTTTGAAGGTTAATTATATAGACTAACAACAAACCTTAATAAAATATGAATAGCTTCAAGAGACTCACGCATTGCGTAAAAAGTATGTAGAGACAATGTTGGGAATTTCTGATGACAGTTATGTCTAGACATATTTTATTTACAAAAGATTTCGCACTCAAAACTATTTTTCATTAATTACAATGATGAAATTATTTCTGACTCCTTTCATTAACCGTAGAATCTTTAATAACCCTATTAGCGCACTAATAGTATATATAGAACAAGCAAAATCTGTCATCTAACACTAATATTTGTTTACTTCATATGCCCAATTTCTGAGGACTTGGTTAATCATCGCTTGCCTCACGTCTGGACTGAATATTGCCTCACGTCTGGACGGTCTACGGAAGGTAAACAAACGATGTTCGTCAGTTCGTATAAGAAATTTGTAGAAAATTTCTTCGAAAATGAATTTCTAGATTTTTACTTCCACAAAATTGCCATATCAAGGAAAATCATAGATTTTTGATGGATAATTAAACGCATATTGAGTATTATACGTTTTCTGTCTCTTGTCCCTTGACAAAATGTATGTGCGTGCTGCGGCCTGCACCGACGCTTGCGCGCGCAAGCGGGGATGGCCAGAATTTGCACCATCTGTGCGCAGCAGTGGCTTTAAAAAAGTCAAAATGCGCGGGGAAAATTCCCTGAAAACATACATAATCCTGAGTGTGGAATGTCATCAAGTACCTACCTATTTCATGCACTTGGATTAGATTATCTAAAATTTTGTTGAATTATTCCTTTGTAACAATTAACCAAAAATTCTATGATTTTGATTTAACATCAGTATGACTGCAAATGCTTGCTTGTTAGTTGATGAAATTTCATTGTATGCTTTTTTTTAAATTATGAAGAAATTTGCAAACTTTTTATTTCATATAGAAATATGAGAAAATCTAACCTTGCAAGTTGCAATGTTATTGTATTGAAGCCAATTGCAATAAATTCCAAACTGAAGAATTGGGGAGAAGCCAACTGCAAATTAAACAAAAATGCCTAGGGTAAACGCGGTATATTCTAACACATTAAGGACGCATCAAGAAATGAAAAGCTATAAAAAAATAACCGTATGCGTTACTCAAGTTCTGTTTGCTTTATGTGACTCGCAAAACACCATACTACGCGCCAGCAACAATGAAACGTCACAAAATGTTGCCATATTTATTTAAAAGCCTTTAGAATGCAAACCTACCAAATCCCTATATTCCGACACTGTGTGTGGCAATATTCGGCACGTGGTGAGGCGTATTCCGTCCGCGCTTCAAATTCTACTGATACGTAATGCCGTCATCCACGTGTTCGAATTCCGTTCGCTGTGTGAGCTGTATTGGAATGCAACACAGCTTTGAATTAGAACACTAATGAATATTGAACACTACTTAATTACGCTTTTAATTAATAACTATTAAGCTTTTAATTAAGCAAATTTTAATTTTTGTACATAGCTTGGAATGATCTGTGTGTGTCCAATTCAAGTTGTGACGGAATTAGTTTTCATGTGCCTAAATCCATTTCTCAACTTAATCATCTATTAATTTATTTACCACTTGAAATCAGCAAATACAAGTATACTTAAAGGATTCCTAATATATTCACAGATGTATTTAAAAGTCTCAAACCATAATATTCTTCCCATACAAACAGTTATTCACTATTTGATAGAGGAAGGTCAACTGTCAAATTTGACACATTTTTCAATGATCTCACTGGGTAGCGTGCATTGTCTCTCTTTGGATCTCAATATTTTCCCACTAGATGGCCAAGACCTAGTGTTTTGGCAGTAGTTTGACGCGCAAATGTATGACATCATCATTTCAACCATCAACGAATGCATGGAACTAAAACAAAGCTTAATATGAAGGAAAAACTAGAGAGGTGACGGAATTACCCACGATGTTGGAATATACCGCGTTTACCCTACAAATTTGGCTGATTTGAGTATTAATGTCACTTATTTGCTTAAATCGCAAGTTGACTAAAAATTTAAAAGCAAAGAACAGTCCACAAAAATTCATATCTTTATAGAAAACGTTTTAGAGTCCAGCTCCATCGTCAGTTCGTAGAATCTAGAACATACATAGAAAGTCACAAGTTGATACAATTGAAAGCACAGAACACAATTAGAACCTAAATTTACAAGTAATAGGGCATAAAAACCTATCTATTCACAATTTCAAGGGGATAGGAGCTCACAGCTGAATTTAAACTGGGCCTAAGCTTAAAAATGTACAATGATTCAAAGATACGCAGATCTGAAGTACCGGAGGCTGAAGCTAACACCCTAAAGTCACTGTCAGAAACAGGCACATCACACTGCTCGGCGTGAGTGCGCACAGCCAAATGAGGGGGGCGCGATAGCAACTGTCTGGTCCTACAACTCCTGCTCTTTTGCTCAGCGATCCCCATGGTCCACTGTGCAGAGAGTGGATGAATATTGCAAGATCTTTGGCGACACTTCAGTAGCAAAATTTATGCCTTCAGAAGATCTTGCCGACACATTTAGATTGAAATTCTTTCATTTAATATATTTGTCAGTCTTCGGCCAAGTATTTAAAAAAAGTAAGGTTTCCATTATGATCAGTATGCAGTGAAGCTTGTCTGGAAATCAGTTGCGATGAGTTCCCACCAAAAAAATGTAAACATCAAGTTTACGATTATGTAGTTGCGGTCACATTAGAGTGGTCAGACTGCAATAATACTGCATTATTACATGTTCAGTTGACACTTGCTGTACAATCAGACTGTTTTTAGGGTAAAATTAGTTATTTGGGGTAACACGTGCATGCAACCTTGTAAATAAGTTTGTGGCTTGTAAATAGTTTTTCCTTACTAAGCATAAATGGTTTTTCATTAAAAATTGCCCGGCGACACATTTTGAAAATGGTTGTGATGCTTTGGGCTTAAAAACCCATATATTGGCGATGCTGCTTCCACCTTCTGCACCCTGGATTAGGGCCACAACTAGAGCTTTCCAGCCATTTCCGGAACTGTGCAATTTCCGCCAGATTATTAACTCCTATCTAATTGTTAACAAAAGTGCAGGATCGGTCCATGAGAATCCAAATGTATCAAAAATTTGTCCAGTTGGAGCCACCAGATTTCAGAAACAAGTAGGAAAATTCCAATCCTATTAAATGTCCCCCAGGGTGCAAGCACCAAGCAGCATTGCCAAGATATGGTTTTTCAGCCAAAAGCGTCGTTGGCCATTTTCAAGATCCATCGCTGGGTAATTTTTAATAAGGGAAGTGCTGCAAGCAACTTTGATAGTATATCTTTAGTTTTACTATCCACACCAAAACACACACAACATACGGTAACTGATTTCCAGACAAGCTTCACTGCATCCTGATCCTTCTGGCGTATCGGAAACCTTACTGTGTGCGCTTGCAGTCCTTCAGATTTCCAATAATTTAAAGTTATTCTGGTGAGAAGCGAGAGTCTCACTTCTCCCTCCCACTTTTCAAGTGAGCAGCCCTGAAGTGCTCCGGCCATGGTGGCGAACAAATTTTTTACCCGACTCATTTTCAGACGCGTTCATAACTTCATAATTCGCGTTCACTTTTAGTTATTTTACTACACTGGGCCTGATATGGCATGTATTAAGTATTTTCAAATTTTTGGTGAGAGAATCATGGCCATCTTTGGTGAGAGAGAATTTCAAAACCAAAGATGCCTCTCATCAAAGATTGCCATGATTGTTTCACCAAAGATTGCCATGATTGCCTCTCTCCAAAGATTGCCATGATTGCCTCTCACCAAAGATTGCCATGATTGCCTCTCACCAAAGATTGCCATGATTGCCTCTCACCAAAGATTGCCATGTTTTTGTCTCGCCAAAGATACAAAAAATAAATCAGCAAAAAGAAAACGTGTCAAAACAACATAATGATTATGCAAAATGATCTTACTGAAACTTTGCACAAGCACTATTTGGCACATGTCACTGAAAGTTCTATCAAACACTTATGGCTACATCGATCTTTCTGATTTTTGGTGGAGAGATGGAGAAAAAAATAGGGAAGAAATTCTGACCTTCCAAATTTTTTTAACTCTATTACTTTTCCAGTTACAGCCATTCAAAGTTGAATATCATTTTTTTGGACACCTGGTATAGAAGTATAGTGGCAATAACCATTCACCACAATCCTACTTTGGCATCTTTGGGGCATTGAGTTTGGTGATTTTAACCTATGTTGTACCATGCTTTGCAGCCTGACCAGTATAAACTTAAAACAAAAACTATAACTAGAATATAAAGCTTCAGTACATTATTTATAAATGAAAATTTTATGTGAAGCCCTAGCTGAGTGGTTAAATAAATCTCTACACTTAGTCCAGGAGCAGGTGGAAGTGGTTATTGAGCAGTTAACACAAACAGACGAAATTAATTCAATCACCTAAGGCTTTAACCTTCTACCGTCAACTGGGGCAACTCGGGACTGGCGGGGCAACTCGGGATGCACCTCCGACACGGCGTAAAACTGTTATAGTAGCGAAACTAATTGGAATATTGCAAAACTAAATATAGTGGCATAAACGTTAATGTCAACATTTTTCCTATCTATGTAGTATAAAGGCAGTCGAAAAATATGACATTTACTAGCTTTGAAAAATTCCTGAAAAAAATGGTGAAAATGCTGTTTTGAAAAGTTACTTCTGCTAAGGTCTGTAGCAAAAAAAATATTCGCCGTATTAAAAAATTTTACTTACATAAAAGTTGCACCCAGGTGTCGGCTTGAAAACGTAATTGGCAGATTTTGCCTATCTCATTCCAAAAAAAAATGGTGGCCATTTCCGCACGGTGGGGCTACTCGGGCCACCCCCCCAGGGCTAGTCGGGACACCTCCAAAAACGCATTTACGGTAGAACCTCAGTTAGCAAAACCTCCAATTACGAAAAAAATTGATTAAAAACAAAGAATATTGATCAGATTTTCCTTGCTCAGCAAAAAAAATTTCACTTATCGAAAAATTAGTGCATCATCAGTCATCACAAAATTATGCATAGCATGTCATGTATAGAATTGTGCACCAGGCATCATAGAATGAAAAGTAATTGACCTAAACTACGATTTATTTCTCCAAAAGATACGTTGGTTGTCACTAAAATATTCCTTTCTGTTTCAGGTATGTTTTTCACGATCTTTTTTACTATAGTAAATTCACTTAACCCAATTAAAATGATGTGAAATTACGAGCCGTCCTGTAAGCTTACAGATACGAAAAAAATGCTATAAGGCTGCTGATACGAAGCTGTCTCTTATACACATCTAGATGTGTATAAGAGACAGGTTGTAACTTTACAAAACATAGTTTTTCACCATTTTTTTCAGGAATTTTTCAAAGCAAGTAAATGTAGTATTTTTCGACTTCCTTTATACTAGATAGATAGGAAAAATTGTTACGTTTATGCCACTATTTTTAGTTTTGCAATATTCCAATTAGTTTCGCTACTACAACAGTTTTACGCCGTGTCATAGGCCTGTCCCGAATAGCCCCGCCTGTCCCGAATAGCCCCGGTTGACGGTACCTGAAATACAAAATCAAGAAGAAATAATTTTTATCTCATTGTCTTTATTATTTTTATTGCCACAACATATCTCTACCATCTTTCAAATTGTAAGGCATGATAAAAAATTTATAAAATGTCCCTCAGGGGGAGTATTTGTCACCAGAAGCTGATAATATACATCACTCACAAGCAGGGTTGGTGATTTTTTTTATTTAAAAAAATCAAAAAAATAAAAAATCAATTACCGTAAAATGGGGTAACTTAGACCACTTTTTTTTTTATAAATGATGCCATTTTTTTACTAGCTAAATTAAACTTGAATTGAAACATGCAAAATACAGGTCTATACCTGTCTCTTATACACATCTAGATGTGTATAAGAGACTGGAGCAGAACCGATTGAGCAGTTTTGAGGTAAAATAAAAGAGTAATGGAGGTACATAAAGAAGAAAGTTTATTTTCCTAGAGGTTAGCATAACATACCATTTAGAATACTTATGTTTTGAAAACAATATCTGGAAGATGGGGGCTGTTAGCTGTAACACACTATTGGAGTCGTTCTCAGAGGAGGGAGTAACCATGACAGTGAATTCCGATTGCTATGCTGCAATGTTGCAAATTTCTTGCAGCCCAGGATGGAAAACATTGTTGAAAATTAATCATTGTGAGACGTGTGGTTCCAGCAGGATGGGGCTACAGCTCACACAGCTCGAATGTCACTCATGTTTTGAAACGCATGTTTCCCGGAGGTCTGGTGTCTCTGAGGGGTGATTTACAGTGGCCTGCAAAGTCACCTGATTTGAGCATTTACGATTTCTTTCTTTGGGGACATCTAAAAGAAAGGATGTTCAGAAGTTGCCCTCACTCCATACCACAGCTAAGGGGTCAGATTATTGCAGAGGTTATGGCCATACCTTGCCATATGTGTGAATGTGCTGTAGGAAACTTCTGAGAACGACTCCAACAGTGTGTTGCAGCTAACAGACACCATCTTCCTGATATTGTTTTCAAAACATAAGTATTTTAAATGGTATGTTATGCTAATCTTAAGGAAAATAAACTTTCTTTTTTATGTACCTCCATTACTCTTATTTCGCCTCAAAACTGTGCAATCAGTTCTGCCCCACTCTGTATAAGCTAGCTAACACATTTAAATTGTATATTGTAATCAATATATAACAAATAGTCATATAGTTAGACTTAGACTACTTATAGGTATGTCTTATAGCCTTATAAGAATTAGCTAAGCTGCTTGCTATGTACAATGTATTGCACACTTGATGCCTCTGTACCAAAAACATTCCATTTATTGGAACCTAATACACACTAAAGGCAACAAGTTTATATACCAATTTGTCATTCATAGTAAATTTATACTAAACCATGAATAACAATACCTCAATATAAATTAAAGACTGCCACTCAATATTTTTAAATATATGAAAAAATCGAAAAAATCAAAAAATCATGATTTTTTATAAAAAATCAAGTGATTTAATCACATGATTTAATCATTTTGATTTAATCATTGCCAAACCTGCTCACAAGGAGACTCGTGCAAATATATTAGAAATTATTTTCTATTATGAACATGCTTGGTATAAAATGAGGACAATAAACAATCAGGTAACAAAACAAATTTACTGTACCAAGATTCAACAATTTGAAAAATCTACTGCAGTTTTCACTCCCGTTATTAGTAAATTCACATTGAAAGTTTCCATTCATTTTCTGTCATTAGAATGATCATTGTTGAAAATATCTGGCCATAAGGAGAATGAACATTTGAATTGGTTTTATAAGTATACCTATATACAAATTATATTTTAACTTTATATGACCCATGAGATTTTCATAGAACAATAATTAAAATTTATACATGTTATCATTTAAAAATGATGAATTCATTTGGAAATGCAGGTAATCATCATATTGTTTCATATAAATCTCGTGCAATATAATCTCATGATGTTTATTTATTCTAAGCAACACAATTAGAACAGTGAAGTGCCTGGTGTTCCCTCTCACTGACATACAATAAACAGTTCAAACAAATTCATTACAGAGTTGAAGGAGAAACCAAAATTATTTAACTTAAAAGTTATATTGCTGGTTATTGACATAGGTATGGCAGTAGAGGATTAAATACTTTACCAGACTGGAAAACATTAGGTATATTTTTGAGAAACTAAAGAACTCTTGGGCTATCATGCTACGTAACAGACTGTAAAGTTGGGCCTTTTTGGTCAAGATGTCAGCATCTTTTTAAGCTTTCCATCAATCAACATTGACTTTGAATTGGCACCTGTGCTTAGTTATAGGTTGGATCAAAAAAATCTCTCAATCCCCCATCAGTATCTTTCACTAGCATCTAGTGCAGTGGTTCCCAAAGTGGGCGATATCGCCCCCCTAGGGGCGGTGGAAAGATTTTGGGGGGCGGTATGGAAGAAGAGGGCCATAGTGGGGCGGCAGTCCGAAGTCGAAGTCAGAAGTTTGAGCGTTTGTTTGACAATTTATACACAACACTTGCAGCACAGGACTCCCAGCGATGTTTTTTTTTCACTCAGATCTGTTTTTTAACCTCCCCTGGGTTTGCGTCTTGGACAAATTAACGGCCGGACTCGCAGCCGGTCTCACGGCCAATTTCCAAAATCAACAAACGATCAAGGAATATCTCTCAAACTAATGAACGTAACTCGATGAAACTTGGTACCTACACGTATTCATTAGGACCTAATGGTAATGTGTAGCACGTGAAATTATTTTTAATTTTGCGTTCATTTGTGAGTTATATGACGATACGAGCCGAAATTCACAGCGATCAAGGAGTTTCTTTCAAACTACTGAACAGATTCGAACGAAATTTTAAATTTACAGTCCTAACTACCGAACAGTAATGTTTTGCTCCTGAAATTTTTTTTTTATTTTGCCTTCGTTCGCGAGTGTTTTTTCAATTTCACCTACATTCGTGATTTAAACGGCAATACGTGCTTAGATTCGCAGTAATCAAGAAATTTCTTCCAAACTACTGAACAGATTTGAACGAAACTTAGTATTTCAAAACCTAACCTCAACAACAATGATATTTAGCTTGTTACAATTTTTTTTTCGATTTTGTCTCCGTTTGCGAGTTATATGGCTATACGTATACGGCTATATACGTAAACAGCTCTTGGTTAAACCGGCCGGTAGAAAAGCCGGTCGTTTCTCCTATATCTGTATAACTCGATAATGATAGCAAATTATAAAAACTGTTACAAGCTAAACATCACCGCTGGGAAGTAAGGTATTTACATACAAAATTTTGTTGAAATCTCTTCAGTAGTTTATAAGAAATTTCTTGATCACTGCGAATTTAAGCGACAAAATACCCAGCGATGCAAGGCAAATATAAGGAAGTGTGAAATCAAGAATGACGGTGAAATGAAAAAAACTCGCAAACGAAGGCAAAATCAAAAAGTTTATTGACAGTTGAACAAAAAATAAAATTCCCGTTTTGTAGTTAGGAATATATATACAAAATTTTGTTCAAATTTTTTCAGTAGTTAGGAAGAAATTCTTTGATCACTGCGAATTTCGGCCTGTATCGCAATATAACTCACGAATGAAGGTGAAATGCAACAAATTTTCACGAGCTAAACATCACCGTTAGGTTCTGATGAATACTTGTTCCAAGTTTCATTGAGCTGCGTTCATTAGTTTGGGAGATATTCGTGGTCACTGAATTTGGAGATTGGCAGGGAGACCGGCCACGAGTCCGGCCGTAAATTTGCCCAAGACGTCCTAGGTTTCTAGTTCTGAAACAGTTGAAGCAGCTGAAATACATAATGGTTTGCTAAATGGGGTTCTATTTGTGAAATACACATTTGTGTTTAGCCATTATGTTTTAAAATTACAGCGTACTAAATTTCAAGAAAGAGGCTTATGTTTTTATATGTCGGTGGGGGGCGCTAGAAATTCACTATGGAGCCAAAGGGGGCGCCAGCCTGAAAAAAGTTTGGGAACCACTGATCTAGTGTAATGTGTGCTATGTTTGTATTGATCATTTGCCTTTGGCCATATTGATTGTAAGCCGCAAAGGAGGAGCCAAATTGTGACTGTCATATGCCACAATCCTACCTGGCCAATGAATTTTGTGTTCTTGGCCAATGTCCTGCCTCAATTTACACTCTTGACTACTTATAGTGGTAAAATAGAGAAAACTTGAAAGCATTTAATAATGAGTGCTGCAAGTGATCATATTACAGGAGGTTGAACTGGACTATAGACAATCTAGAAACCAAAAGTACCAAACTTTAAATGTAAATAGCCAAAGCAAATGATATGATAGGACTCAATAGCTTCGATGAACATTAGAAGAAATTTGAAAATAACTATGATGAAAAATGAAATAAAATGAAGTAAGTTGGAAAACTAAACTGGTAAAAAATTGAATGAATAAGTACAAAAGGCAAACAAGGAATCACCTAAAGATCCAATAACCTCAAATATTCTACATTCCCACAAATAATTATATCAAAATTAACCAGTAGGATGTGGGAATAATTTGTTGTACATTTCCTATAACCTAATTAATATTTATTTTTCAGACTGCAGTCTTGAAGCGGCGTAACAACTTGAAGGAAACTGTCAATGGACACGAAAGCCCTACAAAGCGGGCAAAAGTTGATGATGACTCTGCAGCGGAGTCTGTTGCAGAAGGAAGCTTGTTAACCCAAGAAGTATCACTCCTGTCATCACAAAGCCTTCCTGATTGTGGCAGAATTGAGAAGATTTCCCTAAGGAACTTCATGTGCCACAGCAATTTGGAGTTCAACTTAACTCCCCACATTAATTTAATCCAAGGAAGAAACGGATCTGGCAAAAGTGCCGTCCTTACGGCTGTTGTTGTGGGTCTAGGAGGCACCAGCAGAGCCACCAACAGAGCTGCTAACTTGAAAGGTTTGCTCAATCTGCATTCTTCTATACTTATTTAGTATATAAATACCTCTTGAAACTAGTCTTTAAAAATCATTTCTGATTTGCTACAAAATGCTTGATAAAATATATATTTTCTTAGTGGTTTAAAATTTCCTTGATGAGAAATATATCATTGCATATTATATCAGTGTTCAAATTAACTTTTTGCTACGTATTTTAATTAGTGCAAATTCCTATATCTTGCATTGATGTCAAACTGTGAGCTCTTGTTTTGGTCAATTTTGCTAACTTATTATCTCTCTTCAGGCTTGATCCAGTATGGACGACAGATGGCAACCATCGAAGTGACACTTTCCAATGAAGGAGCAAATTCCTACAAGTTTAGCGAATTTGGCCCTTCAATAAAAATAGAAAGGAGGATATCATCAAATGGAACTACTCAGTACAGGATTAAGGATCATCGAGGTTAGACTGATATTAATTAGAATCCTTGAAGAATCATGTTGACATTTTCTTAAACAGATTTCAAATTTCATGCTGCAGTGGCAACCACCTGTTATTGAAGTGTGGTAATACTTCATCAGGTTTGGCTTTGAACTCTCTGCAATTCAGTGGAGCTTTCCAAGCTAATTTCATCCCAATGAAAGGTTAATGTATTGTATACCTATAAAAAAAAACTGATTTCTGTGCAATGATATGGGAAGTTTTTTTTTTAATGATTAAGTTTCAGTTTCACTTATTCTTCTCATTGAATTTGATTTGGCCAGAAATAAGGCATTGTGCTTGTTAGCCATGTCATTGCGGTTTCTTTCTGTAGTAGTAGTGGGCATGAGGGATATTTGTTTTGATATACATCATTGTTTGTGTTGAAATGTATGTTTAAATCAAACCATTTTTTTCTTGTTTGTAGGTAATGTTAAGTCAACCAAAAAAGAGCATCTTATGAGGATCCGAGATGTGTTTAATCTGCAAGTTGAGAATCCCATAGTCATCCTCAACCAAGATAAAGCCAAAGAATTTTTACCGAAAGAGGTCAGTTATAAAGTAAATTTAAAATTATATTTAAAGAAGCTTCCTTACGTAGGCAATAACAACTAAAAAACTTTGTAAATATCTGATACTTTTTTTAATAAATCATAACTAACGTTTATCTAAATATCATGCAAGCCATCTAACTGAAAATAATTCATAGCAATGCAGTTGGTACAATCACAAGTTTGTTGGAGATATGTGCATGTCATGTTGTGTTATGGTTCAAACTTACGGTGCCGGAGAAGCAGAAAGAAATACAGACAAGTTTTTGTTGAGCAACCTATGTGGTAATTTTCTCACAATAAACTTACATTCTAAGTAACTTGAAAATTCTTTATTTTGTACATTTATATTTGATTCGTCAATATCTGGAGATCACATATGACTCCAAGTAACCTGATAATGAATGATTTATAATGTATCTGCTAGGTTTGATTGATGATTTTAATTTGACTTTATTGCAGTTTCCATCCTTGTAGGCCTATTCTTGAAACTTTTTTAATACCCAAATGCATCTTCCTTCCTCTGACTTGTACAGTGGGGGGAAATAAATATTTGTACACTTGAAAAATCGTATTTTAATGTATGTAAGTACACAAACTTAACAGGAAAAGTGATTTAAATTATGTATAGAGATGCATAGTACTCACTCACTCACTCACTCACTCACTCACTCACTCACTCACTCACACCAAACTCACTCACTCACTGACTGGTGTCTGTTGAGCTGAATAAAGGGTATTCAACCAAGTATTAAATTAAAATAATGCGGATTTATTGTTTTGTACGAATACTTTTTTCACCCCGAAAAGTGAACATGTTGCATTGTTTTTTGTTGCATTGAGATTTAATTTCTTTTGATAGTATTTTTGAATGTTATGCGTCTCTATACATAATTTAAATCACTTTTCCTGTTAAGTTTGTGTACTTACATACATTAAAATACGATTTTTCAAGTGTACGAATATTTATTTCCCCCCACTGTATGTATGCATTTTAGATTATTGATTGATATTATGTTCAATTTTCAGACTCCAAAAACTATGTACAAATTATTCATGGAAGCAACGCAAATGCAGTGTGTTCGGGATGACTACGATTTACTGAAGAATAATGTTGCCACTTCTAAACAAATAGTCGAGGATAGACGCAAGGTTTGTTTCTGAATGCCGTGTAGCTGGGCCTGAGGGTAGGATTGTACTATGAAATTTATGTGTATTTCAGTAGATTATTTGGATTTTAGGCTTTTTGAGTTGTATTAGATTTCGTTTTGGGGAAACACAAACTGAACAGAGTATTTTTTTCAAATAGTATTTTTGTAATTGTAGAATAATAAAATGCTAGGTTTGAGGAAATTTTCAAGCTAAATTATAATAGTTATATTGATATTATTTTTATTCAGAAACGACTGAACTTAGACTAGTGAAATTCAAATAGTATTATTATATATATTTTGTTTGTGAATAGGACTGAATATATTCATTCATAATGTGCATAATTTTCGGCTTGAAATATTTTCATACACCTGGTGCTTAGAAGTTATTGATACAGATTTAGTTTTATTTTTAACATATCCATTACATTTATATTTTTGATGAAGTTATATAATTTATTGTATATAGCTAGTTTATATCTGACAAAAGTCTATTCTCATTGGTTGCTGATGCTCTTGATGCCTTCCAAATGAACTAATTTTTTCTGTATATTTAAGCCTTCAAAATAAGCTAATTTTTTTCTGTATATTTTAAATTGATGTAACCATTAATGTTTCGGTTCATCAGAACCTACCTAAGCTGGAGAGGGAAATGCTGGAGTGGAAGAAGAAGAAAGAATTCTTAGTATCCCTTGAAGAAAAGAGAAATGAGGAGAAGAGATTACGGAGTGAGCTGTGTTGGACTCTGGTGAGTCATGAGTCGGGGAGATGATGAGTTGCGTACACGAACTGTTATGTGCACATTTTGTTGAGGGTCTGAAAGAAATTTTCAATTTTTGTAAATGGCTTTAATTTTGATTAGGAGATATATTAGGTTCCCATGGGACATTTTGTTTTATTTTTATAAGGCTTTGAAAATCAATCTTAATCAAGTAATATGGTTTTGCAATGCTTAAAGAGATTTTGAAATTATATGAAAAGGGCACCTCAGCTTCAAGACGGCAGTACATATATACAAGTTAACAGTAAAAAATCAGAAATATTATCCCTTGATTTAGTGTTACTTAGCTTATCATTTATATTTTTAAAATTGAGATGTTGAAAGTTTAAATGCAGAGTTATTTTCAATAAAATATCACATGAATTTGTCAAGCTAGGAGACAATTGAGTGTATTGTTTCTCTAATATTATCCATTTTCAATATTACTAATTCATTCATTATAGTGCAGAGAATTTTAATGTTTATTCATCAAATTTTCAATCTCACAAGGAAACAGTGTCAAAAATTTTATAATTTAATTACTTATAAACATGTTTAAGTGCATTTTAAATGTTGCAGGTGGCAGAGGCTGAGCAAGATGCTGAGACCCAGAAAAGCAAGCACACTAATATCAAGAAAACCAAACAGAAAATAACGGATGGCTTGGCTGAGATTGCCAAAGAAATTCGTGCTGGGAGAAAAGAGAACAAGTGAGTTAAATTGTGAAATTTAATCCAAGTACAGGAACAGGCTTTGGCATATATAAACAAATTGACTACTTCGAGTTGTGCAAATAGCTTGTTCTTATACGTATCTATAATAAAGTTTTCTCCAATTTTAGTTAAATCCACCCAAAAGTTTTGCACGATTCTATTTATTGTGTTTTTTGAGAAACACTTGCTCAAATTTTGTCATAAGAGGATGTATTAAAAAAATCTACTGATGAACATTTTATGAATGTATTTTTTGTTGTTGTTGATTATGGAAAGGCAGCTGATGTGTTTAGCTTAGTGTTTCAAATACCTACCTGATACAACTACAAGTTAACGTTTGTTTTTGTGATGATTTTAGAACGTGAAAAGCTCAAACAAATGGATAAACTTAATTCGCATGTTGCTTATATGTGCAGTGACCTGCAGAAAGATATCGAGGTGGTCGGGGACGAATTAAAGACAGAAGAAGAAGCCCGTAAAAAAGAGTCTGATTCTTACGTTCTCCAGCGACGGCTTTACAATGATCATCAATCAAAAAAGAAGATGCTAAAAGATCAGATCAATAAACTGAAGGAGGAAGAGAGACTTCTGAAGAAAGCCCTCAGCAAAGATCATAATGCGTGAGTGCTCGCGATTTGCTCTTGTATTGTTATTGTCTTGACATGCCTTCAATTATGATCGAAATTCTTAAATTAAAATCGAATTTCTTTAAATCTGTCCGAAGTTTTTATGTACAACTTATGCACTGGCTTATAGAAACCTTTCCATTTCGGCTGCTGGAGACCAATCTGACCTTAGTGTTCCCAACAGCCCTTAGTCTAACCCAGCAGCCCTTAGTGTTCCCAGCAGCACTTAGTGTAGCAGAGTCAGTCTGCTGCGTTTTATTAAATTCCAGTAATTACCGTGAATAAAATTATCATTAAAAATGCCACCAGGAGAAGTCCTGTGTCGTCAGTTTACCATTAATTTACGTTCGTGATAATTACTGCACTTGTTGCGTGTATGATTGCCATGAGAGACCGCGCTAGAATGTGCAATAAAATAATTTAAGATTAAGTTGTGCCCCTCAACAAGTTTCTATTAATATATTATCTTGACAAATGTTTCCAGTATTTCATCCCCTTGTCTTGATCCACCATCAATTTATGTCCCTGCAATGACGAGTTTTTTTCATGAGGATGTCTTGCTTACAAGCCACCTGGCATCTGACGTCAAAACAACGATGTTTCAACTAAATATACTCATTATCAACATCGTTTCAACGAAATCTAATCTTAAACAACATTGTTTGAATAAAATCAAGTCGTAATCAACATTGTTTTGATAAAATTAACTGAAAATCAAAGTTATTTCACGGCCATTTTTGTGTTGTGCAGCGACCATCGCGCCTGGGAGGCGAAAAACAGCGCGCGGCTGGCCGAGATAGCGGCGGTCGAGGCGCAGATGAAGCAGTGCGAGGAGGCGAGTGCAGCCGCGGACGAGGAGTGCAACGAGCACAACAAGCTGATCATGGACCTCAGGGAGCAGCTGCAGGACCTCAAGTGCGAGGAAAAAGGATACGAACAGCAAACAAGTGAGTGCTCTGGCCGCTTTCGGTTCTAAGAAGGATACTTGTTAAGAATTGCTATAGGAGAGTCCTCGTGATGGACTACCTACCTCATAACACTTTTCTGGTGGATGTGAGCTGATGATTTTAATGTGGCTTATCACTCTCGAATGTTTATTGGTGTCTATTACTATTTCTACGACTGTATGAATGTATAAATTACTCTGTATGAATGTATGGACCACTATATGAAAGTATGAAATATTCGGGATGCATACATAAATTACTCAGGTCTAGTGCGCATGCCGCCATTCTTCTATTTTACTGAAGGCCGCCAACATGTTGGTAAATCTGCTTGTTGACGTTATTCTAGTATCTTATATGCATTTTATTTTACATTTAGAGGATGGCAGCTGTGGTCTGCACAGCATCTGATTTAATTTCGTTCAATAATCTTTTATTCTGTATATACTGTGAAATATCATCTGAATTTTTTTTTGCAGGATCTTTAAAAGATAACATTAAGAATGCACAAAACAAAAAGGTCAGCAAATATACGGTTTTTGGCGCTTGGGTGCCTGGGGCTCTCGCAGACATTGAAAAAGCCAACAAACTCGGGAAGTTTGAGAAGAAGCCAATCGGACCTCTAGGTGAGCTTGACTAGCTGCTTGTGCTCTCTAGTTATGTCAATTGCGCTCAATAGTTATGTCAATTGTGCTCTCTAATTATGTCAATTGTGCTCTCTAATCATGTCAATTGTGCTCTCTAGTTATGTCAATTGTGCTCTCTAGTTATGTCAATTGTGCTCTCTAGTTATGTCAATTGTGCTCTCTAGTTATGTCAATTGTGCTCTTTAATTATGTCAATTGTGCTCTCTAGTTATGTTACATGTGCTCTCTAATTATGTTACATGTGCTCTCTAATTATGTCAATTGTGCTCTCTAATTATTTTACATGTGCTCTCTAATTATGTTACATGTGCCCTCTAATTATGTTACATGTGCTCTCTAATTATGTCAATTGTGCTCTGCTAGTGACCTCTAATCATGTCAATTGCGTTCTGCTTGTGATCGCTATTCATGTCAATTAACTGACATGAATAGATATTTTTTTACCATGTGTTGACATGAATTTATCGCTTGTTGATGTTTTTCTTTCATGATAATGCGGTACATATAATTTTTTTTGTATCATTGT
This sequence comes from Hyalella azteca, assembly GCF_000764305.2. Classification (NCBI taxonomy): domain Eukaryota; kingdom Metazoa; phylum Arthropoda; class Malacostraca; order Amphipoda; family Hyalellidae; genus Hyalella; species Hyalella azteca. The sequence goes on along the minus strand of NW_025935295.1, from coordinate 104,008 downwards.
ATCATGCATTCTCAATTTTACATGTCAATCTCGTCTTATGTGTAAGATTTTGTTGTTTTTCATAATGGTTTACCGATAGATTTTACCGTATGTTCGCTCGTGTTCAAAGCTGCCTTGCTAACCGTTAAGAAATATCATTCCCACAGGTGCCTTCATCGAGGTGAGAGACCCCGCCTGGGCGCACATAGCAGAGAAAGCTCTGGGCAATTACTGCAATTCCTTTCGCTGTCACTCGTGGCAAGACTGCAACTTACTCAAAACTATTCTGGCCAAACACGTCGATCGCATACCAAATATCAGCTGCGGCAGATTCTCTGATAAGGTTGGTGCTCCATTTGCATAAAGTCTAGCCTTCTTCATGAATCTCTGAATGGTGAAGTCATGCAGTCTGTTAGCGGTGTCAGCCTATGTGAAATTTTGATGTGCAAATTAATGTTAGTGACTCATGAATTTCATAACTACTATTGAACAATGTTTAATTTCTGTTGGTATATAAAACCGTCAGTAAACGCGTTGCAATGTGCGAAAGAAAATGGTCATGTGCTGTACATTGTGAAAGCTGCATAAATTTTATTACATCCTTTTCTCTGACACTTTAAGTGAAATAATTACTGAAGTAATGCATAATTGGCAACATTTGAAATAACAAAATGGTTATTATTTATTTTAACATTGTTATTGCAGGTTCACGACGTAGCTCCACACGAGACGTACAGCCCAGAGCATGGCTACAGGTCGCTGTGGTCTATACTGAAGTTCTCACACCCAGTGGTGGCCAATGCAGTCATTGACAGCTGTTCTGTGGAGAGTACCCTACTCGTGCCCACTGCTGAAGAGGCTGGTGCAATCCTTAAAAACCGATACACGTGAGTTGAGAGTCATTCTCTTAATAATTTATCTTCCAGAGTGCGTTTTCTTTTCCGAAAGTATCTTCTTTAGCCAAACTTATGTTCATTTGTAATATTTTCACATTGTAGCAGTTACTTTATTTACATGCTAGCAAGCCTCAGAGCTCTCCTTTTTATCGCATTTCCTGTTCGTAGTTAAACTGTGCTAATGTTATTGTGAAAGATATTAGTTAGAATCTATTTCTTTGAGAAAAGCTGCTGATATTTTTTATGCATTAAAATCTATTTACTTGAGAGAAGCTGCTGATATTTTCTATGCGTTAGAATCTATTAACTTGAGAAAAGCTGCTGATATTTTTTATGTATTAGAATCTATTGACTTGAGAGAAGCTGCTGATATTTTTTATGCATTAGAATCTATTTATTTGAGAGAGGCTGCTGATATTTTTTATGTGTTCATTTGTTTTAGGGTTCCTAGAAATTGCCGAGTGGCATACACCTTGAACGGCGACAAGTACTTGCCAGACCCGAACTTCAAGGTATACGGCGGTCAGGGCAAGAATCCTGCCCGCTACCTCCAGGTCTCCGTTCAGGACCACATCTTGTAAGACCTTCGGCCCTTCTCCATCCTCTAAACTGTACCAAGATTACTAATGAACTCTGAATTTACTACTCAGAGGGTAGTAAATTATTCCTCACTGCTCATAAATTTTGTTGGGGAGAATGGTGCGTCATTCATCTTCTGAACTCGGCGGTTTCCTGATGGGTGACAAATTAACCATTGCTGAATGTTTTGTTTGAATGTTATGTTAATTTTTTTTTCGAGTATAATGGAGAGGTGAGGTCCCTAATTTAGTATACTTGATATGATCTCTAACTGAAGAAATTGGTATATTGAAGCATGTTATTTTGGATTTGGATTGCGAAAGTTTGCGGGCCTCTAAAGTTTATGAGGTTCCATGTAAGGAGCCTCTGATCTGCGTATAATTTCATAGCAATCTAGGTATGTGTTAAATCTGGAATCTTATTGTAGCTGCATATATTTGTTAAAAGTTTAAATTGAGAGTGATTCTAAAACTAATGGATAACAAATTTTACTTCGGGAGGGGGATGTGCAATTTTCGCCTATATAAGCTCATAGAAAAATTACCAGTTATTAGTTGAAAATTCGTGTGGAATTTCAGGCGCGAAGTGAAAGGAGAGTTTTATTTCTAGTGAGGCTTTTGCTGTTTTCAATGTTTTGTTTGATCGTTTTTCTAAATGGCCTTAAAGTTGCTACTGTATCAAACGTTCTGTGTGAGTGAAAGTAATTATACACGTAAAATGCACGCCCTATTCGTTTTAGAGTGGGTGTTGTGTCAAGCTGGTAATTTTTTGGTCCATTACTGTATAAAGATCAGTGTGGTTCTCTGTAAATTTAGTCATTGACCTCCCAACAATATTTTGTTTTAAACTTGGAATTATCACGAGGTTCAGACTCTGAGTTTACTCTTCAAATGGAGATACTGCAGCTGGAATTAAAATGTACTTTTATCCATCAGGGATTTGGAGAACGGACTTCGATCGTGTCAGCAAGAGCTCGAGAAGATGCGAGAGGAGATGAGAGGCAAGCAGAGGGAGATGAATACTCTTGAATCCGAGCAACGCAGAATCCAGGACAATCTTAACAATTGGCGGAAAAGGGTATGTCTCATGGCGTTGATGCCGTCTTCTGTTATTTGCCTGTAGTAATTAAGTCGTGTGATCAATTTTAATTATCTTGTGATCGATTCTTATGGGTTGAGTTGCATCTGAAAAATTAACTGAAAATGTTGCGAACGCACTCCATCATTTTCGTTGGCGGTTTGCCTGCTGAGAAGTCAGCATTTTATTCGAATTCAATTGTAATATTTACTAGTACACGCCAACAAAATTTCATATTTAATGAAATTTTATCATTTAGATTTGTCCATTTTAAATATATCGCAGCACACGTCTTGCTATTTCATTCTCAATTATTTTTTAAACTTTTTATCTGATGGTAACTAGTATTTGGCCTCCAGAAACCAGAAGCTTTGAGACTATTAATGTATCTGTAAACACAGTGTTTAATCTTTATCCAAGTGTATTCCATTACCGTGAATAAAGCGTCGTTTGTGGCTAATGTTGGTGGTCGTAAATTAATATTGCATAGGTGTGACCTTCACTGTTGTAGGTTAGTGATGATCTAAGTCTAATATAGGTATGCTTCGCAATTATGTCAATGGTTCGTAGTTCATCGCGGTCATTGTGACTAGAATCCGCCGGCCTATGGCCATGGCCGTTGGGCACATTTATGGTACTGCAGATTGCGACTCCGGCGGTCAAACTTTGAATTTCAATTCATAAATTTGAAAATTTATTTAGGTTCTCTTAAAATACACCCTATTCAACCCATCTTCAGAGTACAGAAAACATCAGCAACGGTTAATGTATCTTTACTATAAGGGTTCCAGGTAATGATATCAGTGACGCCGGCTAATACTTTTCTGTTCATTTATTTTATGTATTTGTGTTCAGATGGTCGGCTTGCGGAGCACACTGACGAGGCTGCAGAATGACGTCACTGACGAGCCGCTGCCGCCCGATTTGAACCATCTGCAGGAAGAACTTGCAAGCGTCTTGGAGAGGCAGCAGCAGCTTGAGCAGGAGTACAAGGTAAGAGCAGTACATGGTGAGATCAGTACATGGTGAGAGCAGTACGCGGTGAGAGCAGTACACGGTGAGAGCAGTACACGGTGAGAGCAGTACACGGTGAGAGCAGTACACGGTGAGAGCAGTACGCGGTGAGAGCAGTACACGGTGAGAGCAGTACACGGTGAGAGCAGTACACGGTGAGAGCAGTACACGGTGAGAGCAGTACATGGTGAGAGCAGTAAACGGTGAGAGCAGTACACGATGAGAGCAGTACACGGTGAGAGCAGTAAACGGTGAGAGCAGTACACGATGAGAGCAGTACTTGGTGAGAGCAGTACATGGTGAGAGCAGTACATGGTGAGAGCAGTACATGGTAAGATTAGTACGAGGTAGGAAATTGTTGAGATGGTATGATCTCTTGGCTTTTATCATTGACGGAAAGTTTATACTTGTTTCTGTCAGCGGACCATAGATCTGTGAGGAATCTCTGAACAAGTCAGCAAATATTACAACAAATATTATAACATGACCACAAAATGAATTAAAACCACATGTTTGTTTTCATTATGGTGATATTTTCCCTCAGCCCTCAGGTCATGCAACTAGCGTAACTTCAAACTTATGCTATGTTGTCATAAAGCAATTCTAATTGGCGCTTTTATTAGTGTTGTACGGTACTTGAATAATTTTCGTGCCAAAAAATTGTGTTTTATTTGTATGTAGAATATTTTTTGTTAGTTAATATAGTTTGGATATCCACGGACCACGAATGGATAATGATATAAATGTTCTGACACAAACAAATAGTTCTGATTCCGTAACAAAATAAGCTAATATTACGTATGAATGTTACAGTCTGCCGAAACCGAAGCCGCTGCGCAACAGAAGCTCATGGCTGCTGCTCAGGCCGCCGCAAAAGAAGCCATGTGCAAAGTGAATGCCTGCAAAGACCGCATCAGCAACATCAAAGTAAGTTTTCCCTACAATTCTAAGTTTCAATAAAACAACTCGAAAGACATGAAATAGTTTTAATAAGACTAATAATTTAAATTAATTATATTATCAAACCATATCTTACATATTTAAAATTTTTTATCGTTTGTATTTTCTATTTTGCTTTGTTTTTTGCAGAAATGATTCTTCATCATAGTATTTTTGAATTTAGGAAAAAATGGGCAATATTAGTTGAAGTGGTTACCTTGACATATTCAAGCCAATCCCGATTCTAATGCGTTAAGTATAAAATAAATTAGATCATTTACATATTCCTGTGCATGTTAATTCAAATTCTCTTTACCTGGTTAAATTATGACAAAAAAATACTTCCCCGTGCTAACATCCTGCTGCATTAATGCATATATAAATTTGCTTCTCTGTCTACCTCTACTAATCAGAGGCTAATATTTTAATTAATGTGACTAACTAATCATCATAAATATTTACGAGCCAATCACTGGCGGCATTTAAAGCTAAGCAAACACAATTATCATGAACAATAAATCTGTGTTTGAAGAAAGAAATCAAGCCATTGTAGTGAATGTAAGAAAATTCCAATATCATTAGAACCCATGCTTTTTTCATGGAGGCGCATATGGTAAGCATTTCCATCGGTCCAACTTCCTACTACATCCTACTCCAACTAATATTTTCATTATACTAACCATGTGTTCTAAGGCAGGATTTGCGCTATTCAAAACGTGGCAAATTATATAATTTGCCACGTTTACAACCTGTATAGTTTAGATAGTTGTGATTATTATTGTGATTAAAACATTGTAATTAAAATGTGATTACAACTGTAAATGTGATTACACCTGTAAATGTGATTACAACCTCTAAATGTGATTACACCTGTAATTGCGATTACAACCTGTAAATGAGATGACACCTGTATATGTGATTACAACCTGTAAATGTGATTACACGTGTAAATGTGATTACACCGTTAAATGTGATTACAACCTGTAAATGTGATTACATCCTGTAAATGTGATTACAACATTTATAATTTCTTACGTTACCTGTAGCTCTACCTGTCACGTCCACCAATGCCAGGATAAATAATATTGAACGTCTAACAAGTAAGAGTGATGAATGAATTCCATGAGAAATGAATGAATTCCAAGTAAGAGTGTTTATGAATTCCATGAGAAATTCCAACTTCAAGTAACTTTGTCTTAACAATCTCGGATAAACTGAGGGGGACTGATTTCAATGACAAGCGAAGAATGATTGCATGTAATTTGAAGAATAAAACATTAATCACTACGGATGACTAAGAAGGGCTTTTGTCACTGACTGTCAAATAAGTTTAGGACTCCATATAAGTATTCGCCGCTCATTGACATATGGAAAAAAACCCGTTGCTTTCAAATAGCGTTCCAATAGAAATATATTAGGATTAATAACGAGATCTAATGTGAATGAAGAACAAGCTCCGTAGTGAGCATGGTTTTACAGCGCGATGCCGATCAAGCCGCTAACGCTCTTCCTGGTGCGGTAATGACCAAAATGTTGAAGTCTTGTTCTTGTATTACACTAGGCATTTATATACTCAAAAATATAAAAGAATCGTAGTGTCCAAATAGTGAGCACTTTCTAAACACGGCACGAAGAGAAGGCGGACGTAGCACTGATATGATATCTCTGTTGGTCATGCCGAATTGCGCCAGCATGACACACAATAAGGATAAGTGTACCTCTTAATTTTGAAAAGTCCCGCTCATTTCTCTGAGAGGCGACGATCCATCGTTGCCTGGGACTGCTACGACCGAAACGAATACTCGGGATAAAGTGTACGTTGATTTCCATTTGTTACAGAATGAGATGTTGACGGGCATGGAAGAAGTCAATCAGCTACTCAAAAAAGAAGAGGCGCTAAAACAAAAACTACACAAAACAGAAAATGACCTCCGAGAACAGCAGAAGTTGGTGGAGATTGCCTTAGGCAAAGTTGAAGAGACGATAGCGGCCGCAGAAAAGATCGAACCAGTGAGAGTGCCCGTCAAAAGGTATACATTTTCTTCCAATAATAATAATTAATGTGATATCTGTCGCTGCCAGGCTAAGTTGAATTCTTGAGTTGGTCCATTCATATGTAATGTTTTAGTATGATTCTTTTCATTGTGGTTTTGAATAGAAATTGAACGATTTCCAGCAATTTCATTTGTTGAGAAGAATCCATTCCATTTATCTCTGGCTAGTTTGGTTAGAAAATAATACGGTAGGTATGCGGTTAAAAATTACTTTTTAAAAGACAACACTTCTAAAGATTCTAGTGTCTCCGATGTTAAACATGTACAATGAATTTCTAATTTTATCTTCAAATATCGAAAAAAAATTAGTTCTCAAATTATTTTCAAATTTTTTTTAATATTTAAAATTTTGTACATTTTCAAAATTATTTATTCTGTCAAATGATTCATTTATTGCCTCTGACTTTGTGCAAGTGTGCAAAATTTCAGATAGATTGGACATGTAGAAGTGTGTTAATTATCGATTATAAGATTTGTAGCAGACCGACAAACAAACAAACAAACAACAAGAAATGAAGTTGAAGTGGTGTTGTAAAAAGAACTTCAATTGTGTGTTAAGACGAAGATTCATGTATTTCCTCATATTTTGGCGTTCATAAGTCCTAGAATATATTTCAGTGTTCTCATTCTATCTACATTTATTGTATGTTCTCATAATATTTCAAATTTCTACTGCTAACTGACCAGATCGAGCAAAGAAGTCGACAAGAAGCTAGTGTCGCTTTCAGCGCGTCTGAGTGAAGAAAACAAAAAGATCGGGTCGGTTGAGGAGGTGACAACGATGTACAAAGAGAAGTACAAATTACATCACAAAGCCAAGACAGAAATTGCGAAACAAAGCAACTTTCTAACGGTACGGCTTTGATGTGTTTGGATATAATATTCTGTAACTTGGATTATGATCATTGATGTTTTTGTAACTTGGATTTTCAATGTGACCGACGATTAAACTTTACATGTCCAATGTGGATGAATTTCAATGCAGGTACGATGGTTCTGAGGTGCTTATAAGCTGACAGCTATCAATAAATTTCTAATTGGAATAATCATCTGATCAGTAATTAGTACATATCTAATTAGAATAATCAATTTAAAAAACATTTCCTTGTTAACGCGTGTCTCTACTATTGGTTTTCCTCCATATACAGAATCATGAACTGTATCTTGTGTAGGTATTTGTATCAAATTAGTATTAGCTTCTGACCGGTTGGAAGTCTAAGAAAGAATAGCACTCGTCGAGTGAAGTTCAAGTATATTCTAACTGCACAGCTGTCAGATATTCTACAGATATTCACAGCTATAATTACTGTGAACACTGCTGCAAAAATAACTCGAAATGTTTTCCTTTGCGCTGTGTTTATTGCTGATGTTCTCTCTACTACTTGATAGGTTCTATGGTTCTTTTGAACGTGAGATGATCTATATTAATATCTCGAATTTTATTTACTTAATTTTTGTTCGTGTTTCGTTGAATAGAAACTTCAGGAAGGTTACGAGAAACGTGAAGCTAATTTTGTTGACATCTGCAAGTACCACAGCATTTACCTTCAGCATCACTTCGCCAGGTCGCTACGGAACAGAAACATAGACGTGAGTGTCATCACCATTATAAAATAAAAATTAATGAAATTCAATTAATACGATCTCATTTTGAATTGTTGTTTGTGAAACGCGTAGCTGGCAGATTTACATTGTTATGTCAAAACAACTTTTATGACCATTAACGCTCACTGCATTTTTGCCTCAATTGAAGGGTGTTCTAGACGTCGATCATGATAAGAAGCTCCTCACAATCAACACGTGTAAGAGTTCGTCATCTAAAGTTACCCCCACGTGAGTTTACTCGTCAACAGATGCCTGTTGATTTTTCCTCACTCATAAATTTCTGTGCGCTTCTTTTTTTCTTCATTTTGAATATTTGTGTAAGAACGTAGCTGGTTTAAATAGCTGTGCACATAAGTGATTGTTATGATTCTCACTAAAAAATTAACTTGAACTGAAGAGTTTTTTTTAGTAGTTGCGACTATGTGCGATAAATAATATTTTGTTGTTACAGTAAAGGCAAGAAGAGCAATCTTGCCATGATGTCGGGCGGAGAGCGCTCATTCATCACTGTTTCCTTCATGTTGGCACTTTGGGAAACGGTCTTCAGTCCTATCCGCATGTTGGATGAATTCGACGTTTTCATGGTGAGTGGGAAACGGTCTTCAGTCCTGTCCGCATGTTGGATGAATTCAACGTTTTCATGGTGAGTGAGAAACGGTCTTCAGTTCTGTCCGCATGTTGGATGAATTCGACGTTTTCATGGTGAGTGAGAAACGGTCTTCAGTCCTGTCCGCATGTTGGATGAATTCAATGTTTTCATGGTGAATGTGAAATGGTCTTCAGTCCTGTCCGCATGTTGAATGAATTAGATGTTTTCATGGCGAATGAGAAATAGTCTTCAGTCCGATCCGCATGTTGGATAAATTTATTTACATCTATTTGCCAGAACTGTTTCTAGTGTAGATTTATTAATGCTTTTGTGTGGGTTTTTTGAAGCCAATTTGCTATTGCGGACAGAACAAACATGCTTTCACTCTGTTAACTCGAAGATTGGATTAAAATTGGAATCATTTCATTTATTTGAACGTGCAAGATTGAAATCGATGAATTTAATTATTTATTGTGCAAAAAAAAGTGTCACTGATCATTTTTTGTCACTTTATGAATAAAGAACAAACATGAATTCGGGAAGCCGCTAATTATTTCGTTCGATTTCGTGACTTAATTTTATTTTTTCATCTATGTTGTTTAAGCTATTGTGAATATCTACTTACAGTCATTGTTATCTTGCAGGACATCGTTTCTCGGAACCAAAGCATGGACATGATGATCCAAGCGTCGAGACCTCAGACTCAGTACCTCTACCTCACGCCTCTGGACGTCAAGAAGCGTTATGACAAGAAAATTGCCATCTTCCGGTGAGTTAAATAATTATTATCTCTATGTCAAATTTCGTATTCTGCGAGCCAAGACACCGAGAGCTGTCTGAGAGACTTTGCGCTTAAAGACCACAGGCCGTACTGTCAAAACCTGCCTAGGTAAACGTGGCCGATTTCTCTTCTGTGATTGGCGGGTTTAGCTTGAAAAGCTGTTGTTGATTTGCTGATGGAGTTGAGAATTCGATCTTTTTTCATAGTGCTGCCCCAGGCGCACTGCGTGTTTAAGATGTTCATGTTATCAACCGCGATATCGCGATCGCTTCAACCCGATTTCTGTCGGGGTGATGTTTGGAATCGTCGGGCGGTTTTTAGGTGGTCGATGAATGGCCAGTTGACTAGCTCCCATAAGCGATTTGGCCTGCAGCAACCTCGTATGTCGAGGCTAAGCACCGGACACTCACACTTGAGGCCACGTCCAGAGTTACTCGTGACTGTCACTCCAGAGTGACTCGTGATTGTCACTCCAGAGTGACTTATGACTGTCACTTCAGAGTGACTCATGACTATCACTCCAGAGTGACTCATGACTGTCATTCCAAGCGACTCATGACTGTCACTCCAGAGTGACTCATGACTGTCATTCCAGAGTGACTCGTGATTTTCACTCCAGAGTGACTTATGACTGTCAATTTAGAGTGATATCCCTTCCTCTTAATAAATTACCTTACCGTTAGTCGAAGGAAGCAACTCTTCTTTATAGGGTGCATTTGTGTTTAACAATTGTATGGTAATAACAAGTATTTGCAGCAAGCACACGCTGATTCGCAAATGCCTGTTGTACCAATCACTGCAGAATAAATATTGACATCCGTGATCATCCTAAAAAGTATATAAACTACACACTTCATGAACATTTATGTGCCAAAAATGTCTTCAGTGTTACAAATTCTTATTGCTCAGCAAAAATTGCAAGTAAATTGTCGAATAAAGATGATAAAATTCAGAGTGTTATCTAATTTATGAGTGTAGTAAGGGTGAAGCCACTGAATCAAGATATGCCTTTCGTAACCGCCAAGCTTGTCTGAAGTCTCGCGACGGTGAACCTGGGGTCGCAAAATTGAAAGTTGCTCAACTTCACAAAGCGCCAGATTTCTCGTCTGTGATTGATGGGTTCAGCTTGAGAAGTCGCTTGTCATTAGCTGATTGGGTTCAGAACTAATGAATTTTCCTGATAATTTGGCCCTAGGGTTCTAATCTGATGATCTTTATTGCAGGATGCCTGATCCGGACCGCAACGCCCCGCCACCTGAAGAATGATTCTGATCATACCTGGAAGTGAAGCGACTGATCATACTTGAAATTGGAAAAGTTTATTTTTTTAGATGTTTTTCTGTTTTCCCATAACATTAGTCAAGCGGAAACTAGTTGGTCCCAATGGATATTGGATTGAAACGGTTTTATTTGAGTATACAGTTGAAAACATCGCGGTTTAATAACTATCCCTCCAGTAATCAGTAATACTGTTAAAAGTGAAACTTCACATATTTCTTTTGTAGCGCTAAACTTCGGACATCGACTGTGAGATAAACGATTCAGTCTGACTCTCTGTATACTCAACTTATTTTCAATCTTAGTATTCCAATACTCGTCGTGCAATGAGATTTTTTACCGTTCATGTCGATGGATTTTCATTTCCGGAAATGCCTTTAAGGTAGTTTGACTGTTCTACTTTTCTTGAAAGGAGTTTTATTTTCACATCTGAGTTAATTTCACTTTTCTTCCCTGTCATTGTGAATGAGTTGTGCTCACTTATTTTTCAGACGCATTCTCTATTCAGCTACTCCTTTTGCCCCGGTGAAATGATTCCCAGATTTTATAGTCATCAAAATTATTACATGAGGAACAAGTGGAAATGCATTTTGTTGACCGCACCGTCTGATATTCCCAACATGCTTTCTCGAGCCGATCCTACCGGTCAACGAAAGTTCGAGTCGTTTGAAGTTTACATGAGAATGAATTTTTGTCCTAATCCATTATCAGCAAACTTTTATACTCTTTTCATTTAGTTTTCTTCTCATTGTATTCAATCTTTATGTTCATTAGGATTCCTCCTTTCATAGGATTCCTTTAAGCTTTTTTTGTTCTTGACGCTTTTCTACTTTTATTTTATGTATTAGTTTTCATGTACTCTAACTGTACAGAAAGAGGAACTTACATTAAATTTTGTAACGCCTATATCCTCTCATTCAACCGGGTCCAGCCCATTACAGAGACGCCGTTAATTTATAATCAATATTTCATGCAAAATGTAACATTTATTTGAGTTATCCTAGAAGCTTATGCCTTTGGATATCAATGTTGGAAACATTAGTGATATAATATACAGTGGGGGGGAAATGAATATTCGTACACTTGAAAAATCGTATTTTAATGTATGTAAGTACACAAACTTTGAGATTTAATTTCTTTTGATAGTATTTTTGAATACTATGCGTCTCTATACATAATTTAAATCACTTTTCCTGTTAAGTTTGTGTACTTCCATACATTAAAATACGATTTTTCAAGTGTACGAATATTTATTTCCCCCCACTGTAGTACTTACTAAGGTGTGCTCATTGAAGTAAGTAACGAGAACATTTTGTGAATCCCTGCATTGAAATCTCAAATATGACACGTTGATAGCATTCATGTACAGGGCAGCAAATAACGAGACCAGACCACCTCGTCAACATTCATTATACAGTAAAAAACTAATATGCGTTATTGAAGATGTCTGTACAAATTTCCTTTATACCAACATAATAAATTGATCAACCCTCAGACACCGTACAATATAATAAAAACTCAGTAGTCATAAAGTTCGCTTTGACGCTCGAACGAACTCAACCATTCTTGGTAGAAATTACCTGGAGGGCACTTCCAACCACATGAAAATTATTTAATGATTGTAATCAGAGGTTTGCGCTTGGCAATGAACTTATAATAATAAGTGATTGTAGACAACGCACTGGCATTTCTCAACGTAATACAAGCATAAAAAGAATATCACTGGCACGCCGGTACAAAATATTCCAGTATCCGCAAGAAGAAGCGAACCGTGAAATTTGAATGTTCGCCCATAAATGTTATTATAGAATGATTTTAACCATCACAAGTCGTAGAAAACCTTTATAATAATTAAAATGACCGCCAGCTAATCATTTCGTTGAGTTAAACAAGCAATTACACACAGCATATTGAAATATAATACTTAGTTATCGAAAGTTAAACTCGTCATTATCATTGATCTGATCACTAATCGGAATATGAAGAGGAATGCAAATTCACTACTCAGGAATCGTTTTAGCAGTCACTTCCTTGCGCGTTTCTGCTTCGGTTCCATTGGCAACTTTTTTGACAATATCCGCATTTGATGATTTGCTCCCACTTGTTGATGCTATTTTTATGTCTTTGCTGACGACGGCAGTTTCGTTGCCTGTGGTCGTCGCTTTGACCAGAGCCGTGCTACCTGCTGGCAGAACAATTATCTGTGTGGGTGCGCCACTCTTGCTAGCTGAGGTGCTTGAAATCACTACAGTCCTAGCACCAGAGACATTTACTGAACTTTTGGACCTGTCACTGCTCTGACTTTTTTCGGATACGGCCACAGCAACACCCTTTAAGCTTGAAGAATCAGATTTCTTGGTTTTGGTGGATTCAGTGTTTTTATAACTGTCTTCTTCATGCTGGGCTTCGATAATTTCTTTCGACGGTGACGCAATCTCAGCTTCAGATTCAACCTCGCACTTGATTTCATGTGGAGCTTTTTTTGCGGCCAAAGGAGCAGGCGAATTCAAACTGGCATCAGTATCCTCGTCTTCATTCTGAATCTCGTCTTGCATCTCTTCTTCCGGATCATCTTCCTCTTCCTCAGGTTGGTCAGCAACATCGGCTTCGATCGTGTACATTTCCCCGCCATGTTCGTCACCCGTCACTTGTGTATATATTACCTCCGACTGCTCGTCGTCTGCAGGTATCACTTCGTGGGCTTGGATGGTGGGAAGAGTGTCCAAGACTTGCAGGGTAAAACCTTCAGTCTCGGCCTCCTCCATCTCCATTTTCCTCACCAGTTCCCTGAGCTTTATGTTAGACCCAACAGCGAACCTGTTATACTCGGGTATGGACATAGCATACACATACATGATTCTGTCTTTGGTCTGGACGCGTTCGCGAGGACATTTAGATTTCAGTTTATTCTGGAATGCAGTACGTGCATGCTCGCTCTTCCGACGACTGAAGCAGTTGGTGAGATGGTCAATGACAACCAGAGTGTCTCCGTACGGCGCGGCTCTCAACAGCTCCGAGTGTATATTTTCATCACTTTCATGGATCAGCGTCGAGTACCGGAACCCGAACTTCTCAACTGATCTTGACCAGATCTTCTTGGCTACGAAACACTCCAAGTACTTGGGCTCGATATCCTTCACTCCTTCCTCGGCGTCGTGATCCAACTCATCACACCACTCACGAATCTCACAGGAGCTCTGATGTTTATTGAACCATTCGGTCATTTCTGTTGGGGTCATCGATATGATTCTCTTGGCATTAATCTTGCACACGTGGCAATACATGTTTGCAACATCGTAGTCCAGCACAAGGCCGGTCTGCAGTTCAATAACAGCGCCAGCAACGAGGCAGAAATCACTGCCCCATTGATGGTAGGTTGTGGTGAACGAGACCGTGATGTCAAGAATCTCATCAACGCCTGCATCGTACACTCTTCGTACAATGCGAGCATTCGATTGCAAGTTGTCTTCTGTGTCATTCACAACATCTTGGATGACTTGCCGAGCATACACAATAAACGTAGCTTCATTGAGGCACCTGGCATTGAAGTATTTACAGTAATGGCGGAGGCCGCTGTAACCCAATCCATTGTCAAGGAAGGCGGCCACGTGTGCATAGTTTATGTTCTCTGTTTTCTGCAGCACAAGGTTCTTGACTTCCCTCTTGCGTTTGCGCTCTCTTACGAGGTTGGGTGTGATTGTGACTTTCTTGGACTCGCAAACGGTGCACGTCACGACGAACTCGGAGATCATACCTTTGGTTGTGGGACGGACGGAGATCGAGACGCTTTCGCCGCAGTCTTTACACGCCACTAAATGTGAGAGAGCCTTTACCTGCGAAATAAATGGCATGCACTCTATGAAAGAAGCTAACTAAATTTGTGCACAACAATTGTGTGAGTGGATTTGTAACATATATCATAGCTTAACTACAGTTTAGAAATAAAATATTTTTATTAATTTTTTAGTATCTTGAAATGAATCAAATATGTACAAGCAAATGTTACACTTTTTCTCGACGTCTAGCAGAATAAGTTGAAGTGAGGGTTAATGAGCTTGAACATTACTAACCTGAACAGTAGACATATGCAGGCCACAAGCCTGCTCTTCTTCCAGTACAGGCACCGTGACGCTGCTCTCCCCAGCTTCTTGCACCTCTACCTCCTCCTCCTCTTCCTCCTCATAATCGTCATCTGAGAGAGGAGGCAGCTGAGACTTGCGAGGACGGCCTGATGTCCTCCTGCCACCTCGTCCGCGTTTGGAGAGTCGTGGTTTTGCCTGCGTTAGTCAATGACAAGACATCCAAATATTATATGATTACTTGACATACGTTAAGGTATATATTATTAGCATTTGACATATTAATAGGAAGACATGCAAATGTTGAAATATTATGCAATTACCGATATGAAATAGATATTTTTATTAGTTGACATAGAGATGACATATGAATAACAATATTGTTTGATTACTTGACTTTGAAAGTCTTGTTGTGGACAAGAAGTAACAAGCACAAACCAAACATCTTTTTGACATACAAAGAAAGTATAAATACATGCAACAGCTTCAAATACTCAGATCCAAAATGAACAATAATATTAACAATTTTTGTTTTTTTGAGTGTCTAACATGCACCTTGAGAAAGAATGGCTGTCTGTCTCTCGGCGTGTTGCTCTTTTCAACAGACTTTCGCGAACCAATTTGAGCATTTCATGCAATAACCATGCTATCTGACTTAATATATCATAACATAGCAGTAAATTTATTGACACTGGATAATTTTTTCACCAATAAATATGCGACACAGGATTTTACTCTAAAATCTAGAAAAAATTACCGGTCCATTTTCTTCCTCTTGAAAATCCTCACTGGGTTCATCATCCAGCTCAACTTTAGCAGGTAGGTTATCAGCATCATCGACACGAGGTGGTCGGCCTGCGCGGCGCTTCTTAGGCTTTGGCTCATCGTCTGTAGCTGGAGACGACACAGCAGGCTCAGATGTACGTGGACGTCCACGTTTGCCAGTACCTTAAGAAATATAACCTTTGAATTAGAAACTTGATGGGAAGTTGTTTTTCTAGTATCATGACAGCTCCAGCAACAAGAATATTGGAAAATTTCATGATTTCCTTTCAGAAGTCTTAAAACCATGCAGTTCTACTGGTTACACAAATAGGAAAATGTGTTTGTCTGAATATTGATCAAATAAGCGTACTGAAAAAACTTTCATTTGAAGTGCACTTCAAAGTTTCTTCCTGGTACTATTGTTAACATTGTAAAAGTAATTTTACAAAGTAATTTTGTTGTTATGCTTTCAGTTAAGTTGCGTAGTTCCCAAAGTGGCTCAGTCTTGCTTGGCTCATTCTTTGCAAAAAGACAACCATTCCATTGCCTTCCAAGTTCAGCTTTGTCAAGAAGAGACACAATACACACAAATAATACTAGTATTCCAAATTTCCAATATTTTAGCTAAACTAGTTCTCATATACCTATATAATCAACCACACACATAGCACAAACAGTATCCTGATTAAAAGAAATAGTACTGTTTTGCAGATTGGAAGATCAATAAGGAGACTAACAATATCAACTGAATGACTACTATCTAAGGCCCATAAATTGTACATATATTTTGATGCAAGGTTTACAATGTAATTTTGAATACTGGTACCTATAATGTACTCTTAACTGCTGTACGTATGTAAACTTGAAAATGTATATATTAAAGGAAACTAGAATTGTATAGGTATATAGGAAATAGAAATGTGTGAAGAATTGTTTGACTCTCTGATAATTTAATTCAACAAGGTCTCTGATCATTAATTGCGCATGTTTAAAGATAACATTAGCAAAGCAATGCTTTGTTCATTGTACTGATTTCTTTCTCAGACAGACAAATAGCTAAATCACCAAAGTGAGGAAAACTTTAAAACCAATTTTAAACAGCTCAAAATTTCCTGTACAGTTCTACCTAATGCTCCTTATAGCTCCAACATGATTATATTCATCCAAATAAATTAAAATAAAAAATTCCTCCTACATAAATTACCTGTAAATTCATATTCCACATCTTCAACAATTTGTGAAAATTGGTTATTTTAACCCAAAAATCTAAAATTTATGAAAAAAAATTGTATTCTACATAAGAAATGATAATACTGGATATTCATCCACCTTAATAATAAAAATAAACAATGAATATGGCTAGTTATTTTAATACAGTGGAAATCTAGAAATTTCTGGCTTCACTGCATGATAGCACATAGCCTAGTAGTTGCATTCTGGTGCAGTGATGCAGCCTTTTAAGCATCTTTCACTAATTTTGGCATATGATGTAGGTATGACAAGTTTTCATGCACAGCAAGGATTAGAAAATGGCTGTTCAAAATCCAAAGCATCCAGCCCCACCTATATCTTAGATAGCTTAGGCATCATGTCCTAACAAGAAATAAGGAACAAATTACTCAAGGCAAGTGGGCGTAACACACCATGTTGAGCAATGTAAAGTGTGATGTCTGACAGAAAGCTCCCAAACTCTCTTGTCATAACTGATGGTCTGTGCAGCATTGAAGGATTTTGCATCCAATGTAAGGAAGATATTTTACTGCTCAATTCTTTATTTTTTAACTTACTTTATGAACTGCAATTTGTATAGGTTGCATTGAATATGTTTACATTCTATTGTATGGTTCAGCCAAGTGAGCCAACTTGACTGGTGATGACTTCACCATTTTTGGTACTTTGATATTGACATTGGATAGTTATAACGGTACTTCATTCCAACTATGAAATCTCAAAAAATAATTAACTTTTATATTATTTAATAGAAGTTACCTTTACATAGAATAGAAAAATTTTTGGTGATTATATGCTTTTGATCTAAAATTAAATTATTTAAATTCCTAATTTGGGTTTGTCAGAAGTTTGGTCTCAAGATGCCAAGATCACTGTGACACAACCCCCTGGTCTTGGAGGGATAGAGTAAGCAAAGACTGGGCACCCTTTGCCAGGACCAATAAGTACTACCAAACACCAATCCTAGAATTGCACTGTGGTGGTAATGCTTTACATATATACCCATATGTGCATGGCCAGGAGGAACAAAGATATGACAGCACAGCTGCCGCTGTAGGTAGGAGCCGGCATCCAACATTTAAATTGACAGGTAGATGAGTAGTACATATATGTTCATATAGAAGCAATGAGAGGAACTGATTGCATCCTTTCACAGCCACAGCAGCTGCCACTGTTGATAGCATCAGGCATCCAATGTATTTATATTCAATAGTAGTCCATGTACTTTCATACAGAGGTGGTGAGAGGATATGAAATCTTGTGGCATCTTACAGCCACAGCTGCTGCCAGTGCCACTGTTGACAGCAACAGGCATCCAACATATTTAAGATGACTAGTACATGTACATTCATATAGAGGTGGTGAGAGGATATGATTTAGTCATCTCACAGTGGCAGCTGCAGCCACTTGAGGTAGCAGCATGAAACCGGTGTATTTATATTTACTAGCATATGTACATTCATTTGCATGTAGAGGTGGTGAGATGTGAGAGGGTATGATTGCATCATTGTATAGCTGCAGCTGCTGGCTGAGGAAGCCATTGAGCTACATACAGTTGCCAATTAATATACAAGCTATGAGCCTGGACATACGCAGGGTTAAGAAGATACGATCCTGTCAAACTGTACACAACTATATATATGGTTATTAATCAAGATATCTATATGCTTAAGTGCTATGTATATTGCTGTGTGGCAGTGTTGTTGTTGCCCTGCATCAAGCGCAAGCAAGTTCAAACTAATTTTAGTGACAGAGCAGGGCACATTTTTTCTATACATATTACCATGCACTGCACAGATTGAAAAAAATTAAACTCCAATTCCCGCGCACATGGCACATCTTCATGGCAATGGGTTGGCCTTCATCAAGTTCATTTTTGAGTAGGTAGTAAAAGTAGATCAGTTAGTGTATTGGATACCAGCATGCAGCATTATCATACACAAGAAATTGATTAAAATACTTAGTGAATGAGGTCATGAGGAAATTAGAAATTACCAGATTCTAAAACCAGATTCTGCCACTATTGCTCCAGCCTTTAGTTGTAGTTTGAATAGTAGATATGTTCTATGCCAGCCTGCCAGAAGTGCAGACTTTGGCCACTCTGCTCAGTTTGCCGAGTGGTGACTGGTGACTTGATGGGCAAATTGTTCTTTAATCCTTAAAAGCTCATTTAATTTTATATCAAGCCAAAATTGCCCAAAACATACCTGATTGCTCTCTACTGGTAAGCATTGAAATTTTCAACCAACATTAAGCATTTGCTTTAATGTTTCGATTTATTCAATACAAATTTGTACCTTTTTAAAAATTATTTATAGTTATTTCAGGTCAGTGGTTGACTTAATTCAGGACTGGTAGAAGTTACATAGATACTACTTATGGAATGAAATGAGGTTCAATTACTTCAGTTTTCAAACTTTTATTACATAATAACTAAAATGTAAATATAATAGAAAGCAGATAAATTATATTAAAATTGTTTTAGAACAGCTGGATACAAACGATAGGCTACTCACAAAACAGTATTCATTAGGGAAAATTTTGAATTTTCATACTGTGAGCTTAGGTAAGATGATTTCATGGAGAGGTAAATGAAAACAAGTATGTAATGCTGCATTTTCCTAACAAATTCGAAGCGAATTTCAACTATAATTTTGAGATCTCTAATGCGAGTAACAAGGCCACTTTGAATTTAACTTGACAAATTCATTCTAAATAGTAACCGCTAGAATTTTCATTAGAACCCAAAAAATCGAACGGAGAATTGCACAGTGACGGAGGGACATTAATAAATTCGATACAAACACTCAAATATCACTACATGAGCAACAATATGACGTTGAAGTACAATCAACTTCTTCTACAGTGAACATAAAGGAATCTTTTCTTACCTCGTCCTCTTCCTCGTGGCATTTCTCATGTAAATATCGAAGTTTCCACGTAACCACGGACAAGACACAATGGCTGACTGAGCTAACTCTGCACGCAGTAAAAATGGCGAAGTGACTAAATTGTTGCTATTATCCCTCGGAAACGCTGAGCGAAGTGTGTAAGTATTACTGTGTTTCAATTTTCTCTTGATTTTTAGTGCAATATGATTTCTATTTTGAAGTTCGCTGTAAATTTTTATTGAATTTCTACAGTTGCCGCTTGAGAAATTATTCCACTTTTCATTTCAACAAGAGTTGTAAGAAGCCTTCTGATTGGTCAATAGAGCCGGAGCTGTTTCTCAAAGCCAATAGCATTACTCGTTCATAATTTAAAAACTTCTTATTTTTTTCCTCAACCAGAGACTTAAATATTTTTATTTTTGTGCTTCCAATCGAAACAAAACACGAAATTTGAACATTTGCTTGAATATTTTCTCAGCATTAGTGACGAAATTTTTTAATATCTTCTTCGCGTGCAAGGGAGAGTAATTAAACAGGAACCACCTAATTCCTTTGCGCACCTATGTTTAAAAGTTTTTGAATAGAATAAGTTTTGCATAGTTGTTTCATTGCCTAAAATAATTGTTCAGCAGATGCCAACATACTCATCACTCGTTAAAATAGGGATAATTATTCCTTCTGAATTTATGCATTGGATAATAACATTCTAAAAGCCTCTAAATGTTATTCCGAGTACCTAAGAGTTTTGTCTCTTACTAAATATATTAACGCTCTTGGAACCAAATTTACCATTTTGACTTTTTAGATACTTATATCGCGTACTGTAGAGATGTTGTTGTTGTTGTTGTTGTTGTTGTTGACCCTCCCCGCCTCGCTTCATGGCGCGAGGCGGGGCCTAGACCCAGTTCTGGGGCCAGCCAAGTCGGTCGCCCCAGCGGGCCAGCAGCCCTGCAGCGTTTACAGGGTCCGACCAAAGGTCACCCACCGACAGGGATGTTGATGTCGATGTCATGTTGTTTTGTGGTTAGTTTGAGGTCTTCTATTTTGTTTGTGAGGCCATTTGTATTTATTTGCATTATCTTGATATCAGAGGGCGTTTTTCGGAGTCTGATTGGTGGAGATAGGGGTTGTGTGGGATTGTTAGGTGTTGTGACTGGTGGGGGGAACGGAGGTTGGGGTGCAGTGGCTGGGTTTGGAACAAGTTGCAATGCTGGTGGTGGCTCTGTATCAGGCCTGGGAGGGAATGGTGGAGTGTGTTGGGGACAGGTCCAAGACTTTGTGTATTGACGGAGTGTTATGTTTGTAGAGATGTCTGCAATTCAATTGGAGCTCGGGCAACTATACAACAAGGGCTTCCTGTGCTTATTGGAATTGATGCCCGCTCTGGGGAATTTCAGCCTTATACGAAATTTTTTGACCTGCTGCGCGTGTCGGACCGGTCTGCGCTTACAGTGATTTTTTGCAACACTTCTCTTTAACTTCACTTCTTGTTTGTCTGTCTGTCTGCTACAAATCTTGTAATCGAAATTTAACACATTTCTACTTTTCCTATCGATCTGAAATTTTGCACACTTGCGTAAAGTTGAAGACAATGCATGAACCAAATGACAAAATAAATAATTTAAATTTTTTTTGTTTTCAATATTATAAAAACTGAAAAAAATAATTTTGTCTGCTATAAATCTTATAATCAATATTTAACACACTTCT
The DNA here is from genome assembly GCF_000764305.2 of Hyalella azteca. Taxonomy (NCBI): domain Eukaryota; kingdom Metazoa; phylum Arthropoda; class Malacostraca; order Amphipoda; family Hyalellidae; genus Hyalella; species Hyalella azteca. Next base: position 82,542 of record NW_025935295.1, on the reverse strand, counting down.
AGCTGTCCAATCTATCTGAAATTTTGCAAACTTGCGTAAAGTCGGAGACAATGCGTGAATCAATTGACAGAATAAATAAATTTGAAAATTTAAAATCTTTTATGTATTAAAATAATTATAAAATAATTTTTTTAATATTCGAAATTAAAATTAGGAATTCATTGTACATGTTTTACATTGGAGACACTGAACTTTTTAGAAGTGTTGTCCTTGAAAATTAGTTTTTAAACGTAGATTTTAATGGCTCATATTTTATCAGTTTATTATTCTAAACCAAAAATAGCAAGTAAAATATCACCAGTATCAGAGTTGCCTTGCTAAATTCGTTAATTTGAAACCCCCAATGTACTATTCTTTTTTACAATATTGTTCCTCGGTCTGTACAAGAGGAGCGCTCCAGTTAGACAGATCCGCTCCACCGAGTCGATGTCTAATGATTGCTGGGACTCAATTTTAATGTCGTTCGGCAATTTTTGGCAATGTCGTTCGAAAAAAAAATCATTTTAACAGCGTCAAAATCAAAACAACGGAAATACTTCTGCCATAATTTTCCCGTAAAATCTTCACGCTAACAAATAATAGGCAGGCAATGGTGATGTTATTCGCTGTTTTCCTGCGTGATTTATTATTCCATGAGCACTTGACACGTCGATAGTAAATTATTGTCTAACATTTTATGATTAAAAATATTTAGCTATTTTCTTGTTTCTAACAAATTTTGATACCCACTAATACTAGTGCTGGATGTGCACTTCTACGCTTTATAAATCGCATAACATGGAAACGGAAAACTTAAAATATTGACGTCGTTAAAAATTACAAAAAAATTCGTCGATATTGTGGTGGGAAGTGAGGTGCTATAGAAATTGAATTAAATGTAAAATGAGAGTTCAATTCAAATTAATGCCCTTTCAAGGCATTAATTGAAGTTATCGTGACCCAAAATGAAATCAGTGCAAAAAAAAAAAAACAGTCACCCTTTCAGAAATAAAAACAATTTTCAGATTTTTTTCAGATCCGTGTAATCAAAGTTAAACTTGTAAGAAAAGCAGACTGGGTTATCAGTTTTTCCCGGTGCTTTTTTGCGGTCGTTCCTGAGTGACGGATAAATGATCGTTATACGTGTACGGTTGTATGTGGCAAATAGTTGATTGATTGGCGAATAGTTGACGAATAATTGATCGTTTGCAGGAGGCGAATAGTCGATCGTACATGTATGGCGAATAACTAATCAAATGCACGTTGCGAATAAGTGATCACTCGCACGTGGCGAATAATTGATCGCATGTGTATGGCGAATAATTAATCGTGTGCATGTGGCGAATAGGTGATCGCTCACACTTGGCGAATAAGTGATCGTTTGCCCATAGTGAATAATTAATCGTATGTGATGCGAATAATTAATCGTGTGCATGTGGCGAATACGTGATCGGTTACATGTGGCGAACACGTGATCGGTCGCTTGTGGCGAATAAACGATCGTTTTCTTGTGACGAAAAAATGACTTGTATGATTGATCTAGCATGCATATGACTGATCGTTTGCATCTGGTGAATGTCGTATGTATGTCGTGTATGACTGTATGTGAGGCTCCGCTAATTTTGTTTATAGAGACCCAATCGGGTCGCCTGCCGATCGAAGACCACAACTGCCCTGGATATAATGGACCATCATGATTCCTGCCTTCCGGAACGTAGCCTTCAACCCTTCAAGCCGTCCGTATCTAGGCCGTGGGTCGAACCAGCCCTCGGTCGAACGGCCACTTGTCGAAGGACGATAAATTTTGGAACAGAACTATGCTATCTGAAACCTAACCTCAGATGTGGTGAACGTAAAGTTACTTAATTCAACGATGCCCGGAAGTCAGATTCGATCCGCGGCCTGGTGGTGCACGGCAGGCGGTGGTCAAGGCCGGAGGAGGACAAAGCCGAGTGGTGCACGGCTGATTGGTGGATATCCGGAGAGATCCAAGGCGTTCGATTCAGGGCTTATTGGTGCACAAAATTGGTGGTGCACGGCTGCGCTCCCGACCCAATCTACATGCGGTGGACGACGTCTGAGTTGCCCATCCTTTGGTGCGGAATTAAGATTCGGTGTCACCATCAAAATGAGGGTACCATCACATTAGGGCAAAAAGTGTTCTTTTCTTTACATGAATTTAGAACACATTTTAAAAATCAGTATAGCGCATATCCAATCATTTTAATCAACGTGGAAACTATTTAGCCATCTTTTCGATCGATATATAGGAAATGCATTTAGATGAAAATGTATTCTATGTTTTATCTATCCGAAAATCAGCCTACGGCTTTCTACAAAAAAAAATCCGAGCTGAGAATTAGACTTTCCTCAGTTGGACTCATACAGCATTAATTATTGTTAGAAGAAATGCAGTAATGAAGGTTTGGTCAATGCATTTATCCTCGTTAGATGTTTTATGAAAATTTGCGTCAAATTCTGTATGAATTCCAAAATTCCAAATTGTCATAGTTAGATAAAGTGTGGGTTGTTTTTAAATTTATATGCAAAGTCAATTCTACTTTAGATTAGGAAATGACGGATTCGTTGCAACTTGTCATATAAACTTAGCATTTAAATAAAAAAAAACGCCAAAAATTCATTTGGTCTGCAGTGAAAACTTATCGGAGTCCAGCTCCTGTTAGAAATTTCCACATTCCTTAGGATATAAATTTGTTCTTTTTCTTCATACCTTTGTTGGTATGAATTTGTAAATAGTAAGAGTTGGCTGTAAGACTTGGTGGTGAAAACATCACATTAATGTTGCTCCGTTAGGAGTGTATAAAGCCATTCCTTCCTAATTTGCTATTTATTATTTTGAGTGATCACTCTTTGTTTTTCGTTTTATTTATTTACGTTGATTATGCATGTTCGCGCTTTCTTTGATTAGGAAAGGGCGGACTCCAGTGCTAAATTTGGGCTTGGCCTTTTCTTGTGGCTCGACCACCTTAGCTTTGAGCTTCGACTTTCTACTCTGATAAGTATAATATTTGTTCCTAACTTATTGGGGAAGCTTGGTGCTTTCCTAAGCTTAAATTACTTGTTTATTTTGGAGTCTGCCCTCTCTCTTTCTTCTACTTTCATTATTTCCCTTTACATGGCCTCACAAGCCTCTTAAAAGTTACAGCTTAACCGCTTGGTGGCTAAAGATTTTAAGGTGGGTCCGAGGCTGTTATAGTGACATATTGCGTCTTACATTTATGTTCATAGAACTTATGATTTAATTACCAACTATCTAACGGCTATTTATTCCTTCTATTCGATAGAATAACTGCATATCCGGTGAGAATCAACCTTCGATCTTTTTTATGAGGACTTTCAGCGGCACTGTTTGCGATAGAAAGAGCCTTCCGTTTACCATGGTGTGTAAGCCGTGTAATGCTTTGCTGATATGAATGTATTTGAAACTTCCGATATTGGAATACTACTACTGGAATGCAGAATTGTAAAATTTATGAGATATTTCTTGCTTCTACAGTTATGTTGGGCCGGGTTTATTCGTCGGCATAACGGCGATAAACTGTATTGGAACCGCTGCCAAGCGTCATTTTTCGTGACTTCGTTCAATCCTAGATTTTTGTGAATACGTCTGCTTTCTCAAGATTTGGACCAGTCATCTCTGAAATAAAAGTTCCATTTTGTTTACTGTTTTTTGTATCAAGCCTAACACTCCATCATCAGTACAAAAACTCCATTAATACGATTTTGACCAAAATAGGACCTACAAATTGCCTAAGGAATGCAAAACCTATTGCATAGGTTTCAACGGTTTCAAGTGGATCCGAACTCATATGTCATAACATCGTTTACTCAGGTGACGTCATAGTTAAAAGAAGATGAGAGAGTACCACGGGTAGCTATCGCTATAAAAGTTTCATCACGATGGTATGCTGCTAATCTATCCACCGCAGCTATATATAACCGTCTAATTGTCAAACTCCGAAGAAGAGGATCAACAATGATTGAACCGTAACCGATGACGTGAGCTCTAGAATAGAAGTGTCGGCGTTGAAGAAACAGGCCCATGGCCTATTTCTTCAACGCCGACACTTCTATTCTAGAGCTAGGTAAAAGAGCAGCCACTTAAAGACGTTAAAGTGCTACTTTCGAGGTGCTACTTCAAGATCCCGAATAAATTTATCGAACTGAAACTTTAAACGCGTGCTGCGTCTAAGCTTTTCCAGGATTTCTAAGTAGAAGCCGAGCCAACTGCCACAACCAAACAGGGTGACCCAGTGGTTACAGTTCTGCCAGAGTACCAGGATTGGCGCAGGAAGGCGCGGGTTCGATCCCAGCTCTGCGCGCCAGTTTCTGGTCAGAATCGGCGAGGAGGCCGGGCGGTTAAGCACAACAAAATTGGAGCAGTGAGTTGCGAGTTCGAGACCGCAATAAGCTGTGAATATTCTGCGATGTTAAGAATCGGCGACAGGCCCACGGCCTAGTAAAGACTGAAACCGCTATTATTATTATTATTATTATATGATTGAAGCTGCATCTTTCCATCACATAAGGCCCGGTGCAGTAGTCAATAGTAGCTCTATCGTCCCCTAGATAATATAATTATTAGAAATGATACATGAACGTGCGTTGATGTATACAATGGCATGTGCGGATCCTAGGCCATCAAAGTTCGTTGATGCATCATGGCTAAACAAACAGTTTTTGTATTCGTCAGAGTTCATCTTATTAACAAATAATCTATATACTCAATGAATCGACACTGAACTTTTTTCACCGCGACATTGACAAATATACACGGCCAACTGTTTAAACGTTATTAAGGCGTCAGCAAACTTCATTACTTTTAAAAATGTTGCGAACTTGTTCAGTCGGAAGTAATTAGAATAGAATAGAAGTGTCGGCGTTGAAGAAATAGGCTCATGGCCTGTTGCCTATTCTTGAACTTTTCGTGACTTTATTCACAAGGGATCCGGCCTTTGGAACCCGATCTTTCCATAGCTGACGATTGATTGAGATAGCTGCTGGACTTATTGCCTGGTCCGTAATTTGCTAGGCATTTTAAGACTGAACACGTGCTCCTGCATAGCTTCGTCTAGTCTGTTTTTGAAGATGTTCATACTCGGAGCGTCAACGATGCTATCAAGGAGGCTGTTCCACATGTCGGTGACTCGAAGCGAGAAGAAATGTTGTCGCATGGATGTGTTCCAACGCTGTTTTTTTAGTTTATAGCCGTGGCCCCTGGTGTTGGTTCTTGTTTCAAATTCTAGCTGTCTCTTATACACATCTAGATGTGTATAAGAGACAGCAGTTAATCAACTCAGTGAATTCTCGCTGTGAACTTAATCAGTCAATCAACTCAGTGAATTCTCGCTGTGAACTTAATCAGTCAACCAACTCAGTGAATTCTCGCTGTGAACTTAATCAGTCAACCAACTCAGTGAATTCTCGCTGTGAACGTAATCAGTTAATCAACTCAGTAAATTCTTGCTGTGTACCTATTACGTTGACTGATATCATGTGAACTCAGTTAGAGAACTTTCGCTAGAGACACTCTGTGAGCTATAGGCACAACGAGCACGTCCAGTAAAGTATATAGTGTGTGAGCTTTCTACGTGCACGCTCAGTTAACTTCGTCAACCTCACAACGTGCATCGAATAACCTCCCCAACGTCTCGCCACTCAACCACGTGTATATCAACGCAACAACCCAACAACGGTGGCCCGTGGACCCGCATCAACCTCCTGCATCAAAACGAGCAGGTCACGTGAGCTGAGCTGATAAATAACCTAACAATTTATTGTGTGTTCATTTCTCCCAACCAAATTCGTCCTGCCGATCTCTATGTTTCTGTCCGTGCCTTGGTGAATAATTCAAGTTAACTAGCTAGGCCGGTCAATTCTCTGATTGGAGTTTATAACTTAACGTGGAGTGGTAAATGAAAACCCCCACACAGGATCTCCGGGCAATAAAGCCATGTTGACAGTCTGATAGGAGATTATTAGCAGTCAGATGATCTATCAATCGATTCCTCACAACAGATTCCATTACCTTGCAAACGACACTTGTCAAACTGACAGGGGCGATAGTTGCCCGGGCAGCTTTTGTCACCTTTTTTGAACAATGGTGTCACTTCACACTTGAGCTTCTTTCCAGTCAGCCGGCAAAATTCCTTCGTTCAAAGTTTTTCGAAAAAGTGACGTCAGAGGGCCGGCTAGGACAGTTGCTAAGTCTTTGAGTAATCTGGGGTGGAAGCCGTCTGGTCCACGTGACTTGTTTGGATTTACAGCGATAAGGCGCTTGAGAACCTCTTCTTCTTGTACTTCAAAGCTTGTTTATTTAGAGCCGACTGGGCGCTCCTCTATAGCTGGAATACTGTTCAAGTCCTCTTCAGTGAATACGCTATTGAAGAAATGATTAAGTACGTTAGCTTTGCCCTCATCAGAGGATATCTTTCGCTGATCTACTTTCAAATCAGAAATACCGTCCTTCATCTTGCACTTCGAGCTAGCATACAAAAAGAAGGCTTTCGTTTTTTTTTGCATTTTTAGCAATACTTTTTTTCGAGGGTTTTTACTGCGGTGCGACAGCTTTCTTTAGCTTGATTTCGAGTTCTTGCGTATAGGTTATAGTCAGCATCGCTGCGAGTCTGTAAATAACGCTGGTATGCTTCCTTCTTTGTTTTCAGCTTAGCTAAAACTGCACTGTTCATCCACCTAGTTTTTTTGGCTCCACCAAGCTTAATTTTAGGTACACACGCATCAACTGCAGACATAACCATGTCCTTGAGAAGTGATCATGACTCAGCCACATTCATGTCCTTAATACAGTTCGAAATATTCACTGCATTCACTGCTTCACGGACAATATTCATGTCCTTAATACAGTTCGAAATATTCACTGCATTCACTGCTTCACGGAGTTTATCATAGTCGCCTTTCGCAAAATTCAAACGCTCACGCTTCCGAGGCGTCTTTTCTGTACAGCACTTAAGTCTGAAAAACAAAGATTGGTCATGGCTTTTGCCCAACGGAGCCTCGTGACGAAGCTCATCCAACATTGATTCATCACGGGTAAACACCAGGTCTAGTATATTGGGAGTCTGTTTACTTTTATAATGGGTTGGTTTAGTAACGTGCTGGACTAGGAAGGAGTCTCTTACTGACTCCATGAACAAGGATGCTGGGTGATTCTCTTCCCTTGGAGAGGATCCATCTATCCAGTCTAGCTCTGGATTAAAATCACCAACGATCAACGTGTGTGACCTACGGAAAGTCATGCTCGGTAAAAGACTGTTTAGTACTTTATCGTTATGGCTGCGCAGCCCTACACCACAAATTTAGCTCGTAAACAAGCCCTGGCGCCAACGCCTACCCTATAATGCAATAACTAAACTCAGCTCACACCCAATAAGCTGTAGGTAACTGAGTCATCTCCCCACACCAACTTTAAGCAACACCTACCTCACTCCACAGCCTGCTGAATCAAATAGTCAATTGTCAACAGGTCCTACTCCACAGAATTTTACCCCATACTATCACTTGTTACACACGCCGTAAGCCTTACTGGCCGCAGACACGCCGGATCAAAGTAAACCTGCTCTGCTATTTGCAGGACTGGCGTAATCCCGCTGCACTCCACGGGCAGAAGCGCAAACCGCCGTCCCTATAACGACATGCCCCGACTCTCCCCCTTCGCATCCATAAGGCTTTCTTCAATTGCTGATCAGTTGTGCGCTAGGATAGGTTAGGTTATGTTAGGTCCCTCCATCGCGCCAGGCGCATTACTGATCGGGCAACGAGAAAAGCCTTCTGCTGGCTGCGAAGGGGGAGAGCCGGGGCATGGCGTTATAGGGACGGCGGTTTGCGCTTTAGCCTGTGGAGTAGAGCGCTATGAAGCAGTGGCTGTGACGTAACGGCGCTGTTATGTCAGGCGCTTACTTTCAAAAGCCGCGAATACGCCAGGCTGTGTTTAATACAAGCACGCAACAGTTCGGCTATTTGCTCACGGCTGTTGCTTCGGTGGCTTGATGTTATCTGGCTGATTGATTCATATCCAGGAAAGGGGGACGACTGAAATAACCCAGCATTGCCCAATACCAGCATAATTTTCATACATCACCCCGTGCGCAAGCATGCTGCAGAGCAAATTAGCCAACATGATTACTTGCTGAAAGCCAAGTATCAGTTTGTGGGATGAGGCATTGCTTGTTTCAAGCTGGTGTGGCGAGATGAGGCAAGTAAGAACAGCTGCATAGGTATTAGACTGACTATTTCTATTGCATGTAGAGGGTTGGCATTGGCTTTTGGGCTGATTTAAGAGTCAAATTTTTGGGCTACGGCAGCGCTTCCCAGGAAAGGAAATGACGCCTATGGCTTTAGGCACTTAATCACACAGGCTAATATGCCCTCTAGCGTGATTACGAGCGGAAAGGAATAGATATTGAACTGTGGGCAAGGGCTATGTAGCGGTCTATACTGCGTCCCGCCTCCTCATAGGCGTCGTGTATAGATCACCAAACCGTTCTTCTGATAACGATGGGACGCAGTATAGACCGCTACATAGCCCTTGCCCACAGTTCAATATCTATTCCTTTCCGCTCGTAATCACGCTAGAGGGCATATTAGCCTGTGTGATTAAGTGCCTAAAGCAATAGGCGTCATTTCCTTTCCTGGATATGAATCAATCAGCCAGATAACATCAAGCCACCGAAGCAACAGCCGTGAGCAAATAGCCGAACTGTTGCGTGCTTGTATTAAACACAGCCTGGCGTATTCGCGGCTTTTGAAAGTAAGCGCCTGACATAACAGCGCCGTTACGTCACAGCCACTGCTTCATAGCGCTCTACTCCACAGGCTAATTAAAGCGCAAACCGCCGTCCCTATAACGCCATGCCCCGGCTCTCCCCCTTCGCAGCCAGCAGAAGGCTTTTCTCGTTGCCCGATCAGTAATGCGCCTGGCGCGATGGAGGGACCTAACATAACCTATCCTATCCTGGCGCACATCTGATCAGCAATTGAAGAAAGCCTTATGGCTGCGAAGGGGGAGAGTCGGGGCATGTCGTTATAGGGACGGCGGTTTGCGCTTCTGCCCGTGGAGTGCAGCGGGATTACGCCAGTCCTGCAAATAGCAGAGCAGGTTTACGGTGATCCGGCGTGTCTGCGGCCAGTAAGGCTTACGGCGTGTGTAACAAGTGATAGTATGGGGTAAAATTATGTGGAGTAGGACCTGTTGACAATTGACTATTTGATTCAGCAGGCTGTGGAGTGAGGTAGGTGTTGCTTAAAGTTGGTGTGGGGAGATGACTCAGTTACCTACAGCTTATTGGGTGTGAGCTGAGTTTAGTTATTGCATTATAGGGTAGGCGTTGGCGCCAGGGCTTGTTTACGAGTTAAATTTGTGGTGTAGGGCTGCGCAGCCATTCTACATACGTAGTTATCTTCGAACAGGCATACACAACAACATATATGCTTCCGATTAGGTATTTGAGTCGATGCTGCGGTCGTGAATAAAAATTTATGACGATGAACTAGTAGTCGATCAATAATAATAAAATTAGTCATTCATTAAAATTTGAGGTATATTTTACTGTTTTAGGGCAATAATCAACGTGTGTACTACAGTGTGCCTGTGCGGCTGTGCCATGCTTCTGTCAGTTTAGGTCAACTTTCATAAGCCATGAATATGCCCATGGCCATGATCATGATGAAGAGATTGTTTGAGACATCTGACTGAATGAAGAAAGGTTTGCGACTTTGCGTTGCTGAAAAGTTGAATAACGTGTTGGTTTGATGTAATTGCTCAGAAAAGTTGGTTAGCTGTAATTAGTCTGGCAGGGATTTTTGACTAGGTACACAAATCTTGAACTTGAACTACTTTAGAAATATCGGGTAACAATATTAGTGTGTCGTGTCGTGAGGTTTTCTTCAAAATCTTGACCGCTCATTTCACAAACGTAACGATATTGACCTACTGTGTAAAAGGTTCACTGAATAACCATGGATTGCAAGGTTAGTAGGTACAGTGTAAGTGCTAGCTACGTAACTACGTAAGTATTGGTAAATTTTTTGAATCGGAGAAAATTGTCTTTGCGATGTGTTGAAAATAACTAAAACTGTAGGTACCTAACTGTTGCCGGTATTATTGCACTAATTGCAGATTAACTACATCCAAAAAAAAGGGTGTTTTTTTTTTAATTATATGTTTTTTGGGGTGTAGATGGTATTATTGCAGATTAACTACATCCAAAAAAAAGGGTGTTTTTTTTTTAATTATATGTTTTTTGGGGTGTAGATTACGAATCTGAAATCCATTTTTGGCGGTCGGCATCGGAAAACCGATTTTTTTCGCGACTTACTAACATGGGGGTTACGTAACTTTCGTTACCCACTCACCTTTATTTACTAACATGGGGGTTACGTAACTTACGTTACCCACTCACCTTTATATAAAGGGTCGGATCATAGTGGCAAACTAGAGCTTTTTTAGAATCAGTTCATTTTAATATCCTCATTTACTGAAGATTTAAACCAATTTCTTATGTATGATAATGCTGGTATCCAGGATACTTTATTGGTCTACTTATAGGACTCAAAAATGAACTTGAGGGAGAGTCTAAAAAACTCTCTGCTTTGCCACTATGGGTCGGATTGTTCATCGAAATTTTAATGGGTCACATTTTTAATTTTTTAACCTATTAGATATGCAAACTTTTCAAATCTTTCTATTGTGTTATGTGGCCTCAGTATTAGGCCTTTAATGCCCATTGACAAAATTTTTCTATGTCAAATAGTTTTTGAGTTGTGGGGGTTTTTGTTAAAAAAACGAAAAGTGGTCTAAGTTACTCCGCCGGACTAAGTTACCCCATTTTACGGTAGACCAAAAAAGTATCATAGATCCCAGCTTTTTCATACACAAGAAATTCATTAACATTGGTACGGTATTACTTTAGATTAAGTGCATCCAAAAAAAGGGTGTTTTTTTTTATTTAATTATATGTTTTTTTGGGGTGTTGACATAGAATCTGAAATCCATTTTTGGTGGTCGGCATCGTAAAACCGATTTTTATATATGCCAATTTTTATAGAATTTCTAATGTAAAATGCAAGTTAAATCTTGGCCCCAATATTCATGGATTTATAGTGTTTTTAACTTAGCCTCGGTGACCCATATACCCACTGTGCAGAGAGTGGATGAATATTGCAAGATCTTTGGCAATGCTTCAGTAGCAAAATTTATGCCTTCAGAAGATCTTGCTGACACATTTAGATTGAAATTCCTTCATTTAATATATTTGTCAGTCTTCGGCCAACTATTTAAAAAAAGTAAGGTTGCTGGTATGTTGGATTGATTAGTATGCAGTGAAGCTTGTCTGCATCCGGAAATCAGTTGCGATGAGTTCCCACCAAAAGAATGTAAACATCAAGTTTACGATTACGTAGTTGCAGTCACAGTAGAGTGGTCAGACTGCATTATCACATGTTCAGTTGACACTAGCTGTACAATCAGACTGTTTTTAGGGTAAAATTAGTTATTTGGGGTAACACGTGCATGCAACCTTGTAAATAAGTTTGTGGCTTGTAAATAGTTTTTCATTGCTCAGCGTAAATGGCTTTTCATTAAAATTACCTGGCAACGCATCTTAAAATTACCCGGCGATGCTTGGGGCTTAAAAACCCATATATTGGCAACGCTGCATCCACCCTCTGCACCTTGGCAATATACTCTTGCAACCATGACATTGCAGACAACCATGACGTTGCAACCATGGTTAGGTTAGGTTAGTTTTTTTTTGCCGATTTTACCAATTTTTGCCCGATTTTTTTTTGAGAAATTAGAGCCTTGGCGGTGGGGGGGGGGGGAATCGGTTTTCCGATGCTGACCGCCACAAACGGATTTCAGATTCTTAATCTACACCCCCATAAAATCTAATTAAAAAAACACCCTTTTTTTTGGATGCACTTAATCTAAAGTTTTACCTTAACATTTTGAGTTGATGAGAAAAAATAATACCTACCGTAAAATGGGGTAACTTAGACCGGCGGGGTAACTTAGACCACTTTTTGTTTTTTTAACGAAAACCCCCACAACTCAAACACTATTTGACATAGAAAAATTTTGTCAATGGGCATTAAAGGCCTAATACTGAGGCTACATAACACAATAGAAAAAGATAAAAAGTTTGCATATCTAATAGGTTAAAAAATTAAAAATGTGACCCATGAAAAAAAGCTATTATTTAAAGCCTGTCAGAGTACACCCTCCAATTTTTTTATTTTTTGGTTAAATAACTCCAGATTTTGATGCATTGTAGTAGAACTCTTCTAGTTACATATGCAAATGACAAATTTTAGGAAAGTGTCATAGTTTGCAAATGGGGGAGTAACAAAGACCATCACTTTTTTTGAAATTACATAAAGACTATGAGAGGCAGGAGCCAGCAATTTATGGTGAGTGAAGCTAGAGTATAGACCTGTATTTTGCATGTTTCAATTTAAGTTTAATTTAGCTAGTAAAAAAATGGCATCATTGATAAGAAAAAAAGTGGTCTAAGTTACCCCATTTTACGGTATGCTTTTAATATGCTTTTTTAAAATTTTAATACTTTTTAAGGACAACACTTCAAAAGATGCCAGTGTCTCCAATGTTGCACCTGTAGCCTACAATCTACAATGAATTTCTTATTTTATTTTTAAACATAAAAAACAAATTTTTTTAATTTTTTAAATCTAAAATTTTTTTTAAATGTATTGAATAATTTATTCTGTCAATTGATTCAAGCATTGTCTCTATCTTTCATGCAAGTGTGCAGAATTTCAGATCAATTGGACAGATATTAAATATCGCAGGCAAGATTGGAATTTTCCTACTTGTTTCTGAAATCTTACGGCTCCAATGTGATGAAGTTTTAATACAATTGCAATCTTGTGGCCCGATCGTGCACTTATGGTAATAATTAGATACCAGGGTGCAGAAGGTGGAAGCAGCGTTGCCAATATATGGGTTTTGAAGGCCCAAAGCGTTGCTGACCATTTTCAAAATGCGTCGCCGGGTAATTTTTAATGATAAGCCCTTTACGCTGAGTAATGAAAAACTATTTACAAGCCACAAACTTATTTACAAAAATTACCTCCTATCTAATTTAGATAGGAGGTAATTCATCTGGCTGTAATCTTGCAGTTCCGGAAATAGCCGGAAAGCTTTAGTCGCGGCCCTAAGCCCCTAAAGGTAGATGTTTATCATGCTTGATCACAGCCTCATTCACAGGTGTGTTAAGTATTGATTGTAAGATTTGTAGCAGAGTAGCAGACAAATAAACAACAAGTGAATAAACAAACAAGAAGTGAAATTAAAGGGAAGGTTTGTAATAAAATGAAATGATTTTAAAATATCTCATGTTTGACAGCTGTCACTATGCCTTAAAATTGAAGCAACTAAACATATTGCAGAATGTGACTAGGTATGTCTGTGCCATGGTCAGGAAGATGGGCCAGATGCATGGGAATTTATATCGTCATTTTATCACTCTGCAATAAATTCAGTGTGGAATTCTAGATGGATATTAAATTAACCAGTACAGATAGCATATTGGGAAGCAGGACCTGAAAGCTTGGAAATGCAAGGAACTTTCATTCTATTATATACATATCCTATCCTTTCCAGCTGTGATTGGTTGTGCCCAAAAGCCCTGCCCCCTACTATGGTATGTGTACTACAGTACTGGTTAACTTAATATTTAAACTAACTTGACTTAATACTGAACTTAAACTCAATCATTATTAATTGCAAACAAAGGGCCTGGAATTGAAAATTGGAAAATTTTCAGAAAATCCATTAAATAAAATAAAAATAAAAAAATCAATCAAATAAGAGACAACTAAATGATTCGATAATAAATCTGAGGGACCATCAAGTGGTGTAATAGGGGACGGACAGGGTAATTAGGGACAGTCCACCAACATTTTGTAGAAATGTTGTAGCAGCCAAACTAATTGAAATATTGCAAAACAAAAAATAGTGGCATAAAAAAAATTTACTACCTCAAAAAATTCAGTGAAAAAAATGTGATAAGTGAGATTTTAGAAAATTACTTCTGCTAAGGTCTGTAGCAAAAAAATATATATTTGCAGTATTAAAAAATTTTACTTGCTTAAAAGTTACACACTGGTGTTGGCTTAAAAGTGTGACTGGTAGAATTTGCATAGCTCATTTAAAAAAATGGTGGCCATTTCCACATGACGGGGTAACAAGGGACATCCACCCCCGGGGTAATAAGGGACACCCCTAAAAACACATTTACAGTAGAACCTCAGTTAGCAAAGGCTCCAGTTAACAAAAAAATAACAATTAACAAAAAAGAATTTATATAACATTTACCATGCTAGGTGAACAAAATTTCCCTTAACAAAAAATTAATGCACCATTGGTCATCACAAAATTGTGCATAGAATGTCATAGATAGAATTGTGCACCAGGCAACATAGAATGAAAAGTAATTAACCTAAACTATAATTTATTTCTCCAAAAAATATGATGGTTGCACTAAAATATCCCTTCTGTTTCACATGTTTTTATGATTTTTCTTATAGTGAATTCACTTGACCCAATTAAAATGGTGCAAAACCACAAGCCATCCTGTAAGCTTACAGATACAGAAGAAATGCTATTGGTACAGCAGCTGATACGAAGCTTGCAGTGGACAAGGTTGTTGTAAATGCTCAATGGCATGTCCATGGATACGGTAATATCACGTCAATAATACGGTAATGTGTGGATATGGTAATATCTTATCAATAAAGGAAAAATGAGTAAAAATCAGAGAAAGTGTCATTTATTCTACATCTGCATCATCTCATCATCTACAAGTAAAGAGGAGGACTTCAGAGCACTGGTAGAAATGAATGAGTACACTCTGCATGTATACAACGTTTTAAAATTAAGTTTTATTTCAATTGTCCTGGATTACCCCTTTCCAAGGGTAATTTGGGATGCTTTTATTATGCATCAGCACCTCCTTACAAATAGCACGTGGAATTTTTCTGGAGATCCCATACAATAGCCCTCGCAAAGGCCTTTAAAATGAGCCCAACTCATTTATGAAATGTGTCATGGTAAGAAGTTATTAACAAAAAACACTCACTCAAAACCATCCCTTATTACCCTGTTTGACAGTAGTTTCCAGTTATGGAGCTGGAGGGAGTTTTGAGAGCTGTATTGAGTTTGACTGAAAAATGGGTAAAAATTCCTTTGGAAACAATTCACAGTTTGTATGAATCAATACCTCTGAGAATTGAGGCTGTAATTGCCGCACCATACTAAAATGTTTATGTTTAAAATGAAAATACTCAAATTTTTTCCAAATATCTTAAACATTAATCAATGATTGACAAGATTGGTCATTCTTGGATGTATGAATTTGTTTGACACATTTGTTGGTATGTTTGTACAAATTGCAAACCAAACCAACAAGTAAAAATATAAAAAAGCATTGAAATATAAACTATGGAAAATTTTTAGTAATATCAATCCATGTTAAGACATTTATCATGTTTATTGCCTTTGCACAATTCATAAATTAGAATTTTTTCTGAAATTTTTTATCTTTGAACAAATTTGCTTTGCAGATATGTATTACTTATAATTGAACAATATGATACTAGTGCAGAATCAGCCTGAATGACTGATTCAAAGTAGTGAATTAATTTCCAATTATTTTTCTTCTACAGGATTTGGCAGTGCTAGATGCTGTGTTAAGCAGCCAAGCATTTATTTTTGGCTCTGAGGCAACTTTTGCTGACAGTCTTGTGTACTCTGCTTTGACGGATAAGCTTCCAAACACACCGGCTAATGTGGTGCGCTGGGCTCAACACATGGCTGCCCTCAGCCCCCAGCAACGCCAAGCCTTGCCTCAAAACACTAATCTTGCTTGTGGTCAGACACAGGTAACTAATGCTTTTCAAGCCTGCCTTTGGCCACTCAGATCTTCCAACATATTTTGGATGAGTCTCACATGGGAGTTTGTTCAAACCTGTCTACTGAGGATTACTCAGGGCTTTCTCAATTTTAGTAGGTATTTATATTCTGCTGTGAAAATGTTATTTTGCTGGCTCTTTGTGGTTTTATCTTGTTCATTAATAAATGTTGGAATTTTTATCAAGGCAAGGCTTCTAGGTTCTCATCCATGACCTTATATGGATCTTTCAATGTATGTATACTGTACCTATATACTGCTAGAATTCTTCAAAGTTTCTTGGGATTTTCATTTATCAGTTGCAGGGACTACACAAGCCTATAACTTTTTGTTTTTATGGGCAGCTTTAACATGCTTCTGAAACAATATAGTCTTGGACATGATATGACAAATGATGTTCAAATACCATAGTTTACCAAATTGTGATATCAGTTTCTATGGTTGCAGTGAGGTAGTAGCAGTGGTAACAATCTGTCTCTAAACTCATGCACTCAATGACTTGCAAGCCTTGTTCACTATGGAACATCTAAGGGTAGCTGCTGCTAGAATTACCAGGTTCTCTGCTGCTACTCTCTACTGCAAAAATTTCAAGGTACTTTGATATATATTTGTTTAGCAACTTCAGTTAGTTCTGGATCACTTTTTCATGGCCAGCTATTTAGGCTTAGAAATATTTACACTTGTTGTTCCCAAATTTAATAATTAATTTTTCAATGCTTGTACCTACTAATGATTGGTATCTACTTAAATAGGTTTGCATGTTGAATATTATGAATCTTGCTTTAAATACTTGGGTAAATTTTCTTTAAATAATTCCTTTTTATCAAGCTTGTTCTGCATTTAACATGTGCGTGCATTCTAACTACCTAAAACCAAAATCAATACAATTGAATATTTGAATTTGTTTCAGATTGATGGAAAATTGAGTTTGCTGCTTCAGAAAACCTCCATCGATGGGCATAGTATCTCCGAGAACTCGAGAAATGCATCTTCCATACCTCCAACACTTTCCCTGTCACCAAAGAAATGTGTGAGTCTCTTTTGTTCAAGTTATGTACTCCATTCACAAGATCTTGAAATTTTGATACATTGTAAGTTCAGAATTTTTTTACTTTTTTATTCAATGGACCTTGCTCTCACCAAAGGGAGCAATGTTGTCCATAAAGCTCCAAGTCAAATCAAGATTCTAATTATAATGCCACAAATTTGAACTAAAGAAACTTATTTTGACAACATTGACATGAAGTAAAATGGCTTTTTCATTTCCTGGTTCAGATGTATACTGGTATACCTACCTGTTCTTGTGGCTCATTATTTTAAAGATTAGGAAATATATCTCTTGCCTAAATTTCAGCAAGCCCCCTTAAAATTTCAATTAGATGTAGGAAGATGATGAAGGTACCCATCAAAAGCATATTCTAACTTCTAGGAATAATTTTAAATTTTTTTCAATTACTTTTGTTTGTGAAAAATATTTTGTTCTTTCCAATTCAAAATTAAAACAAAGTTTTAATTTAAGTGGAAATCAATTACTTTTGTTTGTGAAAAATATTTTGTTCTTTCCAATTCAAAATCAAAACAAAGTTGTAATTTAAGTGAAAATTTACCACACTTGCCTTTTGTCTCTGGCTAGCTGAAGGCAAGTCCAGCAAGACCAGGCCAGAAAAGTATCGGAAGCAACTGCAAAGGCACGAAGCTCATCTTGAAAACACCCAAGGGGACACGTGACTACCACCCACCCGAGATGACTGTCAGGAGAAAGGTGACTTTCTGTTTAGAAATTGATATTTTAGAAGTATTGCAGAATTCGCTGGTTCGTATTTGCACGAGGGCTGCAGTGGAATGTAACAGGCAGTACGTGGGCACACCACAAAAAGAAAATGCCATTTAAGTACATTTTACTAACACTGTTGCTGCAGTACAATGGTAAAATTAAGTTTTTATGATTATTAATTACATTCAGTGTAGTTTACTCTCCCTCGCGCAGTTTGCCGGACAATCTAGCATAATGTTCTTGATGCAATTATTTTGACGTATGGTATGCTGTATTCCTTTGGACATGATAACTAAGTTAGGTGTGTATCAAAGATCAATAAATGATTATTTTAAACATTTTTATATGTAGTGGTATTCTCTTCGAACCTGCAAGCTCTTTCCTCTGCCTCCCTTCAACCCCTTGCATTCATCGAACAATGGTATATATTTGTCTCAAGATTGATTATGTAGCTGATTGTATTGTTACTCATATCACATAAACTTTTTCATTTTCGTGCAGGTGTTTGACAAAATCTTGGACGTTTTCCACATGCATGGCGCAGTAGAAATAGAGACTCCTGTTTTTGAATTGAAGGTTAGTATTTGTGCTTGTTGAGTTGCATCTATCTTTTATAAGAAATATTTGTCGATATAAATCTCTAAGGTTAAAAAATGGATAGATCAATAAAAGCAATGAATTATAATGTTTTAACTCACCAAAACACAACATGGTAGTACTATTGAAGAAAATGTTTCCTGCAGGAAGTTTTGACTGGCAAGTATGGAGAAGATTCCAAGTTGATATATGACTTGGAAGACCAAGGAGGAGAGATCCTCTCATTGCGCTATGACCTGACAGTTCCCTTTGCTCGCTATGTTGCCCAGAACAGGATTGGGAACATTAGCCGCTATCACATTGCTCGCGTGTATCGCCGTGACAACCCAGCCATGACCAAAGGTTGTATTATGAGCAATTTTCTTTTGTGACCCATCTTTACTTCATTTTGTGACCCATCTTTACCACATTTTGTGACCCATCTTTACCACATTTTGTGATCCATCTTTACCACATNCCACATATTCTGACCCATCTTTACCACATATTCTGACCCATCTTTAACACATTTTGTGACCCATTTTAACGCATTTTGGGACCCATCTTTACCACATTTTGGGACCTATCTTACCACACCTTTCTTATCAATATGAAACAGTTTTGCTGAGAAAAAGAGCTTCACCATTGGTGTAAATTGCAATTTGTTCCGATGTCATGACACTTTCTATTTAAAAGAGTATTATATATACTTTCCTCTCTTCATGAATATGCTAATTGCTGTCAAAAATCTTCTCCAGTAAATACTGAATTGATTTTGTAGTCGTAAAATTGTTTAGTACTAAATTTGTATGATTTGCTCTCATTTCGGTAGCATACAGTTAACTTTTGATTTTTTCTAATATTTTCAGGACGGTATCGCGAATTTTATCAATGTGACTTCGATATTGCGGGCTCCTATGACCAGATGTTGCCTGATGCTGAGTGTGTGCAAGTCATCCATCAGGTTCTGTCCAGTCTTGACCTGGGCGACTTTGTGATCAAGGTGAGATCTTGTTCCAGCAAATACTATATTTTCTTCAAAATGACGATGTAAACGAATGTTGTCTCTAATTTCACTAATTTTGAATGCAATTAGTGGCAATCTGACGATTTTAGTCTGACTTCTATTCTGAATTTGTTTCAGTATTTAATGTACAAATGGCGCATTTTCGACCTCTATATTTGGTTTGCCTTTTGGCTCTCAATGAAAAGGTGTTCACGTATGTATGTCAAATGTTTTTTCCAATTATTCATGTATATTTTTAAAAGTGCATTTAAGCATAAATGATTTCCATAGTGTGAAGCCCTGTTCTTACATTTTCACATGTATTTGTTGCATATTTTGCTATTGATTATCATGTTTCTTTCCATTAACTCTGATAAGGTTGCGTTTTTATAGTGTTGGGTAACTGGAAAGTCATTATGCTAAATAGAAAATGGTTTTAGTTTGGTCAGGCTTTTACAAATGTATCATGCTAGCTATTATATCGCTTGTGCTTTTTTAGGTTGATGAACCTATTTATATTTTGCTATGTTAGAATATCACTTCTTTTTTGACAGAACAATCTACATTTACTTACATTGCCAACCCGTTATTCGTTTTCTTTTGTTTGATCTTTATTTTTCTTAAGGTTTAAAAATGAAGTTAATGTTTGGGCAGGTAAACCACCGTAAGTTGTTGGATGGAGTGTTTGGAGCGTGTGGCGTGCCGAGTGACAAATTCCGTCCCATCTGCTCTGCTGTAGACAAGCTCGACAAGAGCCCCTGGTCTGAGGTCAGGAGGGAGATGGTCGATGAGAAAGGCCTGGAGGCTGATGTTGCTGACAGGATCGGCGAATATGTCAAGCTTAATGGCAAGCAGGACATGCTTGACGCGCTCAAGAGTGATGAGCGTTTGAAGAATAATGAAGATGCACAGGTGAGTGGTGAGAAAATCCCTACATAATAATTTGAGGATTATTATGGGTATGGCTTTATAATGGTAACATTTCGTAAGGAATCGTACAATGGCAGTTAAAGGCGAGTCTTTACTGAAAGGCGCCGCTTGAGTTATTGTTTGCTTTTAGTTAGTGAAGGTTTCTAGAAAAACATTTTGCAATTGCTTACTACTTTACTACTTTGAAATTAACATTTTTGAGGATGAAAATTTTTTCTACTCTGGTTCTCTTTAGAAATAACTCTTGCACAGTTCACTGAAAATTGCTTCCTATATACCCGTATTCGTGTGAAATATTATTTAATGGAAATAATTTTTGTGCGTGTCGGCAGGCAGCCATCAAGGAGCTAGAGCTGTTGCTGCACTACACATCATTGCTGGAATGCGACGCCAGCTTGCTGCTCGACATGAGCTTGGCGCGAGGACTCGACTACTACACAGGTGCGTGTCTGCTCGCTTGCCCTCACTCATGGCGGCTTTAAGCATGGCTTGTTTCCTTTTTTTAAGAACAACTTCAGCTGCCTCCATAGACTTAGCAGCTGGTATCTTGGAAACAATTACTCTACCATTAGATCATGGTTTTGATTGCCTCATTTTTAGAGTGACTTCAGTTCCCTTCCCGCTATTGCTCGGACCTCGGTATTTAAAAATTCTTATACCGTACGAGTACCATGTTCCTAAGTTAGTGGGTGGATATTTGCATTTATGAGCAAATCAACTATTTATTTTGTATTTATATTTATTTTTTTTATTTAAATTTTATTATTCACCATTTATAAGGTAGTGGGTGGATATTTGCATTTAAGTTTCATTCAGGGCTTTTTACTCTGGCTCATTTCTCCAATAAGTTCCAGGTTGTGGTATTCAACTAAGAATTGTCGAATTTTTAAATCGGTGTTTAATGGTGTAGAAGCAAGCTATGAACATTCACCATTGCACTATGTCGAGTCCAAGTTTGTTCAGGTTATTAAATGTTTTCGTGTTAGATTACTTCCAGTTACTAGAGTTTTTCAATTAATTTTCTGCGCTAAAATTTTAGCATATTCGATAGGTGTCAAATCTAAATGCTCTAAAGTCATTATTTTTCCTCAAAGCATATTCTTCTCATATTCTGTTTTGGTTATAATTGCCTCAATCTCTTGGCAGGTGTGATTTACGAAGCAATACTGAAGGAGAACCAGAATGGGGAGGATGCAGACTCTGGTCCCACCAGTAAGAAGATCAAAAAGAAGCAGGAAGGCGAGGAGGAAGATGAAGAGGGAGGGGCAGTGGGCAGCGTGGCAGGTGGTGGTCGCTATGACAACCTCGTGGGTATGTTCGATGCCAAGAAGAGAACCGTGCCCTGTGTCGGCGTCAGTTTCGGCATTGAAAGACTCTTCACTATTCAAGAACGCAAAATAAGACAGCAGGGGATCAAGGTCAGTAGCCGATCAAAAATAGGCCGGGGACGTATGTGTTTTTTTTTTGTTGTAACCCAGGCCTATTGCTATAACCTGGGCTCCTGGGGCTGTACAATCAATACTTCCTTGCGTACACGCCAGCGTCATAAGTATACGTTGCGGCCGATTTCTTGTCTATGATTGATTGATTGGTGGATTTAGCTTGAATGGCCATCAGTGATTGGCAAACGGAGTTAGGAACTCGTAACTATTTTTTGAAAGTTTGGCTCTAAGAAAACTTTTACGTCACATGATTCATAACTTGTATTTCATTAATTAAGACAAAATTGAATTGATGGAATTCTGAGAAGTACCTACTACTGTCGATGCTAATTTCCAGTACCCAAATCTTACCTGCTTACGTGTCCAGAATCGTGAGTTAGAATTTCGTCTTTTTCTTCAATTATTTGTTATTTTATTTTTAATTTTTACAACGTCCTTTTGTGAGGAATTTTTTGGTGCTAAGTTTGGTTCCAGCTTTTAATACACTTTAATTTAGTTTGATGAGATAATGACATCAGATCGCGATGATATCAGTTCACTGGTTCCCAGATACGCTCGAGCTGCACAAGCGTGCTGGTCGTCGGCGCCGGCAAGGGGATGCTGGAGCCGCGGCTCGCTCTGTGCGCTCTCCTGCACAAGTCCGGCATCAGGGCTGAAACTTCGCGAAAAATGAACCCCAAGTTCCTCGGTCAACTGCAGGCAAGTCCGGCAATTGACGACCAGTCTGCTTCAAATTTATCTAAAATCTGTACTCGGCGGCACTTTTCCTTAACTGAGAATTGTTAAGATGTACGCAGAAATAAGATTTATTTTAGCCCAAGTCTACCTTAAAGAGAATGTAACTTTTAAGTTTTTATTGAGACAAGATGCCAGCCACTATTCTGAAAACCGTTCCAAGAGCCATAACAGTCCCTGAAACCTCTGACGCTATCTGGCACAATGTAACTCGCTTCAAAAGGTACTAGATAATACCTATTTGATAGTGACTCCAGGCTACATTTAAGCCTAAAGATAAGCTTAACTTCGCTTCCTACGTTGCCAATAAATCATAGCGACCACAAGTGTGACCTGCAAACGCTTAACTGACCAACAGAGAATGTCTGAGGTAAATATTGTCATGATAAAAAATAAAATTGGGATTGGACTATCTGCGTCATAGTGGAACCCGATAATGGCTCATTGTAATCCTTCCAGTTTTTCTGAAGTGATTGTAGACTTTCAACTTCATGCTAAAAAAATAAGTTCGAGGTGACATGTTCTTTTAATTTGTTCATTATTTCGCCTCCAGAAAATCACGGTTAAATTATGATTGTTTTAAACGAGCAGCACGCAGAAGAACATGGCATCCCGGTGGTGGTGGGGGTGGGAGAGAGCGAAGTGCAGGAAGGAGTTGTGAACGTTCGCTGCACCGCCACTCGACAGGAGACCCAGGTGCCTCGCGTCCAACTTGTTGCTCATCTCCAGCAGCTGCTTCCTACCCTTGAAAAATTGTAACTTTTGCCCCCTGAAATAGTTTTTTTTTTCAAATGGGAAATCGTCTGCTCTCAACTCTCGTACTATAATAATAACTACGTACACTGTCTCTGCCTCTGTAATATAGAGGTTCTCCATGAACGTTTCAGTTGGTATATTTTTCTCCTGACTCGCCTAACTGTTGTTAGAAAATTCTTGCCCTGTCTAACATCAACAATTTCACGACGGTAGGTAGTACTTGAGTTGAAATAAATTTTCGTCAACTTCCATACAGAAGGTCTTGCTGAGAAAGTTTTTCCAACTTATCGTTCACGATTCTTTCAATTCACTCAAAAAGTTATTTATCTAAATTTCTAACACAAGGCAGCGGGAATATCAGGTTTGATCTGCTACTGATCGAAATGTTTTACCATTCCAATAACCGTTGGTCGCAATCGTGTCATCTTTTTGCTTACATTGTGTGTCTTGTGCAAGTTTTATTTAATTACTCTTCTCGAATGTGAAATTTACCATGCGTTCAAAAAACATCTATAAGAAAGTGAGAACTCTGTATACAGCCTGTATGGCTGTATCAATTATTTAATATCTTCATTTTAAAATTTTGCAAGATCAGGCATCTGCACGTCTTGAAATGTGTGTTTAGCGATTCTGCGTCACTGTAAAAATCAGATTGTGAAAATCGAATTAGTTTGGTGTTCGGAATCGTAAGAAGTGTGACCGTCGCCATAATTATGAGAGGGTTGGCTTGCTGAGTTGCTGTTAACTTTTGTTATGAATTAAAATCATCACTGTATAAGGAAGTAATCGGTTCTGTTTTCTTGAAATTATCAATTGCACCTGTACAATTTGTTCCACATCCTCAACTCCTGACGACTCTACTCAAATGCCTTGTAGTGATTACCTCTCCCTGTGCTTCCACCTAGTTGAATTCTGTTGAAGCTCCGAGGAATGAAAATACTGATTTACAAATACCAAAAGGTTTATGAATTATTTTGGTATTTGGGGGTGGAACACAGACTCGGTTGCGGAAATCAGTTGTAGGTAATTTTGATGACAAATTAATTCAGAATTTTTTTTGCCTTGATCACATTTTGTACGCAATTCCTCGAATCAAAATGAATATCTCTCTTCCTGGCCAGCAATCGCTCTAGACACTCGAATCAGCTTAGTAATAAGAACGGGAATTATTTGGTCTCCTAGTGCTGTGCGTAGTGTATTTCCGAATAGATCTTGGTTCAACATCATTCTGATGGGGTTGTAGCGTTATAGTATCGTACGTAGGAGACTTGGTAAATACTAGGTTTTTTGACTGCAGAAAAGCAAACCATTTTAAGGTTATGTACTTATTATACATCAAAAAACTGTTGAGTAGACTGCGCATCCCTGCGGATGGGCCTGTAGCGATAGTCGAGTCGTTTTTCTATCAAGTTGGTTTCTTTGCGGCATGACACCGTTCACAAATTTAGAAAACTTCTATTTTTCGGTATAGGTATTATCAAGTCATGATAGTCTCATGCCAAAGTTCATATTCCTAATCCTCTGTGGTTTCTTGTAATTATGGAATAAATGAATATTTCTGGGCGTACTCAGTCTCCTAAATAAGGTTGGCAATATTTCAATTAACTTGCCAAAATACGTTTACCAAGGTAGTATTCATCATCCAATTGGTAATAATTGGTGTTTGTTTGTCTGTCTGCTGCAATCTTATAATCAATATTTAACATACTTATAACTGTCCAATTGATCTGAAATTTTGCACACTGCATAAAGCTGGAGACAATGCATGAATCAATTGACAGAATAAAAAAAACACATTTGCAATCTTGAAAATACGTGACACCGTTCACAAATTTAGAAAACTTCTATTTTTCTGTATATTCTCAAATCATGATAGTCTCATGCCTAAGTTCATATTCCTAATCCTCTGTGGTTTCTTGCAATTATGGAATAAAATGAATATTGATGGGCGTACTCAGTCTCCCAAATAAGGTTGGCAATATTTCAATTAACTTGCCAAAATACGTTTAGTATTCATCGTCCGATTGGTAGCGAGTAATAGCGTGCTTTTCGATATTAATATATTACGACTCGTCAGAAAGTGGGCTTAGTCTGGCATTATAAATAAAAGTAAGACCCAAATTAAATAATTGAAATCAGGCAATGTCATCTTAACATGATATCTAGTCATTGTTACAGTTGGCGCCCAAATTGAATGTATGGTCGCTTGTTATTGTTTTCAGTCTGGAGTGATGAAATTAGGTACTTCGTTCCTGGGGACTCCGAAGATCGGGTCATTGGGTTTGGGGACTGGGGTAGTAGGAAAAATTAACATGTCATTAAATTGTCTACTTTTATTGTAGATGCGTTAATTTTCTCACTTGACTATGACGAGAATAGATATCTCGAACCCGGTGGAAGTCCAGTAGCTATTTCAAACTATCGTCAGTCATGAAAAAAAGATCCTGTCAAATGACACGATTTTAGATCTTCCAGACTTCTGTGAAGTGTGAACAAGGCACGAAAATTAAAAGAATCAGCGACAGGCCACAGCAGGCCTACACCTTAGCGCTGACCACTATGTTATGTTATGTTTTCTGGTTTACGTCAGTAAGTTAGTTACCTTTCCTTACCTACTGGCTAGTACATAGTGGCAAACCAGAGATTTTTTAGAATCAGTGCATTTTTAATTTCCTCAATTACTCAATATTTAAACCAATTTCTTACGTATGATAATGCTGGTATCCATGATACTTTACTCAAGTTTACTGGTCTACTTATAGTAATCAAAATTGAACTTGTGGGAGAGTCTAAAAAACTCTCTGCTTTGCCACTATGGCCGCTAGTAGCTACTCGCTAGTAGTGGCTACCTTCCCTTGGCCCTTGGGCAAATAATGGGCAGTTGGGCTTGGAGTATGGAGTGTGCCAATGTGGGACTCAAAAAGTGATAATTCTAGATAGAAAATAATGGAGTCTGTACCTGTACTCCTGTAGAAATACCTAGTTGAGCAACAAGAGGGCTGAGGGGGTAGGGTAAACGCGGTATATTCCGACACATTAAGGACGCATCGAGAAATGAAAAACTATAAAAAAACGTATGCATTACGTACGTTCTGTTGCCTTCACATGACTCTCAAAACACTTCACTAGGGTAAACGCGGTATATTCCGACACCGAGATCGTAGGTAATTCCGTCACCTCTCCAGCTTTTCCTTTATATTAAGCTTTGTTTTAGTTCCATGCGTTCATTGATGGTTGAAATGGTGACGTCATACATTTGTGTGTCGAAATACTGCAAAAACAAATACAAGTATACTTAAAGGATTCCTAATATATTCACAGACGTATTTAAAAGTCTCAAACCATAATATTCATCCTATAAAATCAGTTATTCACTATTTGGTAGAGCCATGTCAACTGTCAAATTTGACACATTTTTCGATGATCTCACCAGGTGGCATGCATTGTCTCTCTTTGGATCTCAATATTTTCCCACTAGATGGCCAAGACCTAGTGTTTTTGCAGTATTTCGACATGCAAATGTATGACGTCACCATTTCAACCGTCAATGAACGCATGGAACTAAATCAAAGCTTAATATAAAGGAAAAGCTGGAGAGGTGACGGAATTACCTACAATGTCGGAATATACCACGTTTACCCTACTGCCGTACTGGGTAGGTAGGATTATAAGGTATATATTGTATCATTTTGTATGGGTACAAAATTTGTGCCATTTTTGCAAGACTTCTCTTTAACTTCACTTCTTGTTTGTTTGTCTGTCTGCTACAATCTTATAATCAATATTTAACATACTTATATTTGTCCAAATAGACAGAGAGCAATAGATAGAGAGAGAGAATGAGAGAGACAGAGATAACGCGCCTGTCCAATTGATCTGAAATTTTGCACAATTTCAGATCAATTTTTGAATTTTTTGCAAAATTTAAAAATAAAAATTTCTGCTATAAATCTTATAATTGTAATTTGACAACTTCTACCTGTCCAATCATAATCAATTTGAAATTTTGCACACAGCACACTTGCATAAAGTTGGAGACAATACATAAATCAATTGACAGAATAAATAATTACTACCGTAAAATGGGGTTACTTTGACCGGCGGGGTAACTTTGACCACTTTTCGTTTTTTTAACAAAAACCCCCAAAACTCAAAAACGATTTGAAATAGAAAAATTTTGTCGATGGTTATCAAAGGCCTAATACTGAGGCTACGTAACACAATAGGAAGATTGAAAAAGTTTGCATATCTAATAGGTTAAAAAATTGAAAATGTGACCCACGAAAAAGAGCTACCTATTATTTAAAGCCTGTCAGAGTACCCCCTCTAATTTTTTTATTTTTTGGTAAAATAACTCTAGGTTTTGATGCATTGTAGTAGAACTCTTCTAGTTACATATGCAAAAGACAAATTTTAGGAAGAGTGTCATAGTTTGCAAATGGGGGGCGCCACCCCCCAATGGGGTAACTTTGACCACCTAATGGCAGCCGTGATGGGGTAACATTGACCGGCTTGGAAATTAAGCTGAAATTACTATAGGTACCTATATAACATATTTTATGTTTGATACACCTATTAATGTTTTTTTCTTTATGTTTCAGTCTCTACAGAGTCTTATATATAGTAATTTTAAGGGGACCGTCTAACCCAAAAATCGAAAAATTTCACTTTTTTCGTTTTTTGGTCCATTTTAAAGCTGCTTTTCAGGCGCATAAATCGGTGTAATTGGCATCTCTGTGCGTGCGTTAGTTTGTTTTTTATTCATTTTAGTATGGTTGGTACTATTGGCCGATATCAGTGCGCGGACCTCTGACGTCGGCTCTGACGTCGCTCTATAGCCGGTCTCTTATACACATCTAGATGTGTATAAGAGACAGGTTTCACACGTCCGGCCATTCGCGTTTACAGTTTTTACCTAAAAATATTATACGTTTAAAAATTACGTTTTAAAGACAACAATTCTAAAGAATCCAGTGTCTCCAATGTTACAGATGTACAATGAATTTCTCATTTTATTTTCGAATATTAAAAAATTATTTTTTTTTTATATTTTTAATGCATAAAATTTATTTAAAAACTATTTATTCTGTCAATTCAATGTTCAAAGATTCAATGTTCAAAGACGTGCAACAAGGATAATTCCAGGCTTGAAGGGCAAGTCCTATGAAGAAAGATTGAAGATTATGAAGCTTCCAAGCCTCAGTTATCGACGTCTGCGTGGGGACCTCATTGAAGTATACANCGATGGCCACGTCGATAGATATGGTCTTTACGAATCGAATGATACGTGTCTCGATGTTGTAGGACGATATTTGTGGGAGGAGATAGATTTTCTATAGTAACCGTTATTTTGCCGTTTTCTATGAATATCACGTTTTCTATCAATTTTTTCGAAAAATTCATAGAAGTAAAATGTTTTTATTTTTACATTTTACGTTTGAATGTGAAGTTTCATGATGATCGGATAATAACTTTAGGAGTTATAGGCTATCTCCAATTTAGGTTAGACGGTCCCCTTAACTTAATTTCCAAACCGGTCAATGTTACCCCATCACGGCTGCCATTAGATGGTCATGTTTCGGCGGTTTCGCCCGTTTGCGGACGGCGCCCCCCATTTGCAAACTATGACACTTTCCTAAAATTTGTCTTTTGCATATGTAACTAGAAGAGTTCTACTACAATGCACCACAGCCTGGAGTTATTTGGAGTTATTTTACCAAAAAATAAAATTGATTTTACCACCCAGTCAAAGAAACCCCAAGAGCTGGGGTAACAAAGACCATCACTTTTTTTGAAATTACATCAAAACTATGAGAGGCAGGAGCCAGCAATTTATGGTGAGTAAAGCTAGAGTATAGACCTGTATTTTGCAGGTTTCAATTCAAGTTTAACTTATCTAGTAAAAAATTGTCATCATTTTGAAAAAAAAGTGGTCAAAGTTACCCCATTTTACGGTACATAAATTAATTTTTTTTTTCAATATTAAAAAAAATTTACAAATAATTTTGTCTGCTACAAATCTTATAATCCATATGCAAAGCACCAGCTGAGAAAAAAGGAAATAATCTGAAAATTATAAAACGAAGACTTGAATTAAATAATAATTAATTGCTGAGTCCAGGTGTAACTTCAGTAACAAGCAGTCCATGCATCATGACACATGACTTCTTCTACATCTTCAAACCGACATCAAATCAATCAATCCATATTTGATACACTTCTAGCTGTCCAATCAATCTGCTATTGCTAACCAATGCAATTTTGTTCAGAGACAATGCATGAATCCTTTGACAGAATGAATAATTTTGAAATTTTTTTTTATATTTGAAAATAAAATTAGAAATTCATTGTACATGTGTAACATCTAAGACACCAGATTCATCAGAAATATTGTCTTTAAAAAGTAATTTTTAAAAGCATATTATTATTAGCAGATACTTTTTGTGATACAAAAAGTTTCATAGTAAATGTATAAAATATATCTTTTTCTTGCATTTGTGGTTATCTCATGCCTCATGGTACTTTAAGAGGCTAAGAGCCATCAACACAGTTTTTCCAAGGCAAGAACTTTTTGAGCTACGTATATTGTTATTTTTTTTTAATGTCAAAACAGTCCAAGTCACATTATTTTACTGCATGTTCCAAGCCTGATCTGATTCTGTTAAAGACTGTAAGTGTTGAGTAAAGCCTCAAACTAATGAACTTTACTCAATGAAACTTGGTACACGTATTCATTAGGACCTAATAGTAATGTTTAGCTTGTGAATTATTTTTTTTTAATTTTGCCTTCATTTGTTTTTGCCATAGTTATATGGTAATAAGGGCCAAAATTCAGTGATCAAAAAATTTCTTCCAAACTATTGAACAGATTTGAACGATATTTTGAATTTACAGTCCTAACTACCAAACAGTAATGTTTAGCTCAAAAAAATTTATTCTATTGTGCCTTTGTTTGTGAGTTTTTTTTTTCATTTCACCTTCATTTGTGATTTAAACAGCAATACATGCTTAAATTTGCAGTAATCAAGAAATTCCTTCCAAAACCACTGAATAGATTTAAACAAAACTTGGTATTTTAATGCCTAACCTCAGCAACGGTGATGTTTAGCTTGTTACAATTTTTTTTTGTTTTGCCTTCATTTGCGATTTATACGGCTGTGCGTATTCGGATATACATACAGTGGGGGGAAATAAATATTTGTACACTTGAAAAATCGTGTTTTAATGTATGTAAGTACACAAACTTAACAGGAAAAGTGATTTAAATTATGTATAGAGACGCATAGTATTCAAAAATACTATCAAAAGAAATTAAATCTCAATGCAACAAAAAACAATGCATTTTTGTTGCATTGAGATTTAATTTCTTTTGATAGTATTTTTGAATACTATGCGTCTCTATACATAATTTAAATCACTTTTCCTGTTAAGTTTGTGTACTTACAAACATTAAAATATGATTTTTCAAGTGTAGTAATATTTATTTCCCCCCACTGTAAATGGCTCTTGGTTAAACAGGCTGGTAGAAAAGCTGGTCATTCCTCCTGTATCTGTATAACTTGCGAACGAAAGCAAAATAGAAAAATCGTCACAAGCTAAACATCATCGTTGGGAGGTTAGGTATTTATATACGAAGATTTGTTGAAATCTGTTCAGTAGTTTAAAAGAAATTTCTTGATTGCCGCAAAGTTAAGCGACAAATTATCTGGCAATATGGGCAGAATATAAGGGAGTGTAAAATCAAGAATAACAGTGAAATGAAAAAAAAAACTTGCAAACTAATGTAAAATAAAAATATTTTTTAAAAGCTAAAAAATCACTGTTTGGTAGTTAGGAATGTATATTCAAACTTTCATTCAAATCTGTTCAGTAGTTTGGAAGAAATTCATTGATCACTGCAAATTTTGGCCTTTATAGCAATATAACTCACAAATGAATGTGAAATTTAAAAATTTTTACAAGCTAAAAATCACAGTTAGGTTCTGATGAATACATGTTCCAAGTTTCATTTAGCTGCATTCATTAGTTTGGGAGATATTCCTTGATAATTGAATTTGGAGATTGGTCGTGCGACTGGACACAAGTCCGGCTGCAAATTTGCCCAAGACGTCCTAGGTTTCTAGTGCTGAAACAGTTGAAGCAGCTGAAAAACATATTGGTTCACTAAATGGGGTTCTATTTGTGAAATACACATTTGTGTTTAACCTTTATCTTTTAAAATTGCAGCATATTAAATTTTAGGAAAGAGGCGCTTGTTTTTAGGTCTGTGGGGGCGCTAGAAATTCACTGGGGAGCCAAAGGGGGGCGCCAGCCTGAAAAAGTTTGGGAACCACTGCTTTAATGCAATAACAGACATCATGTGTGTTGGATGTGGTAGAAGCTTTGATTAGAACAGGGTTACAAATTATTACTGCTAAATATGTTGATCACTACTTATTGGCTGTATTGATCCTTGTGGCCATATTGATGACCAGAAGCTTGAAGTATATAATTTTGTATTAAATCTTTTATTTTTTTCAGTCACTTGGTTGCATGAAAATATCACTATAATTATTATTGATCACCATGGGCTTCCATGGTGAATATGAGTTTGTGATCCCTCTGTCACTGGATGCCCTGCAAGAAGCTTCATCAACTAGGCAATATGTTGTGAGCAATATTTCTACAGCAAATGAGATTCCAAAGAAATTGCAAGGTAAGTGTACATGTACAGTGGTCCATACTAACAGGCAATTATATCATACATCTATTTATTTTCCAATTTATGAATGAATTACCAATACAAATTATTTATCTAGTTGTTCATCTGAAAATTTGATTCAAAATTTTCCTAATGTGAAATAAAATTTCAGATGCCCCAACCAATTACATTGTTTCAGAATGTCAATCCACCTTTCGAAAGGAGGGCTGCTCATTTGTGCTGGATGGCCAAATGTTTGATGCTCTCTACAGTGTGCTCTGGCATTTTAAATATCTTGATGCAGCAGTTCAAGATAATGCATTCAACTTAATGGTTAAAGGTAAATAGTCATTCTTAACCAGGGTTGGTGATTTTTATTTTTTTTTAATAAAAAAAAATCGATGATTTTTTTTATTTTTTAGTGACTTTTATTTATTTAATTTTTT
This sequence comes from Hyalella azteca, assembly GCF_000764305.2. NCBI lineage: Eukaryota > Metazoa > Arthropoda > Malacostraca > Amphipoda > Hyalellidae > Hyalella > Hyalella azteca. The sequence continues at coordinate 50,250 of NW_025935295.1, read as the reverse complement.
TCATTTTCTGCTTTTTTGTCTTTTTGAAATGTTTTTTTATGTTGCAATTAGCCTACTAATAATAACAGTATATGGATGGTTAAAAAGGGCAGCTATTGCCTTCTAGAATGGAAAGGTGGCAGGGTTGGCAATGATTAAATCAAAATGATTAAATCATGTGATTAAATCACTTGATTTTTTTATAAAAAAATCATGATTTTTTTTATTTTTTCGATTTTTTTGATTTTTTCATATAATTAAATATATTGAGTGGCAGTCTTTAATTTATATTGAGGTATTGTTATTCATGGTTTAGTATAAATGTACTATAAATGACAAATTGGTATATAAACTTGTTGCCTTTAGTGTGTATTAGGTTCCAATAAATTGAATGTTTTTGGTACAGAGGCACCAAGTGTGCAATACATTGTACGTAGCTAGCAGCTTAGCTAATTCTTATAAGGCTATAAGTAGTCTAACTATTTGACTATTTGTTATATATTGATTACAATATACAATTTAAATGTGTTAGCTAGCTTATACAGTGTGGGGCAGAACTGATTGAACAGTTTTGATGCGAAATAAAAGAGTAATGGAGGTACATAAAGAAGAAAGTTTATTTTCCTCATGATTAGCATAACATACCATTTAAAATACTTATGTTTTGAAAACAATATCAGGAAGATGGGGTTTGTTAGCTGCATCATACTTTTGGAGTTGTTCTCTAAAGTTTTCTACAGCACGTTCACACATATGGCGAGGTATGGCCATAACCTCTGCTGCAATAATCCGTTCCCTTAGCTGTGGTAGGGTGTGAGGGCGACTTCTCAACCCCTTTCTTTTAGATGTCCCCAAAGAAAGAAATTGCAAATGCTCAAATCAGGTGACCTTGCAGGCCACTGTAAATCACCCCTCAGAGTCTGGGAACATGCGTTTCAAAACATTGAGTGACATTCGGGCTGTGTGAGCTGTTGCACCATCCTGCTGGAACCACACGTCTCCCAATGCTCTTTTTCAACAATGTTTTCCATCATGGGCTGCAATAAATTTTGTAATATTGCAGCATAGCGATCGGAATACACTATCACGGTTACTCCCTCCTCCGAAAATGACTCCGACAGTGTGTTGCAGCTAACAGCCCCCATCTTCCAGATATTGTTTTCAAAACATAAGTATTCTAAATGGTATGTTATGCTAACTTCTAGGAAAATAAACTTTCTTCTTTATGTACCTCCATTACTCTTTTATTTGACCTCAAAACTGCTCAATCGGTTCTCCCCACCCTGTATATTAGGAGATTGAGATTGTATTGATCTTTTAGGCAATTAGAAAGATTTTCCACCCTAATACGAGTATTCTAATTAAAATATTTAATTTCAATCTTTAAATATGTGAATTTAAAACTAGAAACAAAACAATTACAATTATAAGACTATATATAAATAATTGAATGCAGTGAATGGATATAAAATATTTGATTTGTGCACATGTTTATTTCAAGCAGTATTAGATTTTCTCATAACTTAAGTCTCGTTTCAAGTCGTATGAGGTTTGTTTGGTTATCGTTCAGTTTATGTTTAGTATTGGTTTATTGGTCTGAATTAAATGGGAACAGTGCAGTCAGTTACTCTGTCACTACTAGTTGGAGTGTATAGAGGTTAGAGTCTGGTAGATTTATAGGACATAAAACTAGTAGATCTATTGATAGTGCTGTGCACTGTGCTATCAGCTACAGTCACTATGGTAGATTTATAGGACATAAAACTAGTAGATCTATTGATAGTGCTGTGCACTGTGCTATCAGCTACCTATCTGTTATGTGACTCTTCAATGTTTAGGAGATCTGCATTCCTGAAGTGTTTTTGTACATTGAAGCCAGTTAAATGGTCAATATTTAGCTTATTACCTTGCTCCATACAAACTTTACAAAGCTAATGAATAGACATAGTACCAATAATTGTTTACCCAAAAAATCCCTAAGTGGTAAACACCACCTTGGCCTGTTGGCCATTATTGAAGGCAATAAGTGCCCTTTTTAGCCATCCATTATGATCCATATACTGTTATTGTTAGTAGGCTAATTGCAACATAAAAAATAACACTTCAAAAAGACAAAAAAGTTGAAAAAATCAAAAAAATCAAATAAATCAAAAAAATCATGAAAAAATCAAAAAAATCATTGATTTTCGATTTTTTTTTATTTAAAAAAAAAAAATCAAAAAAATCGCCAACCCTGAAAGGTGGTGTGACTACTTTGGGACTTTTGGGTAAACAATTATTGATAAGTCTATTCATTAGCTTTGTAAAGTTTGTATGGAGCAAGGTAACGAGCTAAATATTGACCATTTAACTGGCTTCAATATACAACAACACTTCAAGCATGCTGATCTTCTAAATATTGAAGAGTCACATAACAGATAGACCTGTAGCTGATAGCACAGTCAACAGTGCACAACACTTTCAATTGATCTACTAGTTTTATGTCCTATAAATCTACCAGATTCTACCCTCTAAACACACCGACTAGTATAGTGACTGAGGGACTGACTGCACTGTTCCCATTTGATTCAGACCAATAAAGCAATACTAAACATAAACTGAACAACAACGAAACAAACCACAAATGACTTGAAATGAGAATTATGTTATGAGAGAAGCCAAAACTGTTTTAAATAAACATGTACACAATTCAAACATTTTATTTCAATTCACTGAATTTAATTATTTTATATATAGTTTTATTATTGTAACTGTTTTGTTTATAGTTATAGATTCACTTATTTACAATTGAAATTAAATATTTTAATTAGAATACTATTATTATGAATAATTAATATTAGGTTGAAAATCTTTCTAAATGCCTAAAAGGTCAATACAATCTCAATCAACCCTTCTTATATAAGCTAGCTAACACATGTAATTGTATAATGTAATTAATATATAACAAATAGTCAAATAGTTAAAGACCACTTATAGCCTTATAAGAATTAGCTAAGCTGCTAGCTATGTACAATGTATTGCAACACTTGATGCCTCTGTACCAATAACATACAATTCATTGTAATGTAATACACACTAAAGACAACAGGTTTATATTCCAATTTGTCATAGAACATTTATACTAAACTATGAATAACAATACCTCAAAATAAATTAAAGACTGCCACTCGATATATTTAAATATATAAAAAAAATAAAAAATCATGATTTTTATAAAAAATCAAATGATTTAATCACATGATTTAATCAGTTTGATTTAATCATTGCCAACCCTGTTCTTAACCTCCATAATTGCTTAAGCTTTTTGTTTAGTTGTGTAGTTGGTAATCACATTAGTCGACCTAATTTTTTAGCCTGGTTTGAATTTAGGTTCATATGGCTCACTAACTAAGTGTATTCAACAGCAAAGTTCCATCAATTGTGTTAGGTAATAGGTATATTTGTGCATGTTCATGAAAATATGGTTTTAGTTAATAAGTTCTAAACTAACTTTGATGTATGAAATCTTTTGTATTCAAATTTAAATGTTTAATTTTGTTTTGAAAATTTTCATTGTGGTTGTTAATCTTTCATATCATTCAACAGTGATGACTCAGCAGACAACTGACCTTGCTTCTCTGTTGGATGACATTGCCAATGTCAGTGCCTCAGCCCGCAGTCAGAATTTCACCATTTTGAAAATGAATACTTTCTTAGCTGTTCAGCTGACTGAAGCTTTTGAGAATCATCACAACAAGCCTTCTCAGGATGCTTTTCTTGCAACTGGCAAGGTTAGGATTTAATGTTTCAAATCATCCATTTGTTTTTAACTTGCATTTTGAAGCTATTGGTGCACAAATACTACCTATATCTTTAATTTTCACCAGCAGTGTATTAAGTTTCAAAGATTTGTCCTCTGCTTTATTAATGTCTTTTAAATTTTTTTTCTGATTGAAGTGTTTTTTTGTTTCAAGGGAGTCCCAACTTTGTCTTGTCATGTGAAATTTTTCTGGACTATGAAGATTTTGTATAAAGGTTTTTTGCCCATTGTAGAATTTCTTGTCCTGGTTATCTTTATTTAATTAAATTGTATATTGAATTAGTCTCGTAAGCGTGCGGCGGGCGGAGCTAAGGAAGACAACCAAGCAGCCTGGGAGAACCAGAGGATGCAAATGTTGCTGCAGCTCTGCTCCGTCTTGCACCATCCGCTCCATAAGCTATGCAGCCCTCCCATCATGGAAGAAGATTATGTCAAGTACTGCCATTATTTATTATGTTTATTATTATTGTCCATACAATTACAATAACTTGAGACCCGAGACCTGTGCTTGGGGCAGGAAATAACCAAAAAGTGAACTTTTTGGTTATTTCCTGCCCCAAAAGCTATAGTACTGATTTTGAAAGAAATGTACTGGTAAGTTAAGCGTGATAGTCATACTAGAATATGAGAAAATTTACAGATGTACTTGTGATTATCTTTTACTTTCTTTTATATATTCCTTTTGGAAATCTACCCGTTTTCAGATATAGTTGTCCACTTTGCTTGTTCATCTTGCATTGTGTGCACCAAGTTTTTAGCTTCATCTTGAGTGTATGCACTTTATGTTAGTGCTGCTGCCTTCTTCTTCATGCAAAAACTTTTTAACATCAAATCCTGGTGCAAGTAAAGATTATTATTTGTTTATAAACTATAGAGTTATTACCGTGTTTTGTGAGAAATTTTGTTGCTAGTTTACCGGACAATGTATTTAAAAAGTTTTAACTTTCGTGATTTAGGTTTTATATTCTAATAGTTGCTTTATATCACATTTATATATTTTGCACCCCCAACTTAAAACTTGCAGAATCGTTTTGTTTCATTTTCAGACTTATGTGGAGTAATATAGTGTTCTTTATCTTGAAACCAATCCGTAGCTGAATTTATTATTGTACAAAGTGTGCTCAATCAATATGATCTTATGATCAACTCTCTCTTTTGTCATGAACATTTACCTATGTAAATCTAATTTTATGCCCTCAATTTTTGAACGAGAAAAATAAATCTAGAAAAATTGTAGAGAAAATTGGTTGAATAGTCACAACGTGACGAAATGGAGTTAATTTTGTTTGTTTCATCAGCTTTCTAAATATTTCCCTATTCAATTTAAAAATGTTAATTTTTCCAGTTTGGTGGCTAATATGTGCTACAAAATCTTGGAGTCGCCATCCATGGGTCAGAATCGCTGCAAGGGCGTCCGTGATTCGCTCTTTCAAATCATTGGGGTGCTTGTGAACCGATTCAATCATGGCTTGGCTTGCTCTCTCAAAACCATGCAGGTAATTAGATTTGCTTGACAGTATTTGCAACAAAAACTTAATTTTAGTCCTAAAAAATGTATTAATAATGAAGATCTCTTGCAATAACTTACTGCAAAGAAATGATTCATGATCAGGGTACTCTGGTATTCAGGTAAATATTTTGTATTTATTAGCAGTTGACATTGAATATACTTCAAAGTACACTCGGTTATCAATATTTTTTTCATTCATTACCGGTTTTGTAATTTTTTAATTGGCTGTGCAGTTGGTGCAGCATTTTGAGCACTTGGCAAGTGTATGTGCCCAAGGACTAGCAATGTTGGTGAACCAGTTTGGCTGCATGAACGTCATTGGTGAAGTTGTGCGTGAGATAGCCAAAATGGACCTTGGTAAGTTGCAACTAATTTGCTAGCTCAGGATTGACATAAATCGTAACTTCTCGAATTGAAATTTCTGCTATATTGTTGATGAACTTCTGGACAACTTGAAAGTGTGTGTGGCATCGAAGAAATCATTTTAGTGATATTGGACTTCTTCTGTTTAAATCTATTGTCATATTGACCAAAATTATATGCTGTAAATAATACTTGAATACCGAGAAATCCTGCCTTTAGGATGCATGGAGACCAGCAGCAAGGACAGTGCAGCTGTGCGTAACTTCACACTGTTTCTGGTGGAGTTAGCCGAGCTTGTACCCCAAGCACTTGTACCGTCTCTACCGCTGCTCTTCACGTTCCTGGACAATGACAACTCCTCGCTGCGTAACTGCATGCTGTCAATGATGGGCTCCCTGGTGCTCAGGGTGCTTTCCTCTGAGAACCTGGATGACAAAAAGAAAGATCTCAGGGATAATTGCATCGATGCTATTGAAGATCATGTTATGGACGTCAATGCGTTCGTCAGAAGCAAAGTTAGTTTGAATTCTTTAAAAAAAAAAATTATTTGTGGAGGTCCGAATTACTTGATCGAGAGTAGGGAAAGATTTTCTTTGAGCCTAATGCTTATTGCGGAAATATTACTTGTTCCAAATAATTCTCTATACTCTCACTTGATTGGAACTGCAATTAGGTTGGAAAAAGGGTAATTTTTTGTGTGTAAACTTCACGTTAGTTTCATTGAAATTAGTAAATTAAATGTTGCTCCTTATAGAAATACATTAAAGTTGCCATGAATTTCTTTATTGGCATTATTTTATTTTTAGTTGAATTCAAATAATATGTGTTGCTTACGTTTTCTTTTCAATTTTCATTTTTTTGTTTTGAACGATTTAATTTTTTCGAATTTGTTTACCCTAATGCTCAGTGGACCACTGGCAAATTGAACAATTACTTTAGCACAAGATTCTCATTTGTGGTCTATTTATTGGTCAGTTTCCTTAAATTTTCTCATGAGTTTATTATTTTTGCTTTGTTTGACGCAGGTTCTGCAGATCATCCACGACCTGGTGAAGGGCGGGGGTGTGCCGCTCGCCAGGCAGCAGCGCCTCCTCGAGCTCGCCGTGGGCCGCATCATGGACAAGAGCGCCTCTGTGCGCAAGAATGCCATCTCTCTACTTACTGCCTTTCTCAAACAAAACCCTTTTGCTGCCAAGGTTTGAAACTATTTTGCTTCCCATTCCTATTTGATTCTCTTTCTAACGAGACAACGGATGTATTGCTAATTTTTTTTTAATATTTTTATTATATTAGTCACCATGTATGTCGCGGTGCTCAGCCACTTATTTTCTTATTTCTTCAATAGTCAAATGTGGCTATTGAATTTCTTATTGGAAACATTTTATAAATTTTATAAATATCTAAACGTTAGTAATCAAGTCAAACTTGATGAAATTAATTGTATGATATTTTCAGTTTTTTTTTCACCTTGGTGAGCATGTGTTAGATCTGCTACAATAGTAGGAACAAAAAAAAAAACTTTGTAAGCGATTAAAACTGGTTTCAATTGAGATATCTTCCAAGCCTCCTGCTTTGTTTCAGTTACCCATGGCCGACCTGCAGCAACAGTACGAGATAGAGCAAGAGAAACTGATGGAGCTGTGTCCTGAGTCGGTCACGGCTCCTGAGATCGAGACGCGTTCAAAAGAAAACACTGTACACCAACTGTGGCAGGAGAAACTGCCCGCTCTTGTTGATGCCGTCAGGGATGTGATAGATGAAGGTGAGGAGTCCTTGATGAGCTCTTGGCGCATTAATAGTGGGCAGTGAGAGAGGATTTAAAGTCACTCTAAAATCAAAAGCTCTTCATTGTGGTATCATTTGTAGGTTGGTATCCCTTGTAGGTTGGTATTCCTTGTAGGTTGGTATTCCTTGTAGGTTGGTATCCCTTGTAGGTTGGTATCCCTTGTAGGTTGGTATCCCTTGTAGGTTGGTATCCCTTGTAGGTTGGTATTCCTTGTAGGTTGGTTTTCACTTGTAGGTGCTAGAATGAGAATTTTTATTTGTTCAAAAGCTCTTCTTTATGCATTACCTGAAGGTGATAATATGAAGATTTCTTGACGTTTATCTAATCTCCAATGCTAATCTCTGGAAAGCGTGTGATTTCATCCGACGGTGTAAACGGATAATAAATCGAATAACTAGATGATGCATGTAGCAAAATAACTTATTCAATACATAATATAGCTTATTTCATTATGTTATATTTACGGCAGTTAATATAAATAGATTGGTGGTCAATATAAAAAACTCCAAAAAACGTAGAGAGAGTTAGGCGTTTCTGCATTCTCCTCAGCCCGTAAACACGCTGTTATTCTGGGTATTTTGAATAGCAGTGTGGTAAAAATAATCCTAAAAGAATTGCAATTGCATCTTTAAAAATTGTCTGTGGCGCAAGAACTCACTGACAACGCTTCTAACATAGTAACTTATTTTAATATTTTTTGTTTATCTTTACTCCGGTAGTACGTATATGTGGGCAATTTTTACATTCATTTATAACAGTAATTGCTAGCATTTTCGTCCACGTGTCAAAGGTCTGTTCTGTAATATAGCGACTACCTTTGTTTAAGAATTTAAAATTAACCCTAGGTAGGTTTCCCCTTGAAAATTTGTAAAATGACTACTCACATTACAGACAGTGATGCCGAGGACTTCTCGGACGATCAGCTGTCTGAAGACTGTTCACTGAATGACGCCCTGTCCGCTATTGCCGTGGCGCTGGACACTGGCAAGCTGCACCGCGCCGCCGTGTTGCTGTCAGGGGCTTTGGAGGCGTTCCATGGGGCAACCGTGCTCAGGTCTCCCTCTACTTATGAAGAGGGACTTGATTCTCGCTTTTATAATTAGGCTTGTCTGTCACTTGTATATGTGACTCGAGCTCGAGTCTCCATTTCACCTTATAATAAATAAAGATTCATAATCGCTTTCATTGATAGACTTACTCGCCACTTACCAAGCTAAAATTAGCTAGCATTCTCATAAATAAGATGGTATTTGCATTTAATCAACATCTGCAATTTACTGAAATATTAACAGTGTACCAAAATTTTTTATTTGCTTTGGATTAACGTTTTGTTGGGGCTGAAAATTTATCTAACTATTGGGTTATAAATCGTCTGTTTTGATGCTGCCAACTAGTTGGACAAATGAGGCAGTTATAATTTTCTAACTATTGCATTGCTTCATTCTTTAGTTCTGTTTAAGTCAGGATCATTTTGTCCTGATATCCGTTTCAATCGATGTTGGTTATTTTGTTAATTAATACACTGGGTTTTTCACTCCGTCGTGACATTTCAATTATATCATATAACGATATTTAATACGAGTTACTGGTGTGGATAGCATACCCTAAAGCACACAATTTATATGATGCACCCTGACAGCTATGACCCTAGCACATCGGTGCCGCCACAGCTCCCTCATAAGGATGCCGGTGATGAGCTCACGCCACTGCAACTGCAACATCTGGCGCTACTGGAGCGCATATTCCTCTCGAGCCATGCTATGAACAATAAGGTCTTAAACTATCTAGACTTTTAGCTTAACCTTGCTATTTTTCAATTTTAACTATTTATTAATGGTTTTGTTGCCTTTGTTGTTTCTGACCTTTTTGAGAAATAATGAAACTGGATATTATTGCCAGGTTATTCCTTTACCATATTGATAGTAAGCTTTTATTCTTATATTCGTAGATATTAATTTGGGAATTGAAGATATCCCCAATTATATGGTAGTTTCACGTATTTTCTAGTGGCTGCACTCTCATGTCTGATATTTTGCGCTAACTTGTTTGACTTGTTAGAAATGAAGTGGATGCTCACACGTTACACTGCAGGTTAGGAATACTCAACTTAAATTTGAAGAAATAAGTCAGATTAAATTTTATGAGTTAGAGGACCAGATGATTTTCAATGTCAATGGGTCTTGAATGGACTACTTGGCAGTTTAGTCTCGCACTGCCGTCGGTCTGTTGGTAACTCCTGCTGTTGATAGTTAACTTGAATATTTATATGTAGGAGAATGGAGAGCACGAGGAACCTGTTGCTGAACAACCCAAGGAGAGCGAAGAAGTGACAAAGCAAAGAAAACTTGTGACTTATTTGAAGGCAAGTCGTTATTTGGACGTCAAAAAGGCTTAGCTTTAGTAAAAACAAGCTGAATCCTGATCAAAAATTTTCACTGAAACTGTTCATTAAATCCCATTTGGTTGATGTTATACTAAACCTGAAAATGGCTCACATTGCTGGCAAAGTCTAATATATTCTCGTCTTATGCGTTTCTTATTTTATATTTCTTGTTATGTAAATTTAATGCTGATAATGGATCGGCTTGCTTACGGAAAAGAATGTTCCAGAAAGCAATGACAATAAAATGATCAAAATGAAATTAAAGCTGTACTTGTGTATTCATATTAATATTTCTGACATGCCGACTTGATGCCAAGATCAATCTTTAAAATTTATAATAAAGTCATTTTTAACATTATGATTATTTTTTGTTAAAATGAATCAATCGAATCATGTCTGTACTTACAACAATTTTTGGAAATGTTCCATGAAAAACTTTTTGTCTTGGTTTATTGTTGTTATTTTTATTTCATGTTACTGAAACAGATGAATATTGATGAGTGCAGGACAGCGTGGGCTTTGCCAAGCAGCTGGCAGTAGCGTTGCCGCTGGTGGCGCAGCTTCTGTGCAGCAAGCTTGTGTCTGATAGCCTTGAGGCCATCAAGTTCTTCGTGACGTGTGAGTGCGGAGAGCTAGATAGCCCGATACAATATCATTTTCATGAATTGTGTAATTTGTTCTTGACACTTTCTTTGCTTTTTCTACATTACTGCTGTAAACGATGCATTATTCATTTAAATGTGGCTTGCTGCAAGCTTGCTGACCTGATGCAATACCCTTGCTGCAATTAAATGGAAAATTTGCTATCCCTGAGAGATGCTATATTCTTTGTTTTTTGAACACTAATACCGTAAACTATGACTTAGATTATTATTCCTTTAAAAATAGGAATAGTTTAAAGTTAATGTGTAAACTTCATTTGGAATTGTCAAAAAAAGCCATTTAGTGATCTCATATTATTTATAACAAAGTGATACATAAAAGCTGTATGTACTCATTGATGAAACGATAATAAAAACTTTTTATATATTGTAGTAAAGATTATTCGACAAAGTATAGACTAATTTATAACTGAAACACATGCTTGTTTTTCCAGCGTTTGAATTCGGCGTTCTGGACGCTATGTCTGGAGTGCGCGAGATGCTTGTGCTCGTGTGGTCACAGGAGCAGCAGGTGAGCTTCCTCTTCATGTGGCGGATTACATTTATATTGATACATCGCTCCACGTTTCAGTTTGTGTTGGATATCAAATTACTATTCTGCTGTCCAACAGATTAGGATGATTATAGAACTTTGTGCTCTTATGATGGTTTTCTCACTATTTGTAGTTTCCTGGAAGAGTATCATCTGTCGAGTCAGGATTGAATATGAATGCTTTGTCTAGATTACTACAAATAAATTTATGCAGCTGGTGCATCACTCTAAATTATGTCTGAAGGAGATATATGCAACAACAGGTGCAGTCAGCTGTTGTCGAGGCATACCGACAACTGTACGTCACTGGAGGTGAGAGCGGTGCAAGTGACAGGTGCCGCGCTGTGCAGATCGTCCGCAATCTCACGTCGCTCACCACCGGCGCAAACCTGGGCGAACTTGCCTCCCTTGAAGTGATCATTGCGCAGTTCATGGCTAATGGTTCGTTGGTTGTCTTGAAGTTGACTTATTGTTCCCTTCGTTAGCAGGTCGTTGTTAATGTGCATCTTATCTCAACCGAATTGCTTCTCATTTTCTTATAATGTGATTCATGATTGCATTTAACATAATTTCTTCTGTTATACTGGTCGGCTTATATGAAGTTCTTTGGCTCATTTCAGGTTTTTAGGAAAGAAAGTACATTTTTCAACTTCGGCTAACGCAAATTGTTTCGTTGACTCTAACATAGGTTTGAACGTCACGTTACATGGACAGTGTTTAAGAATTGCTGCTTCTTTAACAATGTTAATAATTTTCGTTGAAGGTGACCTGAACAAGGCGTGTATCACTCTGTTGTGGGAGCGCTTCACACTCGCGCTGCCGGACACCTCCCCTGAAGAATCTAAGGCTGCACTCACACTCCTGGCCATGGCTGCCAAGTTTGTCTAAGAAGCGTTTTATTAACTGAAGTGTTCTGCTGCTTATTTTCCGTGGCTTTGGTCGCCATTTTTCCCTTTATTTGTTGATGCATAAAATTTGTATAGCTGTTCGTTTGCCAGTCCTTGTCAGTTATTCCAGAAACATTACACGACGGCACGGCGTTGATAGCATAGAAATCATAATTACACCATTTTAATACGCGTGTTTTTAATGAGCTTTTACGGTTTTACTTGAATCTTTACCTGCAACGACTCAAATTAACCTATTCATGAGGCACCGATATTTACTGCCGGGTGTTTTCGTAGGTAATCATTTCTAAATTTATTTTATCTTCTACAACAATTGGATTCTATTTTTTCATCAGTATTGCAATTTTTTATCAGTAATGTAATGTTTCATCTATGCAATTTTGTTTGAATAAATCCATATTCTAGACTCTAGTAGAGATAGTTGGGTAGTATTGCTTATTATTCAATCCAATTTGCTAGTCAGACCAATAGTATTTTTTAATGCCGACATTTAAAGTTCATAACTGAAAGTTAACAATTATACATTACGACTTGTTATTAAATTTTTTTGTTTGTTATCGGCTCTGTGAAACATTTTAACTCGGATCAGCAATCATATATTGATACACTATCAAGTATTAGTAATAACATTTTGTGTTTCACTACACACTCGAGTAATAGTAGTATTTTGTTTATTCAAATGCGCATTAAAGTATCAGTAATGGTATTATGTACGTTTCATTACCCTACTCCAGCATTATTAATCCAATGGTATTTTGCGTATTTCAGCTCGGAGCCGAGCATCGTGAGCAGCAACATCGGCGTGCTCATAGACACAGCCTTCGGGACGCGCGGGGAGCAGGACTTTGGGCTCGTCAAGCAGGCGTTGGTCGCTCTCTCTAAACGTGAGCAGCAACATCGGCGTGCTCATAGACACAGCCTTCGGGACGCGCGGGGAGCAGGACTTTGGGCTCGTCAAACAGGCGTTGATTGCACTCTCTAAAGTCGCCACTGATAAAGCAAAGACTGAAGATGCTTCTGCTTCATTCAGGTTGGTCCTTGCACATAATTTCTCAAATGCGCTCGTTAGGATATTCGTTTCATGTATAAATACCGAAAATAATTAAAACTAGAACTGTGTAATTGATTTGAAAAATCACTGAAATTATTATCTCGTCATTGTTGACATGATTGATTCTTTGCTAGTTTCTTTGCCGAGTTCTTGCTCGTTAAGGCTGCACTCACACTCCTGGCCATGGCTGCCAAGTTGGTCTAAGAAGCGTTTCATTAACTGAAGTGTTGTGGCTGCTTATTTTCCGTGGCTTTGGCCGCCATTTTTCCCTTTATTTGTTGATCAATGCATAAAATTTGTACCTATAGCTGTTCGTTTGCTAGTCCTTGTCAGTTATTCCAGAAACATCACACGACGGCACGGCGTTGATAGCCTAGAAATCATAATTGAGCCCCCGATCTGGACATTTTAAAAATAGTTTCTACATTTTTCTCGAGATTTTTTGTAAGTAAGGGAAGTTGTATGTTCATCAAATCTGACCTGATAATATAAATTTCGCTGTGTTATGAGTAGGATCGGAATTTTGATAAGTCTCTACTTCCTTATTGATTCTCGCCATAACATTTACTCTACCATTCTTCACTGTGCCATTTCTTCCTGATGAATCCTCACTGTACCATTTCCTGCATAATTATCTGCACTGTACCATTTCCTGCATAATTAATCCGCACTGTACCATTTCCTGCATAATTAATCCTCACTGTACCATTTCCTGCATAATTAATCCTCACTGTACCATTTCCTGCATAATTAATCTGCACTGTACCATTTCCTGCATAATTAATCCGCAGTGTACCATTTCCTGCATAATTAATCCTCACTGTACCATTTCCTGCATAATTAATCCGCAGTGTACCATTTCCTGCATAATTAATCCTCACTGTACCATTTCCTGCATAATTAATTCTCACTGTACCATTTCCTTCCTAAATAATTCTCACTGTACCATTTCCTTCCTAATTAATCCTCACTGTACCATTTCTTTCCTAATTAATCCTCATTGTACCATTTTCTCCCTAATTAATCTTCATTGTACCATTTCCTTTCTAAATAATCCTCATTGTTGTACCGTATCCTTCCTAAGTAATTCACTGCACCATTTTCTCCCTAATTAATCCTCACTGTACCATTTCTTTCCTAATTAATCCTCATTGTACCATTTTCTCCCTAATTAATCCTCATTGTACCATTTCCTTCCTAATTAATCCTCACTGTACCATTTCCTCCCTAATCCTCACCGCCCTATCGTCCCGCAGACTCGAGGCAAGTCACGAGATGTTCACACGTCTGAGCGACTTGCTGGTGGAGGGCATCACGAGGGAGGAGGACCGACAATACGGGCCCATGGCCGTGCAAGCCGCCACTACAATTTATGCCGTCAGTTCTCCATTGTTATCAGTCTCTTCCCTTATGTTATTAGGTCTTCATCGTGGAGTTCTGTTAGGGAGAGTTCTGACAGTGAACTAATTTGAACGCAGTCGGCACCTAACCTTCCTTCTAAATTTCTTTACCATATGCAACCAATGATTTTTACTTCTCTGTTTGCGTTTTAAAATTTTAATCTGTGTTTGTGATAGCCTTTTGATGAACCCTCTAGCTGCGGCCATCAGTGGTGAACTAAGTACGTTTAGACATTTTTTTCTAGCTACCTAACTCGGAAAATAACTTTTCATTCAATTAGAAACCATAACACTTTTTCAGGAATTAATTATAGCAAGGCATGTTAATTTATATTTTTAATAACCGGAAAACTCACTTTCTAAACTCTTCAAGATTGTTGGCCCTTTTCGCTCATTCTTTATATTTCTCTTTAATTGAAACTATGGTATCTATTACTGTTTATTGTTTATTGTACCAATTATTCATTATAACGTGATATTGTAATGTTATTGGGGCCCTTTCAGCCACTCTGTTCATCATTTCCAAATCTCAAATTTATCAAACATTTAATATTGTTGATTACATTTTCTGAGCAGTTGTCAGAACATCCAGACCAGGTTTGTGGCTCCATCATCAAGCGAATCCACGAGAAGATGATGAAGCTCAAGAAAGCTGACGACGATACAGCAAACTCGCCTTCTGAGGTAACATTTTTAAACAATTTGATAAAATCTCCCGGCGGTAAATGGGATCATTTTTTTGGTCAGATTCCTTATTTATTGACAACAATAAATAGGTCAAGTATTAAAAAGTAATAAGTTAAGTAAGGTATGGTTTCTATAAGTACTATATATGTATGTTGAAGTATTGTCAAATCATTTTTTTATGATAATCCGATATTTTTAAGGCTGTTCTGGTGCCTACTACGCTACTGAAGCGATTCTTGATGTTCGTTGGCCGAGTCGCCATCTGCCAGTTGGTGCACCTTGACACCTCCATCTTCTCTGAGCTCAAGAGGAGGAACCATCTTAAAGAACAACACGATAATGCCAAAAAGGAGAAGAAAAAAACAAAGACTAAGAAGAAGGAGGAAAAAAATAAGCGAAAGAGCTTGATGACATCCGCCACTGAGGCTTCATTGATGCGTAATAGTGTAAGTTTACTGGCTTTCATGCATTTAAATTCATGTTGATTATTGTGAATTAGGTAACCAAATCATTATTTTGAGTTTTAATTAACTGTTCATCGCTCGGCTCCTACATAAATCTAGAGAATTTCACGAAATTTTGCTCATCGTACCTGATATAGAATTTGAATGACTTGTATTTACGTAACTCGGGATGCGACTCCTAACTAAAGAATTTTTTAATTTGCTTGTGACGTTGCTGTAGCTTGCATTATCTCCAGTCTCAGGAAGGGGACTTGGACGAAGAGCTTGGCATGATGGGCGCCGTTGCTGACGACATGGAGGCCGAGTACATACGCAGTGTGTGTGACAAGGAAATTGTTACCGGGCCAAACCTGCTTGCAGCTGTGATGTGAGAATGATCTTTCAGAAGTGTTCAGTCGGCTTTACAAACATTATGCTTTTATAAGTTCATTTGCGTGATAGTGTGTAGTTTGAATTATTTTTTGTAACATGCTCTGGAATTTTTCTGAAAAGTCATTCTTAATTAAGCTCGTTTCCTTTATACTTACGGTGCATTTGAAATAATTTTAAAGTTCTCTAATGAATTATACCAGCAAATGGCTTTGTGGACTATCGAAACTTAGCTCGAATACTCCCAATGCATCGTAAAATTTTGTAAAAAATTTTATGCAAATAATTTCTTTGAAACCTTTCGTAATTTCGTTTTGCAAGACCAAATTTTGTTGCGTCGCAGGCCCGTGATTGAGTGCGTGTGCTCTAACACAAGCCAGTATCGGGACCCTGAACTGCGCCGCGCCGCCGCTTTGGCCCTCGCTAACTGCATGATGGTCTCGGCTGACTGTTGTGAACAGCACCTGCAGGTGTGTACTTGGGGTGTGTGAGCTGCACCTGCAGGTGTGTACTTGGGGTGTGTGGGCGACTGAAGGTGTGCGCTTACTAAAATATGTATACTTATAATTGAGTTGCTAGGGTTCTTCAATTGTTTATTCATTAGTGTGTGAAGCTGCACCCAAGCTAAAGTATTACTCCATTAATGTTGTTAATTTTTTGTACAAAATGTAATGTCTGGATGTCTAGATGTTCACACTTTATCAGATTGTGATGGCGAATTTTTTAGTACCATCAGTTTTACGAGCAGTATCAAAATTGACTGCGTCCATAGTTGCGTAGGTTCTCACTTAAAGCAGTTGCTCTTGCGGCTTTCATATATATTTACATTTTGTAATGCGTTTATCGATGTCAGATTAAACTGTAGAACCGCGTGTGTCCAGTTTACGGTATTTATGCAGTATTTACCTCGCATTAAAATGTTAGAGCGTTTCTTCCTCATGCATGTAATGTTTCTAATGTTAATGTCGCCAGTTGCTGTTCACGATTCTGGAGAAGTCCGACGACGCGGTTATTCGTGGCAACATAATAATAGCTCTCGGCGATCTCTCGTTCCGCTTCCCCAACCTTGTGGAGCCGTGGACACCTCGCATATACGCTCGGTATGTTCACCTTAATAAATCCTGTCTCTTCAGTTGCTCCTGTAGGGATATTTTCTATCTTGATATTCTCTTGAGTAGTAGTAGTAGTATAATGGTTTGCTAGCGCTTCAGCTATCAAGCTATTTCGCACCGAAGGTCAAAATATAACATCGCCAAAGAGGCGGAAGGTCTCAATTATTCAAAATATCAAGTTAATCATCACCGACAAGGGGCGGAAGGTCTCAATTGTCCAGCCCGCTGAAGCTGGCTCGAAGGAAACAGCGTTAGCATCTCAAAGAGACGAAGTGACAAGGAAGGACAGGTGAAAAGCAACAGAAACGAAGACACTCGAACAAGAGGTCGCTTACACGGGACGTCGGCCGCCCGCACGAGAGACAGAGAAGGGAAATGTAAGGAATCCTACCTACATAATATTAACCTCACAACTGAGATCTGCAGTCAGACACCGCGAGCTCAACGGTGGGGCGCTCAGGAACAATCCCCCTAGGAGCGCGAGATCCCATAGGACTTCTGACGAGCACAGACACACGTCAGAAGTCCCCCCTGAGGGGTATTCTCTTGATATGAACGAACTACTTGCTTAATATCTCAAAGTAGTACGTATCGGATAAACCTTGCTTCCATTTAAAATGCATAATCCTATTTACCAGTGTTTGTGAAATGAATGACGTTTGTTAGACTGGAAATTATTTATCAATGAGCAGGCTTCGTGATGACTGTTGTTCAGTTCGCCACAACACCATCACGGTGCTGACTCATCTCATCCTCAACGACATGGTCAAAGTCAAGGGACAAATTGCCGACATTGCGCTCTGCATCACTGACAAGGAGCCCAGAATAAATGGTAGGTATAATTAGGTTGTCATAGAGTTGATAAACTTCAAGCTATAAATTATCAGGTGGTTTGTGATGCCGCATAAAGGATGAATATTCTTTGTTGCATATTAAAAAAGTCAGCTTGTAAACCCGCGTAATTATCTAAATTTGCGTATTTATTTAATGTCATTATATTATACAACCTATTTTTCAACCTTTTTTAATTCGTGATATTTCTTTTCAATTCGTGCCAGCTACGGGTACCTGACATGCAAGTAATAAAGTAACATTTACTCTCAAGGTCTTGCTAAACTCTTCTTCACGGAGCTTGCTCGCAAGCCCAACGCGCTGTACAACGTCCTGCCCGATATCATCTCGAGACTCTCCGACCCTCAAATTGATCTCGATGAGCTCAAGTACAGGACTGTGATCTCGTGAGTATATTTGGGTTTTGGGATGTTTTGGGACTAGAACTTGAATCAAATGGGTTTGCTGCTGGTCGTCCATATGTATAATGTCTCCAGCTCAAATTGGTTTTAAAACTGTTTTTTCAGATATTGTAATCGAAATTATTAGGGTCTAAATTGTTTCAATCTGGAATATAATTAATGGTTGGCTTTCAGGCACATATTCAGTTTGATCCAGAAAGACAAACAAGTGGAGGGTCTCGTAGAGAAGCTGTGCCACAGGCTGCAGGCGAGCTCGCTACAGAGGCAGTGGCGCGACATAGCATACTGCCTTTCTCTGCTCCAGTACAAGTGAGATATTGGACTTGTCTAATTACTTTCAAGAATTTATTTTTACATGATCCATGGTTAAATTCGAACTCTTCTGTTTGGCGGTTTCAGAACTTGATATACGGTAATTGATGTACCCGATATGATAATTAAGTACCCGATCCTTATTAATTAAGGATCTTTATTAATAATCTAGTATAGCTCTTGAAGAACTGTGAATTGAGCTGGGCATAACTAATATAACATCAAATTAGATTATCAGAGTTCTTAAAAATATTCAATTCATACTTTGGTTGATATTGTAACAAGAGAAACTGAAAAATATGCATTTCCAACAAGATAAATTTGCCGTATCGTTGCTCTGCGTTCTCCACCAGTGAACGATGTGTGCGAAAGTTTGCCGAGTTGTTCCCATGCTACGGAGATAAACTTCACGAGCCCGACGTGCACAAAATGTTCCTCAGCGTACTAGCCAAAGCTCGCAAAATTGTCAAGCCTGAGACTAAAGCTGTTGTCGAAGAGCTGGAGGCCAAAATCGAAGCAAGGTAACTTCTTGCCTGATTGGCAAAATATTTTTCGAATAGGTGATAAGAAGCTGAAACTGTTGATTTTGTTGACAAAATCATACTAAGGCTGCTATCTTTGTACGATTTTATGACATAAAACAAAATTTTCTCGTTTCAGTCACTCCAAAGCGATGCAAGAGCAGAATTTGCTCAACAAAGCGACGGCTGCTAAGGGCGACAGGGCTGCTACAACCAAGCGAGCTAACGTCAGAGTTGCAAGTGAGTCGTTCGTTTATGTTGAGGTCCTCCGGCATGGCGTGTCTAATAAAAAAAAAGTGGAATATGAATGCGTTCGTTATTCAGTGGCTAAAGGTGATGAGAAAGAGTTGCAGGTGTGCAGTTTGTTCATCTACTGCGCATTTACTGTTGCAGGTATGTTAGATGCGCTTGTGACCGTAGAGCGATTTTAAGTCGGATCAATCAATGATAAAATAATAACAACTAGTTGATCAATAATGAGTGTAAGAATGTGGACATATATTTTAAAGATGAACCGCACGGTTTGTTGAGGTCTGTTAGTAGAAACGTTGCTACTGACAATATCCGGATCACTTTCATTGCCGTCATTGTAGTGCTGGCACATCGCATCTCCTAATATCCATTTTCCTCGTCAGAACGTAAGAACCGAAGATCCGACAGCGACAGCGACGATGAAGATTTTAATTCCAGCAATGAAGAAAACGTGGCGCAACCAGTAAAACAACCAGGTATAATTTAAAATCTGGCGTGATGCAATTTTTCATCATTTGATGATTTTAGACGAAGTATTATTAATATTGAGTGAAATTTTCGAAAATTCATTTCTATGTTTCAGATCGTTCGAGCCGGCGCATCGGCAGCCGTCGACAGCCTGCTGTGGCGCACCCTAAGGTTGTGGATAGTTCAACTGACGAGTCTGAGCAGAGCGATGCATCGTCAGGCGACAGTGAAGCTGACAGCGACGAGACAGGCGACGCAGATAAACGCAAGTCAGACGAGTCACCACTAAGGGAGAAGCCCCAGAGTAAAAAACCGGTATCGTCAACCAAGAGCAGGCAGAGAAACGGGCCAAATGTGCGTCTCACATTCGATAAACAAACGAAGTGCTATTTGTAAGTTGCATCTCAGTCGGTAGGCTATTACGCAATTGGCGCCGCAGGGAAATATGCGTCAACTTCGAGGCAATATTAATCGGGTTTAGAAAAGCCAAAGGGAAGAGAAACTAAAATGGATGGGAAATTGAAACGATGGATAATCGGTTACAAAAATTACATAACTAGCATACATGGGCGTATGTTGCACCAGCTGTCTCTAAGAAAATTTATAGGGGTCATCTGATTGTACATCATGGTGACAACATTCTTCTATGGAATGATGTAACACCACTTGAATAGTTAAATGGTAGAATAAAATACGCTTTAGATTTTAAATTTGGAAATAAACAAGTGTTTCAGTTCCCGAGTTTAATTTTTCAACTCTACTTCCGCAAAGCAGAATTTATCAGCCGAGGTTGGTTACAGCTTCGTTACATGTAAGCCATAGCAGGTTATCGAAAAATAATGTCTTACATTATTTCACATTCTTCCGCCAGGTCGGAAAATCGGTCTAATTCTTTGGTGCTAGAAGCTTTGAAGTCGTGTTTTTTGTTCTCGTCCTGCAAGACTTAGAAAGGCCATTGTCATCAAAAATGGCCAAATAAACCAAACAAGTGTTTAAATTTACACCTGGGTTTCAACTGGACTAATGGAAAAACTCCGAAGAGATTGGCTTGAAAAAAAGCAGCGCCGCAACAATCGTTTATGTAACAATGATTGACATTAGTTGCTGAAGGAGAAATTGTCAAGTGCTGACTGCGATATAGGCAAATACTTCCCGACCTAAAAATTCTGCAGCATTACTACGACAGCGAGAATTAAAATAACGCAAAATAATGATGAGCTTCTCCTAATTCTTAGCAAAATAATATTTCATCTTATTCTTGGTTATGTTGAGGACTCACCGATACAAAGCATAAACCTCGCAAATCCAGATCATTTTCCTTCAAGACGTTTGAGGTGATTATCACAGTTTGTTCCTGTGGTGTTGCCTAGCATATGTGAGACAGTTAAATCAATATAAAAAATTGAGCAGAAGTAATTGACGTTTTAGTAGTGAGCAAAACAGGTGTACAAGAAATACAAATTTGGTTGTTAGAGTAAGAGACATTTTTGCCTTTCAAATCAGTCGCCAATGATCCTCGGCAAAGGCATTTAACGAAATCAATCAAAATTCGCGCAAATAAATTCGATCGTGAACATTAGAAATTAACTTAAATTATGTTACGCACGCAACACAAGTTAATGAAAAACTGACTTCAAAGAAGCAAGTTAGTGGCAAATTAAGAGTGAGTAAGAAGCGAGTTTAATTTTCAAAATCGTATCAAGGGATAACTTCCATTCTAATCAACATCTCATGCGCGATATAAAGTGATTGCAACTATAAAAAATAATAACTCCAGTACTCACTGCAGTGGGTGACAGAGAGCGCACTTTCTCGTCGACGAAAACGTGAAGTCACGGACGGACAGAGGGACATGGCGAGTACAATAGTGCATTTTTTCCATAAATGAGAAAATGCGCTAAAAAACATCAAAAACTATCAAAACCCCTGCCAGGTGCATGACATAGCCTGGAAAAGGAAGAAATGCTCAAATGCCGAATTCTTGCAGAAATATCAAGCTTGGCAACACGATCAAGTATTGGTAAGCCTTGAAATTGGTGCTATCGATGGGCAACGTGTTTCCAGCTTAAGGGCATTTCAAGAAGAAAAATTGAGCTCATGTGTTGCAACCACTTGCACTGAACTGTGCATTTTCAGAAAACATAAAATCAAAAAGAAGCTTTATGAGCGCAAAACCAAACACTAAAGAAAGAAAAACTTGACAATCAAGAAAAGAAAGTGTTACAGAATGAAAATAGTGAGTATCACAACCAGGAGCGAGTACTTAGCAGAAGATAAGTTTCGGATGTATCCAGTTGCTTGGCGGGAAAATTTTTCCATTCAAATTCTGAAATTTTTCAATGACCATCAGCTTCAAAAAAGTGGCCACGGTTATAGTGATCCATTTGAATTCATTCAACCGACCCTGGAGTTCACGTTGATATTTTCGAGGAACCGTATTTTCTTGCTTCGTACGTACATGCATGAAAAAGAGCCTTCGATTATTTCACAATATTGATCGCATCCGATAATAACATGCATGTTATGCTCGTCTACTTTAGGAGATGAATTGTTTATAAGCAGCTGCTAAAAAATAGGGTGGTTAAGCTTTATAATCGCAATAAATTTGCTTGAAATTAGGGCCGTAAAGAGATCTTCGAAGATATCGGCATATAAAAACAATATAAAATAATCATGTGATCAGGCTGGCAGAATTATAACTATATACTTCAAATTAGAAGTTCAATATTTTTGACAAGTACTTTTACCACTTCAAAGTCAGAGCTACAAGAAGTTGGAACAAGTAAAAAGATCGAGTTTGAACCAACCAAAATGTAAAGAAAAATAAATCCATAACTTACATTCGCAAAATATGAGACGACTCCGTTATAAACAGTACAAAAATATTTTAGTACGCACGTGCTGCCGAAGAGGCTACAGGCGCTGAAACGCCAACACTCCGTTACCTTCTAATAATGAGACGTATAAATTTGGTAAGCTCTTCTAACTTCATGCAAAAGTATATTTTCTACCATTATATTCCTAAAAAAACCCACAATTTTACATAAGCACGTCAAAAACGTGCTAAAAATAGGAGCAACACAAGTTAGTTGCCAGAAGTAGCTACTTGCCAAATCACCACACTTGTTTGCTACATCGACCAGCAAAAGCAAGTTGAGAGCGAGAATGTATATACACTCAACAATAAATAACAAACAACAGCCAAAAATACTTAAGAAAATTGATTTTGTCTAAGATATTTAGTGCTAGTTGTTCCTCTCGAACTTATTTTGAGCTGCCTGCTTTCTGGCTTTATTCTTTTGTTCCATTTTTCTTCTAAAATTTGGATCCTGGGCCTTTCCATGGTTGGTATCTTCTTTCCCTGCAAAATAAATCATGTTAGTTCATCAGTCTCTCATAACACGAAGATGGTCTGCCGAACACAAACATATCTGCTGTTGGAGAAAAACAACCAATGGAGAAAATCCTTGCTGGAGGAGAAAAACAACCAATTAACAGATTCACAAGGAACGATCTGAAACTTAATGCGAAGTTGAGAACGCCGACCGACTTACCTCAGAGCTTAGATCGTGAAACATGTCAACAGTTGAGTATTTTTGAATATTAGATCCTTATACGAATGTTGAAAATGCACTGAAGTCACGCATATATGACCTGCTGTACAGTTCCGATTAACATCGACATGAGGTAGACAAGACAAAGAAGTGAAAAATAATGAATTTATACAATAGAAGTAGCTTAAATTAAAGCCTACACAAATAACGCGTAGAAAATGAAGCTATTATAGTTAACTATACATTAAATACGTCGAAAGAATTTTCAAACGAATGAGACACGTAACTGACTAACTTCAAATTCTATTCAACATTACACACATTAGTAATTCGCGTAAAATCATGAACTACTTCCAAACATACCAACCCTTCAAAAACAAATATTTTTTCCCCACTGTGCATTTCCGATAAGGATCTTTGATTTCCGGAATTCGTTACATCGAAGTCATTCTTTTCAAAGAATGACTTTTTTATCAAAGCCATTTCAGTAAATCCTTACATTAAAGTCATCCAAATGACGCTATAAAATCATCTCTACCAAACACTTTTTTGTCATTTGTACTCACACTTGCCACCTCGTGATCCCCTTGCTTCGTCATCAGTTCCATGGCGCCAGGACTTGCCCGACTTGTTAGTGTAGGTCTTGGGTCTGGCGCCACCGCGGGCACCGGCGCTGTCGCTGGTGCCATTTACGACCGGCGCTGCAGGTGGGGCGAGACCGCCGCTAGTGAGGCCCTCGCTGCCTCCATAGAAACCGTTGGACAGTATGGGCTGAGGAGGCGGCATGGGTCCATGGTCGCGCTGCCCTCGATTTCTATCACACCAAATTTAGAAACGATGACCCTACTCTAAAAGGAGCAGTTGCATAAAGTATTAGCTAAGTGATTAAAAAACTATTTATTTAAAATTGCATAATGAATTAATGGATAGGGCTAATTTGCCTAATTCTTAGGTATGAGAAGTTACCTTTTTTAAACAATAACCAGTTGTAGTGCTTTTTTGTGGTACTACATCTCGTCTTAGCTTAAGAACTATTCAACACCAGCGAACTCAACTACGGCATGCGCCAAAAATAAATTTATTCTCACCCTCGTCGGTTGCGAGCTAAGTCTTGAGAAGCTTTCCTCTGCGCCATTCGCTGCCGAAGCACCTCAGGGTTCTCACAAAAAGGCACGAAACTCAAGTCATTTTCAGCTGGCTCTGGAGCGCCTGATCCCGTCGGGGCCTCGATAAAATCGTCTTCATCCGCACTGACTCCTATATAAATGACAACCAGATGTTCATAGCAAGACCTCTGAGACAATTTGACAACCCAGAAAAAAATGATAGGATCCATGAGAAATATGCCCAGTTTTGGCCAAAAATTACATAGCATTACAACAATTTATGCTACACATGAGCAACTCGCTGATAATTAAAATGATAGTGCATCAATCTTATGCAAAGCCTGACCCCAGACTTTACCCTGTGGTTCTGACGCATTTTCCTCGTTGCAGTCATTCCGGACAGGCTTGTGGTGGTCCCTGTGGAAGTCGCGAGGCAGGAAGCGCTGGTGCCGTGGCCTGTTGTTATGGAAATCGTGGCTGGCGGGCAGATTGCGGTCCCGCACCAACGGCTTGCGATTGATCACACCTCTGCAATGAAGTGACACTTTTATTGAGGCTTGAGATTTTGCGTCAATCATGCTCTTCGTGCTGTACATTTTCAAGTGATACAAGACGATTGTCAAGAACGACTTTCTGTTCTAGAGAAACACAATATATTTTAAAGATAAAGATCGTATCGTGATCGCCAGTAAGGAAGACGCAGGAAAAGAAAATCAAGCTGTAGGCTAAATCAAATCGTATACTAGAAGCTCTAAACAAAACTATTAAAATATAAATTACAACTTTCTTAAAAATTATAACTAAACCTTCAGGAAAATAATTCAGGAAAAGGGAAATAGTTTTATGTAAAACCAAAATGAAACGATGATGATTTTTTAGTATTGTTTTCCTCACCCATACTCCCGGAGTTCTGCAATGAACTGAGCACCTCCAAGACCTTTCCTCAAGCCTCTCCGTCTCTCGAACTCTAGTTCATCTTCCTCTGCAGGCAGCGCTACGCTCTGCTCCAGTGACGCTCCGCCGGTGCTGCAGTCCTCATCGTTCTCAGAGTTCGAGTCTGCTTGGAGGGGCGCGTTCAGGGCGCCACGGTTGAAAAGTGGTGGTCGGCTGCAACATTTGTTTATATTATTCCATTGCATTGCAATGAGTCGTTATTATTACACGATTGGCAGCTGTATTATAACGTGCTGTTATTGTGCTAATGGAATTATGAAGCGCTGAGCGCGACCCACGACTAAAAAGAGACAGCCAGCTGAAATATTTACCCTCAATATATTGTTGATTGTTTTCAAAACAGTAATACAGGTCATGTTGGCTAATTCTGAACGAAATAGTCCGTAACAAACAGGTTCTCAATCCATAATATTTGGATAGGCAATAGCCTCGATAGGCGTTTCACGTATGTAGAATTTGTTATCACTAAGGATATATCTTGCTCTTGAGAGCCCGAGATTAGTCCAAATACATAAATGCAGTATTAATCTTGAATCAACATTAAATATAATTGGTTATACTGCAATATTAAACGAAAATAAAGTTATTTCATTAAATTTAACAGCATCAACTTACTTCATCGCCCTCTTCCTGATTGGCATGGCAATTTCAGTGTTGGCATCCATATTTCCAGCTTCGTTGTCGTCGTAAGTATCGTCATATTCGTCGTTGTAGTCAGCAATAGGCACAAGACTGTTCTCGGGATCCTCGTCTTCGTATATGCTGCGTCCTTGTCGTTCGTCATACATTCGTCCTAAGGCGCGCACTCTTTCTCTGACGTCATCGTCCGTTTCGAGCGCATCTTTTTTCTTCTTGCCGCGATGAACTTTGGTCGTATCCACACGCCCGGCACCGAACACATCGAACTCGTCGTCGTTATAGATATTGGCTCTGTTGAGCACACTAAGCTTGGCAGCGTCTTCGCCTTGTTCGTATGTAGAGTGATAACCTGGTGCGGCCGCAACAGGCATGTCAGAACTTGAAGGCTTAGATTGCTCTGTAAGCTGCATAGACTGCGGAGCAGTTGATAAGCTGGGATCTAAGCTAAGAAGCTCGGGCGGGAGTGTGCCCTCAAGAAGTGCATTGATGAGCTCCTCGGAGGAATATCTGTAGTGTTTGAGACACGCAGCGATGTAGCCTGCCCCAAGGTGTGGCATTAGGTCTTGCACGCTCGACACGAGCTCAGCTAGGTGCACAGCGTCCACTTCGGTACTGCCGGTCGCGACGTATTGCGTCATGCCGCTGTTATCTTCTAATTTACATTTAGGATGAACTGTCGCATTATTGCCGTTAGCAAGCGTTCCATCATTGACACTTTCTGTTATATTCATATCACTGAGTATGCCTTTCACTGCATCTTCTAGGAAGTGGACGGCAGTTGTATCTATGTTGTGTTTTTTGTACAATTCAATATCTTTAAAGAAGTTAAACGATGTATGATAATCAGCTATGAAATGTTTCTCCGCAAGACAGGAAGACACAATATGATGATATTTTTCGAAACATTCGTTGCTTGCGGCCCCACTGGCGTCACTGATGGGATCAATACACACATTCTTGATAATAGCTCTGAAGGTAAGAAGCATCGTGGAGCGGAGCTGCTCGAGTCGCAATAAGGTTGCAGCTGTAGAGCTGAACCCAGAATCGCTATCTTCATCTGCTGGAGAATCAGCTCTTCTAGCGCTTGAGTTGTGGCTCAGGCAAGGAATTACTCGTTCGTAACAAAGGCACGTCCTAAAAATAAAAGAACCAAAATTCAATTAGAACTAATAAGAAAGATAATTACGACTCGATATTTTTTAAATTTTCTAGTTACTTTGACGAAGAAGAAATGCAATTTTAGAAGAAATAAACTTTACTCATGAAAAATTGTCACACAAAATAATCAGGAATTTGGTGAGAACGCACCTGATGTGCATTTCGCACTCATGGAAGATCGTCGCCGACTGAGGGTATACACAGAGAAAGTTGTGCAGGGAATAAAAAGTGTCGAGCAGGTACATGAGGACGGCGTGTAGCTCCTCGGCACTGTGGGAACTGCTGCTCGTGTGTTTCAGGCTCATGGGTGCACCTCCGTCGCTCACGGCAAGCTGCTCCTCGACATTGTCCAAGGCCTACATAACGATTAAGTCAGTGAAACTACGATGCTAAAGAATAACGCTTCAATAGCGCTAATAATTATACATGCCTAAGAATTTCTAAGGTTATAGAATCTCTAGCGCACTCCTATCCCTGCCGAACTCGGCAAGAAATGAGAATGTAAATGTCAAGCCAGAAGTAGAAGATTTCAAATAGGAAAGTATGAAAGATAATTGATAGGAATCTTACATACAACATTCTTTGAAGGTAAAGAGCTCAGCAGAAAGCTGAGGTCTCGTCTAGTGATCTTGTTTCTAATAGTACCCGAAGTAAACATAGAATATGAACAAGAGAATTGGTGTGGTTGTCTGGTGTGATTGAGAGTTTATCACCATTTTGTTTATTTATCAAAATCCATCTCCAATGGATCAAAATAAGAATAGACGCCATATTTTAGAAAAAAATCTCAACTTTTTCGGCAATGGAAAACTAAAAAACATTATTCCAGTTTGGGGTAAGTTTGCAGTAAGAGAGAATTTTGCAAATGATAATCAAAGCTCCAATATTTCAAGCAAGTGCAGAGGGCAAATCCAAAATATTCCAAAATTTTCACATGTCTACCATGCACTTTTGATCATTTAACAGGCCAGAAAATAAAGAACTCACACTAATGACGGACTCAAGTAACTGGCGCAGATCGGCTTTGTACTTGGGCTGGTGAGTGAAGACATTAGATATGGCCTTAGAGAGCAGCGCTGAGTCTGAGGGATGGTAGAGGCTACAAAGATCCAGCAGCTGGCACACGTCAAGCACGTAATGGTCGTACAAAAGATCACCAAATGCGCTGGCGGATATGTGATTACTCTGTAACAGAGACAAAAACACTACATTGATGAGTTTTCATCAATTAAACACAAGTGTAATATAAAAAATAGAGAAAATACTTCTGGGAGCAATTGTGGACATCCTGTATGGCTAGACATATTGCATCATTGAACAAACATGATAGAGAACTATTCGCATAAAATGAGAGAGAATATTTGCATAGAAAATTTTAGTTATCCAAGTAGTGCTAGTAAAAATATTGATCGGGTGGCATCTGAGGCGAATTTAGGACCACTCACCTTAGATTCCTTATAAGTAGACATTCTAAGATGCACCAGAAATACGAGTTTGTGCACAGAGAGAAGCACTGGACCAATGATGTTCCTGTGCTGAATGTCGTTCATGATGTTGAGGTAGCCTTCATCATACCAGCGTGGTGCCTGGCTCAGGTATGACACCAGACACTTGTGGATCTTGCGCGAGTATATCAGCTCGGACCAAAATCTGAAAGACATTTCAGTACATAGGCCGCATTCAAAGGTAGTTTTGTGCACTGGAAAATATGAATGAATAGTGAAATTTGCAGATCATGTTTATTAAAAATGTTTGTTTATAATCAAGATGAGATCTAACCACCAGTGTAAGAAATTACCACTTTCGAATGCATTGCTGCCTTCATTTGTTGCCCAGGTGACGAGGTAGCTCACCTTCAAATTAGCTCAGATTCGTTCCGGCAGCCGACTGAGCAACAGCGCCAACAAGCGTAACAACGACCTGAATATCGCAAAAAGCATAAACAGCGCCCACACGCTCACAACACCACCGAACACCCCCATACCACGGTCTAATAATTCTAAAGAAACCTAATTCCGAGCACCAGTTAAACAAAAATCTAGAACCCGGGCATCATACAGAAAGGATTCACCGGAGGAACACCAAAATACAAGCAAAACGACAACCGCCACCCGGGAAGGAAAACCCAAATAAAGAAAACCAACCTCAAACCCCTACGAACAAAAATAGATAGAACGAGGATTAGAAATCCATGCCTAACCTAACTATGTACCGAACAGAAAAACCCCCTACAGAACAACATACCAAATCTCGCGAACCCTCAACCAACTGAACACTCAAATTTAAAGAGGAATCCATCACTCAAGTAAAACTACAAGATGCAAATACAGCGCAACAAGGAATAAAGAATAGATAAAAGGGTCAGCCAAAACCATCACCTAAACACGATGAAAAAAAAAGACATAAACATACCGGTGATAACAATCTGTAAACCACAAATACTCGTGAAATAAAGGCATTAATGCCTAAAACAGCAAAAAACAAGCCCAACATCACAACCCAGCACAAAACCCCCCAGCACCAGGACCTATCAAACCCGAAGACGCAAAAGTCCCACGCCCAGGTGAACAAAATGCTCCAGCCCAGTCGCACCACCGAACAGCAGAGCATCAATAATCAAATAACAGCAAAACCTACGGAGCAGACAGTAAATGAAGACCCAAACAAGAAAACACAACATGCAACCGATCCAAAAAAAAGATGAAAGTTCCCCCATGATAAAGCCAGGCAAAAAAATACTAAGTAGAAAAGTGCGAGCTATACCAGAGATGTAAAATTACCTCAGTTGCGCATTGAACCATTTAGTGGTGAAGGCACGTCTGCCCTGAAATTTCATTCATTCATTACAAAGTTTCGTAGTATTGTTGATAACCGGGAATCCTTGTCTCCTGCCGCTAAACTTACTTACCTCAAAAGTTACCTGACAGGCTACGCCTATCAGTTACTTGATCATCTCACTTTTGAAGATCAAAATTATGCGCTTGCACTCGAACTTCTTGAGAAAGAATTTCTTAATAAAGACAGTCTGATTGATCAGCTGTGCAATAAGTTATTTGAATTGAAATGCAAGACTGATTCTTCATTTCATGAGACAAGGCTCTTCATATCTTCCGTTAAGAGTATCATGGCCGATTTAAAAATCTACGATTGTGACGTACTTGCAGAGAAGGCCGCACTTACCATTGTGAGCTCATTAGTATCTTCGAAATTGCCTTCAGCATTCAGGCCGGAGCTCGCCAGAAAGTTGGGTTCCAACTATCCAACTCTAATTCAAATATTTGACAACTATGTGACTGTTATTGAAACTCTTGCCTTACGAGTTAGTCATGATAAGCCGAAACCTGCTCCGGTTAACGAGGCTGCTGGTAGTAAACCTTTCAGCAACCGTTGTAGGGAGCTGAATGACGATAAACCTCGACAGGTATTCAGCAACAGTGCCCTTGCATCTGCCACCACCAAGCGTGCGTGCAAGTTTTGTTCTAGCTCTGCGCATAGCATGCTTCAGTGTACTCTTTACCCTACGCATAAAGCGCGCTTTGACAGATGCAAGGAGCTTAAAATATGCCAGCAGTGCACAAGTTCAAAGCATGAACTCAAAGATTGTTCAGTTAAATTGGATTATGCATGTAAATTCTGTAAAGACCGGAGACATATTTCAGCATTGTGTCCAAAATTCAGTGCATCTGCGCCTCAATCTACTACTAACGTATGTCTGCATTCCTCCGTAGATAAGAATTCAGTCAATATCTTGCCCACGGTCCTAATTCCTGTAGCTAAAGGCAACTACGTTACAGATGCGCGCATGCTTATTGACACCGGCTCTCAACGTTCATATGTCTCTGGCGCTATCCTTGACAAAATTAACTTTCCAAATGATCGAAAGAGATTTCCTTGTACCGTAAAAACTTTCCTTGATAAAGGAGTGAAAGAATTCTCCGAAGTTGCTCTCCAATTCACTTTCCCGACACAGAAAAGGCAGTTGCCTATCCTAGTAGATGATGCATTTGAAATGTCGTTTGCAGTGCCGTCATTGTACCGTGCATTTGGTAACGTGAAGCAAAAGTTCAAACTTGCCGATCCTTCCTTGGCCGAAATAAGGGAAGAAAGCACCCTTGTCAAAATCGACGGTATTATTGGGGTGGATTTAATTCCTTGCCTTGGATTGGGAATTGTACCTTGTTTGAATGGCTTTGCGTTTTCAGTGGGCTCAAGCGTAATTCCTTTCGGAAACGTAGATAGTTTTTTGACGCAGAGTCAAGCGGCACGTATGCATCAAAATTTGCTCGGGCAAAGTGCCGGAAATAACACTTATGTAAACTTTGTTCTCGATCCCATTCCTAAATATCCTGATCCAATATCAGAAGCGCTCCCAGAGAGTTGCGTAGAAGGGAACCTGGATAAATTATTCCGATTAGAGACTATCGGCATCTCTGAAAAGGAGAATATTTCTCCTCTTGACGAAAAGAAAATCGAGCAATTTGAGAAAAATGTTAAATTTGAAGATGGTAAATACCATGTAAAGCTCTTGTGGAATGAAAATTTGTGCAATGTAAAATCTAATTTTCATATAGCCAAAGCAGTGATGGAGCGAGTGCTCGATAGACTGAATGCAAAGGGCTTATTTGATCAATATGACGCTATTTTCAATGAGCAGATAGAGGAAGGCGTGCTAGAGCCCATTTCGTTGAAGAATTGTTCAGGAGATGAAGTGTTCATACCCCATCGTGAGGTTGTACGCGATGACGCGACTTCCACACAGAAGGTCCGCCCTGTGCTTAATTGTTCGCTTAAAGTGCGCGGTTCTACTTCTCTTAACGAAGCTTCCTTTCAGGGTGTAGATTTGATGTCGAATCTATTCAGTTTGCTGCTAGGATTGCGTCATGATAAATATTTATTGATTTCTGACATTAAACGTGCCTTCCTTCAAATTAAGCTAAGCGACAACCATGATCGCAATAAATTCTGTATTTTATGGGTTAAAAATGGCCAACTTCAGGCTTACCGTTACACATCTATTGTGTATGGCTATGTCGCCAGTCCATTCATTCTAAATTTTGTAATCAAGCACCATGTCGCCCAGTACCCTAACGACATGTGTTCTTATTTCCTTAAGAACTGTTTGTACGTTGACAACCTATTCCTGACGGGCAACGTTACATCCCAGATGATTGAATTGTACCGCACTGCCTACTCGCGCATGCTGGACGGTGGCTTCGTCCTGCGCTCCTGGGCTTCTAATTGTGACGTGCTTAATCAGACATTTGAGACGGACGGTGTGGCTGTGCAGCATCGAGGTAATGCAGAAAAAATTCTGGGCTACATGTACAACAAATCCAACGACACCATGTATCTTGCCTTCAATGATGCTTCCGGTCAGCATGACCCGGTAACTAAACGTTCAGTTCTGTCTAAACTTTCTAAATGTTTTGATCCCTTAGGTTTGCTAAATCCCATTTTGGTTAGGGGCAAGTCTCTTATGAGACGTCTTTGGCAGTCGGGCATTGCTTGGGACGACCAAGTCCCATCCGACATTAAAGTAGATTGGCTCCAGCTGCTCGCTGAGCTCAACTTGTTGAATACCTTTCAGTTTGATAGACAGGCTCTAGTTACTGGTGAAAATGTGAAGCTAGTCCTCTTTACTGACGCTTCAAAAGCGAACTACGGATTCAATGTCTATAGTGTCGTTGAAGGAGAGGTAGGAAAGTCTGCAAATTGGCTTTTTAGCAAGACGAAGGTGTCGCCCTTGAAGTCGAAAAGCCTGCCTACATTAGAACTGCTAGCAATATATCTCGCTATAAAATGTTTGATGTGTCTCATACGATCACTTGACAGGGTAAAAATTACCAGTATCGTCATTGCTGTCGATTCGCAGATTGCTCTGTCATGGGTCTTGAACAAACAAATTAAATCCAAAA
Source organism: Hyalella azteca (assembly GCF_000764305.2). Lineage (NCBI taxonomy): Eukaryota > Metazoa > Arthropoda > Malacostraca > Amphipoda > Hyalellidae > Hyalella > Hyalella azteca. The sequence goes on along the minus strand of NW_025935295.1, from coordinate 17,113 downwards.
ATGTCTTTGCATCCAACAGAGTGAAAGATATTTTAAATTTCTGTGACCAACTGAAAGATGAATATAACCTAAAATGTGAATTTAAATATGTGCCCACTTCGCAGAACCCTGCAGACCTCTTGACCAGGGGGATTACCGTTAAACAATTTAAAGACAATTTTTCTTTCTGGCAGAAAGGTCCCGAATTTCTTTGCCAGGATGAACAAAGTTGGCCTAAAGCCAGCTTATTAAGTTTGTCTGATACCAATAAGAAGGTCGTCTGTGGCGCAGTATTGAAAAATTGCGTCAACGCTCCTGTCATTGATCTTCACAGGTATTCGAAGCTACATAAATTGATCTCTGTAACAGCCGGGTTGTTCCACTTTGTCAGTTTGCTTCGAAAGACAAATCCCGATCGCGTGAACAGTTTGACGCTGGCACGCAAATACTGGATCAAATTTGAACAATCTCTGCATTACAGGGAGGAACTTGCCTTTTTGCTTTCAGATGGCTCAGGTACCGTGCCTCCTTTGGTCAGAGATCTTAACCTATTCTTAGATGATGATGGTATTATTCGTTCCAGAGGACGATTAAGCAGATGTAATTACATACCATATGCTATCAAGCATCCTGTCCTCATTGCCCGCGATAGCCATTTCACCAACTTGATAATTAGAGATTCTCATTTAAAGTGCCAGCACATGGGACTTTCTTCCACCCTAAATACTCTCCGTAACCAGGGTTATTGGCTACCCAAACCACGACCTCAAGTTAAGCGCGTGCTGAAGGAATGTGTCATCTGCACTAAAATTAATGCATTTTCTTACAGGTATCCCAAGGTAACCGACTACGTGCGTGACCGCGTCAATTTCGTGAGACCGTTCAAAAACACAGGTGTTGATTTTACTGGTCATTTTTTCGTGCAGTTGGCCGGTACCTGCGTCAAAATGTATCTTGTCATATTTACCTGTTTGAGTGTGCGTGCCATTCATTTGGAAGTTGTGCCTGACATGAGCACAAAGTCGTTTCTTTCTGCTTTCGTGAGATTCATGAACCGCTTTGGATTGCCTAAAAGCATCTACAGCGATAACGCTCCTAGCTTTGTTCAATCTGCCGAATTGCTGAACAAGTCCTTTTCAGATAGTTGCTTCTCTGAATATTTAGCCAAAAATAACGTAAAGCATTACCGTGTTCCATTATATTCACCTTGGGCTGCTGCCAGTTGGGAGCGCCTTCTGAGAGTAGTTAAAAACTCTCTGTACAAATCCATTGGCAGAAACAAAATAGAATACTTCAACTTCTTGACTTTGATATCTGACGTCCAGGAAGCAATAAATTCCCATCCATTGACTTACCGTGATACCAGCGACCAGTCTCACGATGTTGTAACTCCTAATTCTTTCATCCGTGTTGGCATGAGCAGTAACTTGACTTTCGGTGCGTTGTCGGGTGACCTCAACGTACCTGCCCGTGCTGATCTAATTAAAACCCTTGAAATCAGGGAGGACGCTCTGGATAAATTTAAAGACTTGTGGTACGAGGAGTACTTACTCTCCTTGCGAGAAACTCGCACTAATCTCTATCAGCCCAAATGGGAAGATCGAATTAAAATAGGAGACATCGTTCTCATATCTGCACCTAACAAACCACGTCCACTGTGGATCATGGGTCGCATATGTAAATTATTTACAGGTAATGACGGCAAGACGCGCTCTGCTGAAGTTTTAAGACCAGACCGCTCGACGGGGGTCTACTCAATTTCATTGTTGTATCCTTTAGAATTAAATTTAGATTCTGTGTCTCCGTATCGTCCTCCTGATGTTCCTCCTACTGTTGCAGGCGCCAGCAGCGGTGGCGGGCTCGCGGAGACGAGAGTGAGACGCAGAGCTGCTGAGCAGTGCTTACAGCGACTGCGTGCCTCTGCTGAAAATTAATTTAATGTTTAACCTTGTATAACGACCATAATTCATTGATGAATTTTGTTCCAATTTTGTGCCCCGGGAGTGTGTAAGAAATTACCACTTTCAAATGCATTGCTGCCTTCATTTGTTGCCCAGGTGACGAGGTAGCTAACCTTCAAATTAGCTCAGATTCGTTCCGGCAGCCGACTGAGCAACATCTCCTCTAATCTTACCTGCGACCTGAGTATTGGACTACGCATCTTCAGCGTCCACAGGCTCCTAATCCTTGCTGAGACCTTTATTCTACTGTCTTATAATTTTAGGTGAATGTGGTTTCTAGCAGGATTTACATAACTATTTATTACTCGTGTATTATCTAGGTAGGATTTATCTTAGGCTCACCATAATTTACGTTTTGGGATAACCTCCATTTGGGACGTTTAAGGTGGATAAATTACACTATGGTCATTTGCTTAGGGTCTAGTATAGGTAGATGGAGGTTTAGGGTTTCATTCCTCCTCTAACTTTTTCCCGTGCATTTGAACCTCCTACTGTCCTGCCTGTCCTTTCTGGTGAGCCTTCCTCCAACTTTACACTCCTCTTTTGTTAGGGTTTCATTCCTTGATTAAGCCTAGCTGTTGTAACTACGGTTCAACACTGAATCCCGAATAGATTTAGGTGTGTGCCATTACTCTCATTTGAACATTATGATATATACTGCCTTAATCATTGCGTTTGTCACTATTTGTGTACCATATCTACTCGTGTTATAACTTGTTTAATTTCTCTAACAGTATAAACTTCTCCGTTCCTGTGACGCCAGCACCGACCCCGCCCTTACCTGGTTCTATTCATTCTGAAGACTCTAAATTCTGATGTCCAGTTGAACTAAATTGTGGAGCCTGGTCTTCCTACTTAACTTCTTTGGATGAATACTTAATTACCATCAAAACTTCCGGCGCTTCCCGTGGATGAAGACCCAATTAAGAAGATCCAACCTTGAACCTCTCCTAATAAAATTTGATGGTTCTCTTATTATAAATCTTTGCTTAACCTTATTATGTAGCGAATTACTTGTTTAATTTCTTTAACAGTATAAACTTCTCCGTTCCTGTGACGCCAGCACCGACCCCGCCTTTACCTGGTTCTATTCATTCTGAAGACTCTAAATTCTGATGTCCAGTTGAACTAAATTGTGGAGCCTGGTCTTCCTACTTAACTTCTTCTCTGGATGAATACTTAATTACCATCAAAACTTCCGGCGCTTCCTGTGGATGAAGACCCAATTAAGGAGATCCAACTTTGAACCTCTCCTAATAAAATTTGATGGTTCTCTTATTATAAATCTTTGCTTAACCTTATTATGTAGCGAATTGAAAAATTCCTTACACCAGCCTGCAATTACTTTTCTAAGCTTTGTAGCAGCGCTTTTCAAATTTTAGAGGAGCTAAAGCAACATTTTCAATTGACTCTGAGCAGTAATATATACAAATAATTTTTAGCTGTAGTGCTGACTGTGCTGTACAAACACTTTCATGTCAATTGCGCTAAATGGACCAACTTAATTGCATGAATTCAAGCAGACTTCTTTCTGCAAGATGTAAGTCAATTTATGATCACAGAATCAGATCACAAAGTTTGTTTTTGAATTGTTACCAAAGGAAAATTCTTAATTTTGTATATATCATCAAATTGAACAAATTATGATAATCCACCTGAGAGTCATGAAGAAATGATATGGTACATTAATGCTTCAAGTGTCTGCAAGCACAACAGCTTGATGAAGATAAATAGAGAATTAACAAATTCTTTGCATTTCTATAAGGTTAAAAGTGTTTATTGAAGAATACCAACAAGGGTAAGGAAATTTTTTGCAATAATTCTGGACCCATGCTGAACATCAAACAGACTGAAATTTTAGCAAAATTGTAACAATCTTATACAATGGGGAAATTTTCTGCACACTGTCAAGATTACAATTTTGAAATAAGTCAGAAGGTGGTCACCATTTATCAAGCCTAGAAGTGAATGCAGTAGGTATATTTCAATTATCAAACTCATTTGTCAGGTTTGAGCATATGGAAAGTCTTAATGTATCAAAGCAGTGTGAGCTTACTTGTGATGGGGCAATGCTAACATCCACTCAAGGTCTTGTCTGAAGAACTCTATCTGCTCAAGCCAGGCATCCAAGGCACCCGGGAGCTCCAAGCCGTGCTGGGGTGGGGGGCTGTACTTCATCAGCTCTCTTAATTCACACCAAGATTTGCTCTAGAGACATATACGGAATTACAATTCTTCATAATTAGGATAAGAGGTTTGCAAAATGTACTAATAAATATGATCTCTAACCAAACCACGCAACTAATATGATCATAGTAAATTACCTATTATCTAATTTAAAAAATACAGTTTAATAGAATATTTCAACCAAATATTTTAAATATATATAAGAAATCACAGACAATGAAAAAGTACTATTGAAGACATGGCCTAATGTATTTTAGTTGCTTATCTCTAAAATGATACTTTATATAGGTATACATTGCAAAAGAGTACATATATATACCAGTAATTAGACAAACAAATTGAGAATTCCTAGTTAAGCAGTTGGGAATTTTTCAACCAAACTAGAAAAAAATTTTTGATGCATGTTAAGGCTCACCAATGCTGGAATTTTGGTCTGAACTCCATTAGAACTGATGGTCAAGAGCTTGATGTCAAGAGGCTCAGATGCCTCCTGGCCAACCTGAATAAGGAAAAATGATGGAAAAAGAGAACTCATAAAATACACAAGAATATTGCATTCCACTAAAAAGCATAAGTTGTAAAAACTAGAGGTTACTTTTTCCTATGTAACCATGAGTCCAAGACTAGGTACTGTTCATGTTGATAACTTTACATCCTCACCAGCAGCCCTTAGGTTGCCAGCCTTCAATTGAAATGTTCCATTTTATAGATGAAACCAAACCATCTCTTTCTTGCATGATCAAAATAGCTTTGTAGTCATCATGTTGTTATCAAATTATACAAATCTTAATTTTGACAAGTGTTATATGGTTGAAACAGGTTTTGGCCAAACTGGACAATTGGGCAGTAGCCACCCATGATTTGGACAAAGACGACTGTGTATTTGGCCAATTTTACCTGTTCCTTAGGCCTTTTTCCCTCTATTTCTTCAGTTACCTATTTTCACCCAGACACAAGCAATTGTCAAATATTACCTGTGAAACAATTGCTTTAACCCATAATTTTAGGGAAGTTTTGCCCAGTATTCCAGATTGAGGTTTTGGTAATGGTAATGAGCAACAAAACAAGGTAGGTAAGGCCTATGCAGGCTATGTGCACTTGCATAGTGGCAAATCAGAGATTTTTTAGAATCAGTTCATTTTTAATTTTCTCATCTACTCAATATTTAAATAAATTTTTTTATCATAATGCTGGTAGGTATCAAATAAACTTACTGGTGCACTTATTCTTATAAGACTCCAAAATTAAGTTGAGGAACAGGAATGGCAGTAAAAATGTCCTCCTTTGCCACTGTGAATTATTAGTTCCATTTCTGCTGAGTGATGCTTATGTGGCATTGATGGACGATGGTAGATGAAATTTAGGGCTTAGGCTGATAAGAGTGTTAGAGTGGTATTATTTATAGCCATAGCCTTATAGGTAATTGAAGGACAAACTACTATTTTTGCCATAAATTTCTAAAAATTGAGTTTAAAATAGATTGTTAACTGGAGATTTTCAAAAATTGAAAGCAAACAGCCTAGGCTATGAGCTCTTGTTATTTTTACATGGTAGCTTTTGCTCAATTTTCCATATTTTATTAGATTGCTGTGTAGTGTGTGACTCAAGGTACTTTGACAGTTGACACCAGATAGGTATGAGTATGATGGAGGAAATTTGTTAAGATTATAAATTTTATATCTACACAGGAATGCAGCTTCTATTAGAACTGGATAGCTAGGTACATTCTTGATTTTTGTTTATGTGTTTCATAAAAGCCTTAGGCTTTTTAAATATAATCTAGCTACCTAGGCCTAGGTATACATAGGTATTCTCAGATTCATCAAAATTTATTTTAGAAGATAGGCCTACCTAAATCCTAAATTAAACTACCTAAATCAAATTTTATAGTAGTAGCTAGTAGGCTACCCACATTGGTATGAAAATACCTAAAGAATCAAAGCAAACTAATTTTGAATTAACTTCTAACTACTTACCAAAATTTGAACATCATGTGGCAGGGTTGTTGGGAATCCTGGGGGACTCTTTAAACTTGTCAAAGAAGAATTTGGAATCTTTTTCACGCGTGGAATAGCTCCAGTGCTGGACATGACGAGTTTAAGCGGCAGGAAAAATTTTATTTAACTAACAAAGATAATAAAAACTGGAGCCCTTCTTCAGACAAAGGAGTATTACGGGCGAGTCGTAACTTTAAAATTATTTAATTACTAGTTGCTGGGCAACATATAAGAGGCTGAATGCCAGTTGCCACTGCCGAATGTAGGAGTCAGCCGGACCGACTTCACTGCCATAACATTTCCCGTTGATTTTCGTTTCTGTTAAACTCGTTCAAAACGAGAAGTAGAAATTTTTGGCTCACCAGAAGAATTATAATTTAACGAGCTAGAATAATATATTCCTATCGTAATACAATACTTTTTGGATAAATTATAGTTTTTTATTTCCTCTGGAGAACGCTTTCAGAAATCACCCTATGACAAAAGTGTTAATATAAATGATGGCTTAAATGTCATAACGTGATGCAACACTGGTTCAGATAGAATTTTGCATTTTTATTGATTTTATGGAAACAGCAACAATTTTACTCTGCACGAACCTTCAAATTAACATGAATTCAATCATTGTATAGTTTTTTCTTATATTATTTTCAAAAAACGTGATATAAGAATTTTACGGGAATTTTTAGTGACGATATGATTAGGGCCAAGGGGCTGGTTTGGAGTCCCAATATGGATTGTGTCCTCATTTTATGATAAAAAATTGATTACGATAAGAAATGACTTAAAAACATAAAATATATAATTTCCGCGGTTCAAAATGTATGAATTTTCAATGTAACCTATGCCATTCCACGCATCGGGCGATGGACGATGGAAGTTCATTGAGGCGTGTTACTGAAAAAGATACACCCATGGATACACTGACTTCGAAGACTTGTCAAACTACTAAGCTTGCGAATGAAGCGTCAAAATTTCAAATATTTTCATTTATATATATGTTTGATGGTTCATTGTGGAATTTGTGGAAGACACAGTGATAATAGCCATCCGAAAGATTCAACGTGGGCATGATTCTCTCTTACAAAATAAAATTCTTCTGATGCACGTCGTGAATTTCTTCTGTACGTAGTTAAATGGAGCTCATGGACGCTACCGTATTCTTAATAATATCAGACAAGCATTACCTTGCTGAGGAAAACTTTCCTAGCGTGAAAGATTCATATTATTTCTGCATTACCAGCATCTTAGATAGTTCTATCGTAATTTGAAATTGCTGTCGATTTCCTGAATATCAAGAGAAAATTCCAAGCAACTGCAAGATCTGAATCCCTAAATCTTATAATCAATTGCTCCTACAAGTCACTAGATCCGCCTTGCCAAACTTCACACTTAGTTCATATTCCTTTCCATAGGTAAGAACGCTAGAGAGCATAACGGCCTATGAAGTCAAGTGCTCAAAGCCATAGCGCCGGATGTCCACAGCCACAAAATAAGCTTGCCAAAGGTAACCATGGCCATACTGCATCTGGCCAAACCTCCTCTGGCCTAACCTCTTCTGGCCTTACCTATACGAGCTGCAACCTTTCTCCACCCAAAACAAACCTGAGCGGACCTAACCTAACCTCATTGGCTGCAAGAAGTTAGGAAGGCGGTCCAAGTGTGTTGGAAGAGCCAGTCATTGACTGCAAGAAGGTTGTGAGCCGGGACAGCGTGAATAGGTTAGACCAGAAGAGGTTAGGTCGTAGTAGGTACAGCCGGATGAAGAACAGCCTGTTTATGAGCGAGCATGTTAAGCATTGGCTGAAGACTTACGGCGCACTTATCTTTCGGCAGTGTGTCTCTTGGCTGGATAACGGAGTTCAAGCGTAGTCTGCGGCTTCTAGTTCTGAGGCTGAGTAAAGTTAATGCATGGTGAAGCTAGGCGTTGGCTCCAGGGCTTATTTAAGAGTAAAATTTGTGGCCTACGGCTGCGCCCTCCTCCGAACACGCCTGCAGACTCAAACTCGCCTGCTCAACTTGCCCAGTCATAACTTCTTCAATTATGAACTGATTGGGTTTAAATTCTGAATTTAATTACTAGTGGTTGATAGGATAGTTCGTTGCCGGAGGAATTATCACAGATTTATAAAAATCTGTACAAATCTACAGACTTAACAAAAACTGTAATAATTCCTTCTGGAACGCATGGCTGGAAGCAGTTATGACTGGACAAGTTGAGCAGGAGAGTTCGGAGAAATTCCGAACCAGTCTGGTCACGGTCTTCGCTTAAGTAAATACTTGTGTCCTCATGCACTCCAATGTCTTTCTGTAATCATCTCTTGCATGTCAGCAGCTGTTCTACTGATCTCGTCTTTAAAAATGACAGCACCTCGTCGTTTGCTACTCCCATCCTTAACCTAGGTTAGTGTTTGACCATATGACTTGAAGTGATCTGTAGCTCAACCTTGCTGCTCTGCGTTTCATGTCTTTGCAGCTACTGGCATTGTACTCTCATAATCGTGTTGTGACTTCTGACATCACCGTACCTTGCCTCATGCTACTGCTTTTGGAAGTCCATGTTTGTTCCGCAAGTGTATTGACTCATATCCAGAGGGCGCTTAATAGGCTTTTCTAGATAAGTAGGCTTTTCTGGATAAGTTTTCTGGAGAAGTATTTTCCTGTTAGGTGTTTGAAAGAACTGCGTATTATGATCAAGACTCTGCCCTTAAATTACTCAGCAAGGTTCCTGAATAAAAAACAACAATCCGTCATCCCCCACTTGTCTCTCTCCACCTCAGTCTTGATTACGCCATGGATTCCATTTATCCTGATCTGTCGTTTTTTTGACAGCACCTCACACAACACAACACATTACAACACAACACAACACATTACAAAACAACACAACACATTACAACACAACACAACACAATCCTTGTGGCACGCCACTGCGCATTGATGCCCAGTCTGACACGGTTCCGTTAATACTGACACGTTGTCGTCTACCTACTAGAAAATCTCTGATCCATTGGAGTACGTTTCCCTCAATTCCCAAAGACTTCACTTTATGCAACAGCCGCTCATGCGTAATACTGTGAAATGCTTTGGTAAAATCGAGATACAATGCATCCACTGGCTCCCTTTCGTCCAGCAGGCGAGTCCAATCATTCGACGTAGATAATAAGTTTGTGGTGCAGTATCTGCCGGCAATAAATTCATGTTGACAATCTGACAGGAGATGCTGAGCAGTCAAGTGATCGATAATCCTATCCTTCACAACAGATTCCATTAACTTACAAACAACGCTTGTCAGACTGACAGGGCGATAATTACCGGGGCTACTTCTGTCACCTTTTTTGTACAATCGAGTTATATGAGCTTCTTTCCAGTCGGGCGGCAAAGTTCCTTCGTTCAAGGTGTTTTGAAAGAATACTGTCAATGGGCCGGCCAGAACGATTGCTAGTTCTTTGAGCAATCTGGGATGGAAGCCGTCTGGTACACATGACTTGCTGGGATTTAGAGCTACCAGGTGCTTGAGAACCTCTTCTTCGTGTATTTCAAAACCTGTTAACTTCGAGCCGACTGGGCGCTCCTCAACTGGTCTACTTTCAAATCAGATATACCGTCCTGTGACTTACACTTCGAACTAGCGTACAAAAAGAAGGCTTTCGGATTCTTTTTTGCATATTAGCAATATTTTTTTCAAATTTCACCGCTTTTCGACAAACTTTTTAGCTTGATTTCGAGCTCTTGCATACAGGTTATAATCGGAATCGCTGCGAGTTCGTAAATAACGCTTGTAGGCCTAAATTTTAAATTTTAGTTAACAGCTTTGTGTTTTCGGCATAGATGCAAATGTTGGCTACCACTTTCCATAGAAATTGTATATACAAGTAGACGTTCATAAATAATCATAGTCAAAGGTGAAGTACCACTTTCAGAGTGTACGAGTAATTGAGAATCGTAGGTACTAACTTCATATGGCTGTGTGGGATCTTCGATGCCGAGTATAAACAACGAGACAGACCTAATATTCAACGCTGACATCACCTTGCAATATTATACGAGTATTAAAACGCTCCATGCTCCAACGACCAGAACACCAAGTTTATTTCCGGCTATGAATTTGTTTCAGATGATCCATTAACGGTGCCATAGCCAATTTATGCATTAAATTGACATAGAATGCACTGCATAAATTAAAGCGGCTGGTATTAACTTTGCTGTGATATAAAAAAGTAATGCAAGTGAAGTTGAATTTTCTTCATCTATTCGTAAAGACTGAATATAACATGTCCTACATGCAATGCCGAGGACACTATTAATCATTTCATCTTGCATTGTTCTCTCTACACAAACCAGAGGAGAGAGTTTCGTTCCAACTTGGAAAATATTTACTTCCTTGGAACCTTGTATCAGCTCTTGGCGAAGGAGATATCCCTCAGAAAATACGCACAGCAGCAATTCGTCGGCTGGGACAATACCTGCTGAGCTGCAGCATGGTAAACACCCTATGGAGAAGCCCAGTAACTAATTCTTTTATCTCTTCTTTCACACAACAACCACCGGCTGGTGAGAGTGAGCTTGAAATTAAACTGTGAACGACTGGTGACAAGAGAAAGAAGGCTCAGAGAAAAATCAAGTTGTGCTCAGACTGGGAGGTGTGATCTCATCGTACCCGAAGTTTGAAAATCAATTATAAAAAACGAATATAATATACGCGTTGAAGAGATAATTTACCCTTCATTGGTTGATATCGGCATGAATTCAGTAATTTGTAGAATCAGAAATTAATCGCATTAAATACAATATCGCGTAGCCCCATAACAAATTAGTTATAGCACCATTTGCAAGCATTTCTGCTAAATTTTAATGGCTAGTTGTGCTTCCATTCTAGGTATCTTCATGACACTTGTTGATTAAGAAATCTTTGGAATACCGCGTCAGTGTTTCCATAGGTAACGAATGCGGTTCAAACAATAGAGCAGCAGCTGACGAAATGAAATTTAGTCTGTAAGACTCGAAAGGAGTTTCGTTTGGTAACTCGTTAAAGTAAGACGTGTGGTGTGTACTCTCTCTAAAAGCCGGCTGTGACGCAGAGCCCAAGAAACGGGTAGCTGTGTATTGAAGTGTGGTGTCGTGAAGTGAAGTAAAGTGTCGTGAAGTGAGGTGCAGTGTAGTGTCGTAAAGTGAAGTGTTGTTTGAGTGAAATGACTGCTATTATTCGAAGTGCAGATTCAGCCGACCTAATTGATCCCGGCGATTCTCATGGATTAACCAACTCACAATTGAGGCAATTTTGCGAAGATGATCTTACTAACTCTGAGAATAACGACTCTCCCCTGGGTCCAATTCCCAGTGAAGGGCTTCTGATCACGGATGTGCCAGTGCCTCCTTCTACTAACTCTTCTGCCGGCGAACTAGTCATTCTTATCCGCCCCGCCGACGAGGCTTCAAGGAAGATGCTTACTTCACCTGAAATACTATGCTCAGCACTAGAGGCCTCACCTTTTGCTTCTATGCAACTTGAGGATGTCCGAGTGAACAGACGGAAAGGTCTAGTAGCCATACAATTAACAAAGTCTCCCCAGTGTAGTGCTGAATCCATTGAGAGCTTGCTAGAACTGACACAGTTGGGCCCATGGAAGGTTTCCTGTACCTGTAGTGAACCCAATCAAGGACGGTTTTCCTATGGAGTGATCTCTCCTGTAGATGTGGAAGCTGACATTAGAGCGATGGAGAAGAGGGTGCGAGTCCCAGGCTCAAGTAGATTTGTCTCTTATACACATCTAGATGTGTATAAGAGACAGTCTCTGGATGAATACTTAATTACCATCAAAACTTCCGGCGCTTCCCGTGGATGAAGACCCAATTAAGAAGATCCAACCTTGAACCTCTCCTAATAAAATTTGATGGTTCTCTTATTATAAATCTTTGCTTAACCTTATTATGTAGCGAATTGAAAAATTCCTTACATAATAATATACTAAATCTTTCGTATGCTTAATCCTTTGAATACTTAAATTTAAAGTTTAATCTGTCATTTAGGTGTAATTTCAGTATTCTCTTTCAGCGCACCTAGTGCTAAATCTTGTTTGAAATGTTCATGTAAATCCATTCCCTAGGGTCGGTTTCCTGAGACGAGATATATCTACGTGTGATGCTAATCTTTAAATTCCTAATCCTTGTGAAATGGAGGCATTAGTGCGTAAGCGCGCTACCTACAAGCGCAAGATCACTACGGCTCTGAACAGTGCCGAGCGTGAGGACTTCTCAGACTCTGCTCGGGAGGTGTGCCGCGCTCAGGTTCGGAGTTTGCTCCAGTCCATTCGCACCATCGACGAGGAGATCGTCGATCATCTTATTAGCGGTGAGTCTACTGATGAGAGATTAAATGACGAGGTTGACGGGCAAGCAGCATATGCCACTGATGTAGAATTGCGATTGAAGTTGCTCCTTGCTCCGGCCAGTGAAGTAAATGCTGAGTCTAAAAGTGTGAGCTATACCAGAGATGTCAAATTACCTCAGTTGCGCATTGAACCATTTAGTGGTGAAGGCACGTCTGCCCTGAAATTTCATTCATTCATTACAAAGTTTCGTAGTATTGTTGATAATCGGGAATCCTTGTCTCCTGCCGCTAAACTTACTTACCTTAAAAGTTACCTGACAGGCTACGCCTATCAGTTACTTGATCATCTCACTTTTGAAGATCAAAATTATGCGCTTGCACTCGAACTTCTTGAGAAAGAATTTCTTAATAAAGACAGTCTGATTGATCAGCTGTGCAATAAGTTATTTGAATTGAAATGCAAGACTGATTCTTCATTTCATGAGACAAGGCTCTTCATATCTTCCGTTAAGAGTATTATGGCTGATTTAAAAATCTACGATTGTGACGTACTTGCAGAGAAGGCCGCACTTACCATTGTGAGCTCATTAGTATCTTCGAAATTGCCTTCAGCATTCAGGCCGGAGCTCGCCAGAAAGTTGGGTTCCAACTATCCAACTCTAATTCAAATATTTGACAACTATGTGACTGTTATTGAAACTCTTGCCTTACGAGTTAGTCATGATAAGCCGAAACCTGCTCCGGTTAACGAGGCTGCTGGTAGTAAACCTTTCAGCAACCGTTGTAGGGAGCTGAATGACGATAAACCTCGACAGGTATTCAGCAACAGTGCCCTTGCATCTGCCACCACCAAGCGTGCGTGCAAGTTTTGTTCTAGCTCTGCGCATAGCATGCTTCAGTGTACTCTTTACCCTACGCATAAAGCGCGCTTTGACAGATGCAAGGAGCTTAAAATATGCCAGCAGTGCACAAGTTCAAAGCATGAACTCGAAGATTGTTCAGTTAAATTGGATTATGCATGTAAATTCTGTAAAGACCGGAGACATATTTCAGCATTGTGCCCAAAATTCAGTGCATCTGCGCCTCAATCTAGTACTAACGTATGTCTGCATTCCTCCGTAGATAAGAATTCAGTCAATATCTTGCCCACGGTCCTAATTCCTGTAGCTAAAGGCAACTGCGTTACAGATGCGCGCATGCTTATTGACACCGGCTCTCAACGTTCATATGTCTCTGGCGCTATCCTTGACAAAATTAACTTTCCAAATGATCGAAAGAGATTTCCTTGTACCGTAAAAACTTTCCTTGATAAAGGAGTGAAAGAATTCTCCGAAGTTGCTCTCCAATTCACTTTCCCGACACAGAAAAGGCAGTTGCCTATCCTAGTAGATGATGCATTTGAAATGTCGTTTGCAGTGCCGTCATTGTACCGTGCATTTGGTAACGTGAAGCAAAAGTTCAAACTTGCCGATCCTTCCTTGGCCGAAATAAGGGAAGAAAGCACCCTTGTCAAAATCGACGGTATTATTGGGGTGGATTTAATTCCTTGCCTTGGATTGGGAATTGTACCTTGTTTGAATGGCTTTGCGTTTTCAGTGGGCTCAAGCGTAATTCCTTTCGGAAACGTAGATAGTTTTTTGACGCAGAGTCAAGCGGCACGTATGCATCAAAATTTGCTCGGGCAAAGTGCCGGAAATAACACTTATGTAAACTTTGTTCTCGATCCCATTCCTAAATATCCTGATCCAATATCAGAAGCGCTCCCAGAGAGTTGCGTAGAAGGGAACCTGGATAAATTATTCCGATTAGAGACTATCGGCATCTCTGAAAAGGAGAATATTTCTCCTCTTGACGAAAAGAAAATCGAGCAATTTGAGAAAAATGTTAAATTTGAAGATGGTAAATACCATGTAAAGCTTTTGTGGAATGAAAATTTGTGCAATGTAAAATCTAATTTTCATTTAGCCAAAGCAGTGATGGAGTGAGTGCTCGATAGACTGAATGCAAAGGGCTTATTTGATCAATATGACGCTATTTTCAATGAGCAGATAGAGGAAGGCGTGCTAGAGCCCATTTCGTTGGAGAATTGTTCAGGAGATGAAGTGTTCATACCCCATCGTGAGGTTGTACGCGATGACGCGACTTCCACACAGAAGGTCCGCCCTGTGCTTAATTGTTCGCTTAAAGTGCGCGGTTCTACGAAGCTTCGGACGTGTTCTTGATGCATGCGCCGGAGATTAGGAACGGACTATGTGCAGTGGCGAGTGAGTGGCCTCACTTGCCTACAAGTTCGGTGTCGCGCGTCCTCTTGTGCTGCGGCGTGCGGCATCAAAAAAAGGTTTTCTGAACCTTGGGGAAGCGTGAAAGAGAATGAGAAGCGTGAAAAGACACGATGTGCATACGGCACCGGTGACGGAGTCTCGGTTGTCTTGCCCATTTTAACAGTGTTGCCAGCTTTTTTCTTAGGGAGAATACCAGATTGTCTACCTCAGAATACCAGAAATATACTGGAAATTCCATTGTTCAAAAACAGACTAATACCTACAAATTTGATGAAATTATTCGTCAGAAACGTTGGTTAGAAAAAAAATGATTTTATGTACTGTGCATTTATCTGGCTTGACGATAATTAGCCAAATTGAATACGTTAGATTTTTTCCCTCTGGTTGGAACATTTTGACACTTTTTTTTCCTGTGTTTATTACATTGACACTTTTTCCTTTTTTTATCACAGAGTGGCACTTCGTCCCCTTCGCTCAACATGAGCAAGCCACGGAAACAGGTCATCATCCCTTTGCTTATTTCCTTATTTTCGTACATGCTTCATTGCTTGCATATGGCATTTATCTAACATTTCGGGTGCGATCACTTGTTGCGGTTGAGCATATAGCTTTTGGTCCGAATAGCGGACTCCAATACCTTAGTTGAAATTTTATTTCGTTGTTTTTCACATAGGTGACTAGTGAAAACACTCGCTCCACGAATGCATTGGATCCAGACATGTCAAAGTAGACAAGTGATGCAGAAGGCAGCCAGTTCTATGAATGGATGATGATTTTTCAATATCAGTGAAATATTGAATGGCACCCCAGAATTCAAGTGGCACTCCAATAAGTGACACTCTACAATTCAAAACCACCAAACAAAAATGGTGGAGCTTGCGTTGCAAAGATCGGTTCGACAACATCACTCGTCATAGTCCATATCATCATTGATCATTATTCAATCAAGGATCATCACTCTCGTGCTTATATTGCACTAAGCACTTTTTTTAATGTTAACAATTAGATTGGGGCTATTTCATCAAGCGGTAAAGTTGCGGATTCAAAAATTGCGGGAAACCTCTAGTCGCGCCGCTCTGAAGGTAATCTACAGTATATAATCCACGCCTACGCTGGAGGAAGTTCAAACGTCAAAGATGGAACTTAATGCAGTAAATTTGCAGGAAGTCAGAAAATACCAGATTTCGGCAAATATTCCAGACCTAAAATATTCATACCAGACACCTTCTGAAAATACCAGATTTATGAAATCTGATATAGAAATATACCATCTGACAACGCAGTTGCCCAACCCAAGATACTCGCTAGAAATCTGACCAGCTGCGCAGGCAGAAATGTACGTACCTTTTACAAGTAGAAGCAGGGGAGCGAGGCTTTTGAGTATTTTCAAGGTTTTGGATTACCTATATAACCTGTTCGTTCCATCTGGGGATGTCAAATCCATCGTTTTTGTTGGACTTTTTATTACAATGTTGTCTATATAAATCGCTACATGAACACTTATAAGCCTGACATAAGACACTCATATGCATGAATTAGTCGTTAGTAAACTTTGAGATTATTTTCATGCTAATCTCATATCATTTATTGTACTGAAATCGTGATAGATTTTTACTCAATAGTGTTTATGAAAAAACATGCTTTTCTATGCCGGCGTCCCGGAGGCACGTTTATGCGCCTACGACTTATAAGATATTTATAACTGAACCTGAGTACAGGAAAGCGTTGACTAAGTGCGTTAGGATAAGTAATACACCATCTGTCTAGTGAACTTATTTTGACACGGGGTGGTAATACGTGAGTGATAGGAATCATAGGATACAGGTATAGGCTGCGACGTCGACCTTTAGGTCGGAGTTACAGTAGCTCTAACGCGAATTACATTGCGGGGCAGTTGTCAACTTCTAGGGAGCCTTTTTAAGGATTCCAGCCAATTTATAGACTTCGTACATCCGTGACACAATGCGGTAAAGCTGTCGACTCAGCGTCTGAGGCAACCTTTCAGTGACGCAGTGGACTCCTAGCTAACTAGGTCTGCTGGCAAAAAACTTGAGGATTTGTATCCGCAAACTTCACTCGGACACCGTACTCATTCCCTCAAACCTCAAGCACTATCTCGAGCGAGACCTTCCCGCTTGAAGAAATCAACAAACGCATATCGAGCAGAAGCAAAGGGAGAACGGAGCAGACGTTCGTCTAAGCTTGGAAGCCAACTGAGCCACCAACGTTAAGGCCCGTTCACACTAGGGGCAACACACGAGAATCAAGTGCCTCAAAGCGCATGCAGAGGCGCTTTGCAGCCTCTGCATGCGCTTCTTGACCGATTGACGAGCTAGCGATTGACAGGGGCCATGCCTCATGCAACACAAGCGCGGC